>NW_008346098.1:661271-673218 GCF_000622305.1 Nannospalax galili | reverse complement strand
TGCTGACCTTAATGCCTGAGCAGCTGATGTCTGATTTAGAAAGTACTTTCCTACACCTACTCATGGTCAACATCATTCTAAATGGAGAAAAACTGGAAGCATTCCCATTGAAATCAGGAACCAGACAAGGCTGTCCACTATCCCCACTTCTCTTTAACATAGTACTTGAAACTCTTGCAAGAGCAGTAAGATGAGAAGGAAATTAAAGGAGTAATAATTGGAAAAAGAGATCAAATTATCCATTTTTGCAGATGATATGATATTATATCTAAGATATGCCAAAAATTCCACCAGAAAACTCCTAGAAATTATTAACTCATTCAGTAATGTGGCATGTTACAAAATTAATCTAGAAAAGCCTGTATCCTCTCTATATACCAATAAGAAGCAATCAGAGAAAGAGCACATGGAAACCCTCCCCTTCACAATAGCTGCAAGTAAAATAAAATGTATCAGAATAAACCTGACCAAAGACATTAAAGACCTCTACAATGAAAATTTTAAATCTAAAGCTGGGCATGGTGGTGCATGCCTTTAATCCCAGCCCTCGGGAAGCAGAGGCAGGTGGATCTCTGTGAGTTCAAGGCCAGCCTGGTCTACATAGTGAGTTCCAGGACAGCTGGAGCTACAGTGAGACCCTGTCTCAAAAAGACCAAAATAAATAAATAAATAAAGAGACTGAGGAAGACATCAAAAGATGGAAAGAACTCCCAATGCTTATGGGTTAAAAGAATATTGTGAAAATTACCATCCTACCAAAAGCCATTTATAGATTCAATGCAATGCCAATCAAAATCCCGATGACATTTTTCACAGAATTGGAAAAAAAAATCCTAAGATTCATATGGAAGCACAAAAGACCATGGCTAGCCAAAGCAACCCTGAGCACTAAGAACAATGCTGGGGGATTAGTATACCAGATATTAAACTGTATTACAGAGCTGTAGTCATAAAATCAACATGGTACTGGCACAAAAATAGACCCATAGATCAAAGGAATTTTATTTGAATTTTAAAGAAAAATCCTCAGAGAAGGCAAGCTACTAATCTTGCCCGTTGCTTTGAGGAGGATAATGGAGGGGACAAGGCGTGGGGGTCAGATCCATGGCTGGCTGGCAGCCACATGGCTGGGAAAAGGAAGATTTAGAGAGAGTGAAGAAATAAAAGATGTTAGGGGCAGTCCAAAGCTATAAAAAAAGCATGTTTAATAAGAAAGGCATGAAGAAGAAAAAGGAAAATTACACCTTTTCAGAAAGGTGGACAGACTTACAGAGACCTACACGACTGTGGCTCTTCCAAAGCTCTGAGGTAGTAGGCAGGATTCCAGACAGGAAACACTCACTATCTCATTAACACCTTAACACCCTAGGTATTCCACTCATCTATTTAGCATGACCTGCCTTCCTAGGGGTGGTCCTATGACCAGATGATTGACCAGTGAAACTTACACAAAATGGAGATGCTTGGGGTATCACATTCCCCATGGCCTCTGGGACATAAGTCAAATCTTTGATTTGTTTTGATTTTGAGGCTCATATTGGGTCCTTAGAACCATAATTTTGATGGCATTTGGATGACTCTTGATCTACCTAGTTAGACATTTTAGGAGGCTTGGGCTCACCATAAGGACTAGGAGGAGTATTACCAGAGGCCCAGTAAAACTCAATTACACCTGAATTATTGGCAGAAAAACAGCAAACCTCACCTAAGGCCATGTATGAGCCATCTTCCTTTAGGAACAGTAGGTTTTACAACTTGGCCCTAATAGCCAGTTTTAGGACGTTGTTTGGATATGGCATCAGCAACCAGGCTGTGCTCAGTGGCCAACTGACAAGCTGTTTCAGTGTGATTGCAAAAGCAAAGGTAAGTCCAGGTCACCATCACCTGCTACATCTATATAGAGATATTAAGAACATCAACTCAGATCCTATTGGTATAGATGTTTGCCAAAGTACATTTTTAACAGAGGGGCAGGCCATTGATCCTTTATTCCATGACTCAATATGTGAACTGACCCTGGATCCAATGCCAACCAGAAGTGGCTCTTAGCAAGCCAGATTTCTTTTCAGATGCTATTAGTGAAAATAATACAGATAAGTCAAGAAAATAGTCCTGTGTTGCTTTTACTTCCTCTACAGTCATTTCTTTTTCAAAATCTGAAACTGAGGCAACACTGTTCATAAAACTTCATTAAGTGGCTTATAAGGCCTCAGTTCTCCAGAAAAAAAATTTGTGGTTTTTCAAGCCTTTATTAATTAAAAAAAAATTAACAAATCCCCATTCTACAAAATCTGTTTTTCTTTTATAGGACCCTAATTTTCAGTAGTAGTGATAGGTAGATAATAGATTTCAAGTCCATTTTTTTCCAAATTACCAGTGTTCACTATAAAGAATAAATGATACTGTTTATTTAAAATGCCCACTAAAGTTACTAAAAGAGGTTGTCAGCATCTGGGACCAGGAGAAATGGGAATTTCTATTTTGGGGAATAAGTTTTGGAAACAGACAGCTGTGACAGCTGTACAGTACTGCAGATGTTAATGCAATCAACTCTGCATTTGAAAAATGGTTTAAAAAGAAAATTTTAGGCTGACCATGAGGGCACACTTCTATACTAGACAGACTGATGCAGAAGTTCATGGCCAGCCCAAGATACACAGTGAGACACTATTTAAAAATCCAAAACAAACAAACAAACAACAATAACAAAAAGCAAGGTAAATTTTATGTTCTATATATTTTACCATAATTTAAAAAGTTAATAATAAATCATATTCAGGAGAATACTGAATATTTTACTTCAAAGCTGCAGTATTTTGATGATGGTCATTTGATAAAGTAACAAAACAAAGAATAATTTTCCTTTGGCTCTAACTACAAATGTATGATTTACCTTTTTGGTGTGTATGTGTGTACATGTCTGTGTGCCAATATGAGTGCAAGTATGTGCACATGTGTGTCAAGGCCAGAGGGTGATGTTGGGTGTGTTCCTCAATCACTTCTCCTCCGTGTTATATTTTCAAACAGGGTCTCTCACTGATGGGCTAGACTGGCGAGTTAGTAAGTCCCAGGAGTCCTCCTGTCGTCACTTCCCAGCACTGAGACTGCAGGTGTATGCTACCTCACTGCACTTCTATGTGGGTTCTGGGGATCCAAACTCAGGTCCTCATGCTTGGGTGGCAAGCACATTATTGACTAAGCCACCTCCCCAGCTTGTAATTTACCTTTTAGAGAAAAACAAATTCTAAAACCAGAACCATATAGCAAATTAAATAGAATACCTGACTAGATCTCAATTTCTTATTTTCCAGCTGGCTCTTCTCTTGTAGCAGGGCTTCCTTCTTAGAAATTATAGCTTCTCGTTGCTTTAATTCGTCTTCCAGCATCTCTAATTCTTGGCGTTGGTTCAGAACTTTCTCTACTTCTTCATCTAACCATTTCTTTTGCTCATCCAATTTCTACATTAAAAGAAATACTATCATTTGTTTTTCCTACCATAAAGATTATGGTACTACTTTAATCAGCAAAAATCTTCTGAAATGAACATTAAAACTACTAGTCAGAGTAATTCCTGTTCCTGTCTGAAATCCTAAGAAGTAGTTCTAGTTAACATGTTGCTATGTTGTTTTATAGGAAATTAAAAATTATTACCCAAACATGTTACATGCAGAGGAATTTTTGCCTGACAAAGAAATAACTGACAATTTTCTTTACTTTTATTAAAAACAGGCTGGGCCTCTTCTGTTGTGGAAGAGCATACTTCTACCATAATGCTTACCGTGGTGGTTGCTCTATGAGTCTGCCTTCCCTGAACTGCTTGACAGGAGTGGTACTTTTCAGGTGCCTATCCTTAATATAGGTGCATTGCCTGGTCTGCAGTTGACGTTTGATATAATGTCAAATGAGTACGTAAATAAATGCCTGATTCAATCAATTAATGATTGAAAAACAAATCTACATTGCAGCTTGTCAACTTTAAATATTAAAAATTAAAAGCCAGAAGTGGAAAGATATCCTAAGTAAATATGTTAAACATATCCAGAAACCAGTACCAACATTATTATAAGTGAAATATGACTAAGATATCAAGGTTACAGAGTAATAGCATTAAAGCCACCAAAACAACACACAAATAGAAAAATCTATATAGTACTATGTTCCAGCCCTTCATGGGCTTGGTAAAAAGAGCCCCTAGAAATTTATATTAAGACAGTGAGAAACTGGACATGGCAGCACATGTGTAAAACCAGAACTCCAGAGATGGAAGCAGGAGGGTCAGAAGTTCAGGGTCATCTTCAGCTATATAATTAAGTTTCAGACCAACCTATGCTTATTTGATGCCCTATCTCAAAACAATAGGAACAAGAGAATATGCATGAGAAAAGAGGGCAATGTAGCTAAGACAACAAAGATGCAAAGCAAGCCAATCTTACAAACAGACCTATAAAGTATGATCAATCCAAATAACACTGAAGCCTATAGCATCAGCAGCAGCTGTATAATTATAGGAACAGAAACATTAACTATTTACATACTTTAGTTTTATTGTAGCATTAGACCCCGCAGACCATATGAAGTCTGCAATTAAGTTACTATTCTACAGTATTCCTCTTTTAAGTTAATATTCTACAGCATTCCTTTAAAGAGGAGCAAGAAGTCTTTTGTAAACTGCATTCCCAATGGAAAAAACAAGCAATTACAATTGTTAAAAATATTTCCAAGTAGAAATGGTGTGTTCAAGAATATATTCATACCCTAAATATCACTATTAAAATGTATAAAATTTAAAGATTTGTTTTCAAATCTGAAATATAGTTGCATTTTGAGTATAATTACAATTTTAAGGTCATTATTTTTCTTAAATATTTTCAATTTGAACTTTAAAATTAGTTTATGGGTTATGATTTTATTTTTTAAATGACATTAAAATACGTTTTAATATGTTACAGTACATACACAATTTAGTTCTGTTTAAATATAGAGCTCTCATAAATGGAAAGAAGGCACTCAAGATAGGTGGGACCATAGGAGACTGGCATTACCAAGTCATTATGGGGAAAATGGGGACACTAAATGGGGAAGCCATGGTGGAAGGGTTAGACAGTGAGAGAGAGGAGAGATATGTAATGGCTAGCTAGTTAAAAAAAAAAAACAGAGGGAACCATATTAGTCCAACAACCTAATGACAAATTACACATGCATTATGTCTACAAGAGTCTATGTATATAGCTAAGGGCTACATAAGAAACAGTGCCAAACAGGAGATATCTTCCCTTGAGTTGCTGGCCAGGGTGGTCCAAGAGACTCCCAAAATTACTCAGACTATTGCCACAGTCCTTGATTGCCTTCCAGAACTTAAAGGTAAGACCCTATTGCTGAAGACAGAACATCAGACACAGGACTTGGAGCAACAGAGCTGCAACTGACCTGAAACCACTTTCCCTGAAGGCTAGATCTCATAGCTTTGGAGACTGCTATAAAGGTGCCAAGGGAAAACATCAATCAATGGTCCAACACCAGCTTCTAGACCAAATAACCACATCAATGGCCAGCATACGACATTGGTGCACTTTTATCTTGGGGATAATCAATAACTACCTAATTGGACTTCCCACTCAATGGGAGGAAATTCAAGTGTGGTACTATAAATATAACCAAATACACATGACTGGAGTCTTAGAAAAACCTCAAGACTGTCACATCCCTAGACTAATGTGATTTCTTACTATGTGAAAAATATTTATCCTTGTATTTACAAATATCCCAGTCACCATTCATCAAAGAAGCTCATTTTGCATCAAAGTCTATTACCAAGCACCACAAGTGGTCACACATGGACATTGTCTATGAATTGCCCAGGCCTAAGAGACTCATCTATAATGCAACCTCTATACCTAAGGCTCATGGAACATAGAACAGCGGTAAAGAAGAGGACACTAATGAATCTATCAGTTCTTATTAATGAAGCTCCTTCATGTAGTGGAGGGCCAGGAACACAAAAGGTCACAAATGGCCAAAGCATAGAGATCAAGAGTCTGCTGAATGCTGGTCCTTGGATAGGACTCCTTTATTAAACTTCACCCACTCAAGGCTCAGAGACCATTGAGGAAAAAGGGGCAGAAAGACTATAAGAGCCAGGGAGGATATGCAAACCTGCTCATATGATTCTATGCCAATAGTGTCAGCATACACAAGTCCCAAGCAAACTCAGACAGACAAAAACCCAGCACAGAACTGGGAAAATGAACAGCAGACCCCAATCTTATGTAAAAGAATGTTGGCAACTGATTTCTGCTAAGTGGAGACAAGATGATCTTCCTAAAACAAGGGATTCTAGATGGCTGACTAGACCTCAGTGGATGGACTTGTATTGGGGAACGTCTAGGAACACGGACTTGACTCAGTGGGCCTTAATGGGAATGACAGAGTACATGGGCTCCAGTGGGAGGAGGGGCTATAGGAGGGTGCTGGTGAGGATGGGGTATAAAGATGATTAAGATGTTCTGTATGAAATACACAAAAATTCAACAAAAACAAATTAAAAAATAAATGCAGAGTTCTGGTATTTAGAAATATATCTGTCTCCATGAGGATAAATCAGTCTACAGAGAGAATAGATATAATCTAGTGAACATGGTTTTCATAATTACATTCTAAAATATTTAAATAAACCATTGCTGCTGACATAAGATAACACATGTCTGGATGAGAAATCACTTCTTAACAACAAACTTACATTTTACAAACAAGTGGCCAAAAGTCTATTTTATTCAGAATCCACTATGTTTTTATCCCTATTTAGATACTCATGGAAACTGAAGAGAAACTAGAAACACAGCAGAATGGACAAACCTGGAGGTGTTCCACACTCCTATAAGGACCTTTTCTTCTTTTCAAGTTAAACCCATCAGGGTCCTCAGCTTTCAATTTTAGACCTTCTTCTTGTTCTGTTTTTAACTGTAGTTCCTGCACAGAAAAAAGTTTTAAAATGTTTATCATTTTTACTATCCATGCATCATTTAATATATATGTACATATATATCTAGATGATAGATAGATAGATGATAGATAGATAGATAGAGATAACTTCTTTTCTCTTTTATCTCTTCCTTTCCTTCCACCATCTCTTTTCCTTTTCAATGCTAGGCTTACCTCCCAGGGTCTCACACACACAAAGTGCATGCTCTACCACTGGCCTTATACCCATAACCTTAGAATAATTTTCTTATCATTTACTTTCCGTGTTATAAGATGGAAAAAAGCAAGATGAAGAAGATTAGGGTTTATTTGGAAAGAAAAGAATTTTAGCTTTCACTGTGACAACAAAAATCTTACTGCAAAAGCAAAAAGAAAATTCTTGTGCATAAAAGGGGCAAGAGTTTGTTATCTATTCGTGTGTTTTTCTTTTCTGTCTTTTTGAGATTGTAACTTTCACAGTCCACCCAACATATCTATCTGCCATGGGTATATGTGATTTTATTATAGTAGAACTGCAAGTTTCTAGTGTGCAAAAATGGGAGTCTGGGAGCTGGATTGATGGCTCAATGGTTAAGAACACCTACTGCTCTTGCAGAGGATCGGAGTTTGGTTCCCAATACCCACATCAGGGGAGCACCTCATGACCACCTGTAATTCCAGCTGTAGGAAATCTTACTTGCTTTGGCCTCTATAGGCACCTTCATGTGTGCACATACCCCACTCCCCACACAATTAAAAATAATAAAGATAAACCTTTTCAAAAATTTGGAGTTTGAACAGCTTTGAAAAGGTATTTTCCAAATACCATTAGTCTCCCTTTATATCTTAAAGACCAGGTCAAGAAGCCCAATGCTCACAGTGCTCACATGCATCTGCCTACCACTGAAGCTTGGAGCCAGGAAGGAGACCACTGATAAAACGGTGCACCTACACTAGGTGTCCTCTTATAGAAAGAAATACATGCAGGGAGAAACAAAGAGATGGAGTCCTCTTATTCACAAGACCTAAGAATTATTTAAAGGGAAGGTTTCCATTTTCAGAATAAGAGTTGAACAGATAAACATTTGGTTAAACAGGAGTTTGTTACTGACCTACAATGAATAGTAGAGAAGTTTAAAGCGTGTACTTTAATAGAAATTTCACAAGATAATTTTAAATCTTCTGACTTCAACAATTTAAAATATGGACTTAGTTGAATGCAATGGCTCACGCCTATAATCCCAGCTACTTGGGAGGCTGAGATAGGAGGATTGCAAATTTGAGCCCAACCTGGGCAACATAGTGAAACAATGTTTTAAAAGAAGAAAAAAAAAGCACTGGGCATGGTAGCAGCACAAATCTGTGATCCTAGCATGAGAGAGAGAGAGAGAGAGAGAGAGACAGAGACAGAGACAGAGAGAGAGACTGACTTATAGCAGCTACTGGCGGGAGAGGTGAAGTCCCTCTTCACACTCAACCAAGAATAGGCAAGAAGCCATTTTAAAAAGAGCGCTGCTGAGTAGATAGTTTTGGAGTCAATGGTCCCTCCTAGATGCTTTACTCTGGAAACCCAGAGCAAATGTATGCTCTGACTATACTCTGAGACTTGGCCTGCTGAATGCTTCTAGCTAGGTGGGGAGAAAACTGTGCCAGAATCACACAGTACTCCATGAGGTAGAAATCTGATCTGAGCTATAGACCAGAATCTATAAATTGGACCCAAGAGAGACAGGCCTGGTGCCCATGCCTATGCTAGGAACCATACAGAGAGGAAGGCCCAGCAACCATGCCCACATGAAGAACTACACAGAAGAGGCCCAGTACCTGTGCATACGTAAGGGACACAAAGACTATGGCACTCACACACAGTTCTCTCTCCTTTGCTTTTATACATTCTTTATTTAATATCTAATGGCAATTTAGTAGACCATCTTTGTTCTGCCCTGCCTCTTCCCTCCCCCTTTTTTCTAATAGGCTTAGCCTTGAGTTGGGCATGTCTCCGCCACAGTCTTCCAAGTGCTGGGATTGTTTTACGGTATCTGACTGTATTTCTTACTACCTTTCTACCTTTGGCTGGAGCCACCTCATTTCCACCTTTGTGCTCCTCACTTCTATTTACTTTTCTTTTCTCTTCATTGCTCTAATACTGAGTCTTCCTCTCTTATTTCCTTCTCATTCCTAACCTGAGTAACTAATATCTTAGTATACACTGTGCTATGCTTGCTCCTTTACTCCTTCAAAATTACTGGAGTTGAGGAGGCACTATTTTAAGGTAGGATCTTGTTTGTTTTGGTCTTTTTGAGACAGGGTCTCCCATAGCCTCAGCTGGCCTTGAACCTGCTATGTAGACTAGGCTGGACTTGATCTCACAGAGACTCATCTGCCTCTGCCTCTGCCTCCTGAGTACTGGGATTAAAAGTATAAGCCAGTAAGCATAAGCCCAACCTAAAAATAAAGTTTCTTTGATACGTACCTGTGAATATAAAGATAAGCATTTAGAACATAGTAAGAGATTACACAGTTTTAGTAGGCTCTTTTCTTGTCTATGACCTCTACAGTCATGGATATTTGGCTATGTTTGAAGTACATGCATGAATTCCCTCCTGTTGAGCAGATCTTAAGTCCAATTAGAAAGCTGTGGGCTACCGCCAGGACAAAAGTGCAATATTGCAATAACAGAGATATTTTGCTGGTCCAGTCATTGTTGTGGTTCATAGGCTTTACAGGTAGATAGGTCTATTGACTGCTTTTCTCCTTTGACAGCTTGCATAGCACTTTCCAAATACTATGAGAGCATTTTTTCAGGGAGGAAGCTTCTAGGTCAGTTTCAGCTCAGTTTCTCCAAGTCCTGTGTCTGAAGTATGTGGCATTTTCAACAATAGGGTCTTACCTTCAAGTTCTGAGAGGCAACCAAGGGCAGTGACAATAACTTATACTGTTTGGGGAGTCTCTTGGATCATCCTAACCAACAACTTGAAGGGAGGTTTCCATAACCCTGACAACTAAGACTCAGGAAACATCACAAAAGAGGAGGTGGAAAGATTGTAAGAGTCAGAGAACTAAGACATCTACTGCTAAGTAAGTATATTCTAGACATGATAGGAAAGCTGCACTCATGAAATATAAACAGTATGGTTTCCTAAACACAACCAATGTGGATGGGAGAAATTTTGCCAGGTCATACTGCTGGATGAAGAGTTAGAAGCAATCAATGGCTGCTGAGGGAGGATCAGTTTTCTCCAGGGACGAGCTCCCTGATAGGTTATCCAATCCTAAATGATTAGCCCTAAACACATTTACACATGAGCACCATTAAATGGATTCAGTAGGTTATATATGTATTTGTATCTATGTAACAATAATTATCAAAGAGGTCATGAAATTGGGGGTGCTATGGGAAGAGTTGGAGAGGAGCAAGAGGGGCAGAAATGATATAATACAGTTCTCATGTATGAAATTCTCAGAAAAAGAAAATGAAGTTCTGAAAAATACTTTAACATGAATGAACAGTGGAAACATTATGCTAAGCCAGATCCTAAAGAATAAATATCAATTATTCACATGCAAGAAATATCTAAAAAATGTAAATTTATAGAGACATGGTCTCTTAGATATTATCAGAAGCTAGAGGAAGATAAAAATGGAGATATTCTGTTTAAAGGTTACTCTTCAAAGTCATGAAAAAGTTTTAAAAACAGGCAATGGCTACATGAAATTGTAAATATTAGTGCCACTGAATTATATACTTAATGGTTAAAATGATGCTTTTTATATCATACATAATTTACAGCAACTTATAAAAACTGACAGGGCTGGCAAGCTGGTTTAGTGGGTAAAGATATTTGCCATCAAGTCTGATGACAAGGTTGATTCCTAGAGCACACATGATAGAAGTAGAGAACAGACTCCTCCAAGTTTTCCTCTGACCTCCACATGTGCATGCGTGTGCGCACACATGCGCACACACATGCACACACACACACATGCACACACACACAAAGTAAAAATAGAATGAATACTATATCCAAATCCATTGCATGGTAAATGAATTATATTCCAATAATATTTTTATAATATTAATAGGGTTTTTTTTTAAAGAATGAGTTAAATGTTCCTTAAGTCCCATAACTTATTCTGTATTTTAAAAAAATTAGTCTGAAAGCAGATTACAACCAATGTTAAAAACAATTAATCTGGCCGGGCATGGTCCCAGCACTCAGGAGGCAGAGGCAGATGAATCTCTGTGAGTTCAAGGCCAGCCTGGTCTACATAGTGAGTTCAGGTCAGCTAGGACTACAGGGAGACCCTGTCTTAAAAAGACAAAACAACAACAACAACATCAACAATTAATCGGGGGGGGGTATTGATAATGTACAAAGCTGTGCATAGACAGGAAAAAAAGGCTATTTTCCTCTCAATTTTACTGAGAATCTAAAACTGCGCTACAAAAGAAGTCTGAATTTAAGAAGTCTTAGTTTCAGGACTTGGTTTCTGTTCAGTATTTCAATAAAACAAAGCCTGGCACACAGAGCTAGAGAAGTATTTATTGTCATAGTCATCTTTTCCCAAAGCCCTATGAGCAAAGTCTGATGAAGGCAGTTTTAGATAAGAATAAACAGACCCGAAGAAGGTGATTATTTTCTCCATAAATCTCTTAGACAGGAATGGAAAAAGCTGGATTGAACATAATGCTAGCCTGCCTCCACATCCCAGACTAACACCCCTAGTTCCTTTCCAACTATTCATTCTGTGCAATTGTTAGGTATATGGATTTGATAACACATGGTTGCTTTGAATGAAATGCCACTATTTCACTTGCTACTTCTTTCCCATACAGTAGCATTGATAACATATATCAATGCACTTTGAAAATGAGAAATCCTTTGCAAATTATATTATTTAGAAACTTACCTTTATAAACTTAAACTTGGCTAAAAATCAAAATGTCCTTGGGCCTCTTAGCACCATACATACTCTGTACCAAAGGCCA
>NW_008346098.1:628019-661220 GCF_000622305.1 Nannospalax galili | reverse complement strand
CAAAGGCCAAAAACGTCAAAAGTATTTGGGAGCTTGTATCTAATCTTTAAAAGATTTTAGGGTTACCTCTTCAGAGGGCGGAATGTTAAAGTAGCAAAAAGAAGAAAGTACGTGAAGTTGTCAGAAAAAAGTGATGGAGAGATATGGCAGGTGTTGGAGGGGAGGGAGTGGGTGGGGGTGGATTTGATCAAAACACCTTATATGCATGTATGAAATTCTCAATAAAGTTTTTTAAAGTTAAAAAAATTGAAATCTTCATCTTCAGAAGTTTTATCATTGCACATTATTTTATGACATCAGAACCTTCAAGACAGCACCCAGAATTCAATAAATAGGTTTTACTATGTAGGGGAGTAAAGCTTTAAGGTAAGTAGAGTACTGAAAAGCAGGCCAAGGTGATATTTCACAATCAACCTTAACTTCATTAGCTCTGCGTTTTTAACATTTCATATTACACCTAGAAATGTATGACAAAATTACTTTGATTTTTTGTTGATCCCTCTTAATTTCTGCATCCAGTTGCTTCTTTTTCTCATTTTCTTCTCGAAGCCTTTTTTGCAGCTGTACTTTCTGATATTTCAGGTGATCCACATTTTGCTTTAGTTCACTGGCACGTTTCTCATTTTGCATTGACAGTGATGCCAATTTCTTACTATCTTGTTGCTTCTTTTGTAAGACCTGAGATTAGATGGAATATTTCAAGACAAAAAAGAGCACCTCTCTCATTTCTGAACTACACGATGTTTTCATTCAATGGTAAGGGCATCCAGTTTCTCTAGTTTTATATTTATTTTTAAAACATTCACAAACATGCTTGCTTTTCTACATTTCTAATTTTGCGATACTTTTCATCAGATATATAAAAAACTAAAGAAAGATCGGACTTATACTGACAACCAAAGCAAACTCTACCTCTTTTGCTTCCTTATTAATTCTAATTTAAAAATATGTGTGGCATGAAGTATTTTAGTTACTGCCTTGTCTGCAACCCCCTTGCAGTGTAGCAGTGTATTAATCAACTTATATGTGTATGTGCATGTGCGCCACTAAGAAGGCTGAGGCAGAGGCAGATTCCAGGTCATCCTGGGCTACAAAGTGAAATTCTGTCACAAACACACATATATAAAAATTTTATATATGGTAAAAATTAACACAAAATTGGATATTTAAACAATTATCTTATCCAAGACCCCACATCTACTTATCCTTTTCCTTGATGAAAAATTACTAAATATTCTTCCAGATGTTATATATATGCATGCAAAAAGATTCTCCATTCCTTTTAGTTTTCTACTTAGAGGTCTAAGATTTGTTCTTTCTTCTATGTGATTATACAACATTGCACTCTTATTTTTTTAATTTTTGGGGAGTTTATTTAGTTTTCTTTTATGTGTATGAGTGTTTTGCCTGCATGTATATAAATGTACCCATGTCATGCAACACTTGCAGAAGCCATAAAAGGGTAGAAGTGGGCATCAGATCCCCTGGAACTTGAGTTATGGACAGTTATTAGCCATCATATGGGTGCTGGGAACCAACCTTGGGTTCTCTTGCAAGAGTAGTCAGTGCTTTTAAACACTGAGCCATCTCTCAACCCTTCCACTCTTATTATCGTGCCTTATTATTTTGTATTTAACTCTGTGGCTTTAATCATGAATCCTTTCAATGAAGAATATCAGAACTCATCACTGTCCCTGAAAGTCCATTACTTTAACATCTAAAATTGTCAGCAGCATCAAAAAAAATGGGCTCACATTTCAGTCTTCATACTGCTAGTATTAACTAACAGTGTTAAATTTAATCCCAGTCAAACAAATGAGTGTCTACAAAAGGTCACATGGGTACCTGATGTTTTATGTGCATTGTTTAACCATTATTTAATCTTTGTCCTTCAAAAAAGGATACAATTTCTGTTATCTTTATTTCTTACTATATGATTTTTATACCAAGATTAAAATATATTTGTTTAATTAAGAAACACTACCCAGATTGTAAAACACAAAAAGTAATCAGCACATGGGGAAAAAAATCAAAGCCATAGTTTCTCTTAATAATTAAAAACTGAATTCCATTTCTCTCCAAACTTAGTACAAGAATCTTGAAAAAAATTTCCTCTCTTCTTTTTGTGGTACTGGGACTCAATCCCAGTGCCTCACATATACTAGGTAAGAACTCTACCCTGAGCACCCTCCCTACCCCAGTCCAGCAGGATTCTCAGTTAAGAAAAAGTAGCTTTAAAAAGTTTACTCAATTACATTTTGTAAATTACCTGAACTCTCAGCTTTGCAGCATCCATCTTTTTACGGAACTCTTTCTGTAATTTTACCTTCAAAGCCTTATCAGAAAGATCTTTGTTTTCCAGCTCTTGCAGCTGCTTCTGTGTTTCAGTTAGTTCCACTTTTGCCTGTTCTGCTTCATGTTCCAGTTTTATTACTTCTAAAGAATACTGTCTGCTTACAGACTTGGCATTGTTACCTTCAGCAAAATATCAACAGTAATGAGTAAAATTATGTTTAAAAGTTAAAACAAAAATACTCTAAAGTTAGAGGGCAGAGTCACCAATTAAGGTATAATTAAAAACCCAGCTGACCTCACTCATCCATCAAACCCAGCTTGCCAACTAATTAATATTTAATATTTTTGAGACAGGGTCTCATTATTCAGTCCTGGCTTGCTTGAAAGTCACCATGAAGACCAGGTGAGGCTCCAACTCACAGAGATCTACCTGCCTCTGTCTTCCAAGAGCTGGGATTAAAGATGTGTGCCACCATGCTCATCTAATGACTAGTTTATTTATTTTATTTATTATTTTTATGTTATCGTGTATGAGTGTATTGCCTGCATGTATGTGAGCGCACCCGAGTCGTGCAATGCCATGGAGATCAGAAGAGGGCCTTGGATTCCCCTGGAACTGGAGTTAAGGATGGTTTGTAGCCCCCATGTGGGTGCTGGGAATTGTAACTGGGTCCTCTGAGAGAGCAGTCAGTGCTCTTAATCGCTGAGCCATCTCTCTAGCCCCATGACTAATTTCTTTGGTTTTTGGGTTTTTTTTTTTTTTCGGTCTTTTTGAGACAGGGTCTCCCTGTAGCCCCAGCTGTCCTGGAACTCACTATGTAGACCAGGCTGGCCTTGAACTCAGAGATCCGCCTGCCTCTGCCTCCCAAGTGCTGGGATTAAAGGTGTGCGCCACCACGCCCAACATGACTAGTTTCTTAATGCCTGCTCCCATCTGGTTCCAGCTTATCTTCTCATTGGCTTATCTTTTGTATTCTATTGTGTTACTCTAAAAAAAGATTTTATTATTTATTTATGTGTGTGTGTGTGTGTGTGTGTGTTTTATGTACATGGTGTCTATCAAGTACAGAAGAAGCTGTCAGATCCCCTGGAAATGGAGTTATGGACAGTTGTTAGACTGCCATGTGGGTGCTGGGATTCAAACCCCGGTCTTCTGCAAGAACAGCCAGTGTTCTTAACCACTGAACCATCTCTCCAGCCCCCTGCAAATGTTCTTAACCACTGAACTGCCTCTCCAAACTCAGTTATTTTCAATCTTCTGAATTTACAATTGTGTTTTACTGGCATGGCACCTCAGTTAAGTTACCAGAAGTGACTTTGTCTACTTGCTCAGTACATTTTAGCTTTCGCTACCCATGATCTGTATTCTTGAATTTTGTTCAAAAAATTATGAAATGTTTTAGTATTAGTATGTCTCAGTTGATTTGTAAACTAAGCCTTCTTTGGTTTTACTTTGCTTCAGTATTCTCAATGAATCCCAGATATTATATCATGTCATTTGTACTTACTTCAGTAGCATCTTTACAAAATACAGATACAACCAAAAAGTCATTATCATTCCCAGCAATATTAATACACACTGTTCCATATTCATATTTCCCCAATGGCTTCAACATAACTCTTATAATTGGTTTATTTTAATAGGATCTAAATAAGGTTATTAATATGTCTGATTGTTATATCTTTTAGGAACCCTTTAACCCAGGGTTCATGACACAGCTCAGTGGGTAAAAAAGTATTTGCTGCCAAGCCTGATTATGATCTGAGTTCAGTCCTCAGGGCCCACATGGAGAAGTGAACTGACTTCCATAAGATGTCTTCTGATCTGCCCTTCCTCTTTCCAAATAGCCCCCTTCTACTTTATGCCTTTTTCTCTTTTCAATTTAGATTCTGTATATGATAGAAAATGTGATACTTGTTTTTCTGAGTTTAGCTTATTTTACTTAACATGATGATCCATGTTCCATTCCCTTTTCAAGAAATGACATAATTTCATTCTTCCGCAAGTCTGTTTAAATTTTAACAATATTTTACTTCAGTATTTATTTTTATAACATTGGTTTAGAGAAATACAACATAAAACAACCTGTTTTCAAGAACACATTATATGAAATGTATCATATTCATTATAATGCTGAACAGGATATACACTACATTAAAATTTATTAAGTGGAATATTTCTCACATTGAGCTAAGTACTAAACCTCATACATAAGAGCACAGTAAACAAACTGTTAATTTCTGGTCAAGAGTAGGTACTTCAGATAACTAAGGTGGTAAACAGTTCCTTATTTCCTTAGAGATCATGTCTATGCTCTCCAGTCTTGGCCATTGCTGATTGGTCAGAGATGAGGATACTTGACATAAGGTAGACCCCATTAGATTGTGAGCTGGGACTCTAAATCTATAAACTTGAAGAGGTTGGAAGGAAGAGGCAGGCCTGGTCTACATAGCGAGTTCCAGGCCAGCTGGGGCTACAGGGAGACCCAGTCACAAAAAAACAAGAAAAAGCAAAAAAACGAAAATCTAAAAAACAAAAAACTTGAAGAGGGGGAGACTCTCTCAGCAGAGTGAAGGCAGGTGCTTAGAATCATGTGGCATATAGAGGCTATGCCCTCAGAAGCCTGTGAGCTCCTACTGCTTGAGGGCTCTGGAGCTGCTCAATTTCTATGCTTCCTAAGTTTGGTATTTCAGCTCTTCTTATGTCTATGAACTACTTTGTTGCTACTCTGGAAATACTAGTTGTCGGTTAAATTAGCAGAATCAATGCAACAGTTTAAAATCTTGTCTATTTTCTCTTTTTTTGTTGTGGGTTTTTTTTCTTTTCTTTTTTTTTTTGGTCTTTTTGAGACAAGGTCTCCCTGTAGTCCCAGGTGGCCTAGAACTCAATATGTAGACCAGGCTAGCTTTCAACTCACAGAGATCTTGCCTCTGCCTCCCAAGTCTCCCTGTAGCCCCAGCTGTCCTGGTACTCACTATATAAACCAGGCTGGCCTTGAACTCATAGAGATCTGCTTGCCTCGGCCTCCCAAGTGCTGAGATTAAAGACATGCACCACCACACCCAGTTTCATTTTAAAATTCTATAAATACCTCACTTAAAAATAAAAAGAATATAGCCGGGCATGGTGGCGCACGCCTGTAGTCCCAGCACTTGGGAGGCAGAGGCAGGCGGATCTCTGTGAGTTCAAGGCCAGCTTGGTCTACATAGTGAGTTCCAGGACAGCTGGGGCTACAGGGAGACCCTGCTTCAAAAAAGACAAAAAAAAAAAAAAAGAACTAGGGAGTTGATAGGCTAGCTTATTGGTAGAGTGCACATGCCTATCATGTATGAGGCCCCAGGTTCAACTCCCACATGTCCTAAATAAATAAAATACATACAACACTATGTATTTTAACAAACATATGAACTGCTAAGAGAAAAGCCATAGGGCCAATTTTATCACAATGTTAAGTGTACATGGACTATAAGACATATACTGATTTCAGAAGATATTAAGTTATAAAAGCATATTAGAATAGATGACTATAGCATTCATGTCCTTGTTATTACTGATGGCTGGCAGTAGCCACTATGTGGAAGAAGGTTTTAGTGAGAATATTGAAAAGTAAGCATGCACTGTTAATTTTACTAGTCACCATCTCTGAAGATATTTAGGAAAGCTCCAAACCATCCTTGGTTCTAATGAATAAAAAGATTGTATACAAACTCGGGTGTCTTCTATTTTAAAGCAACTCGGATGGGTGTACAGGGGTACAAAATCATACTTGTTCAGTGAGATCCATGCTGAGACACCTCTCTAAAAGATCATTTATTCTGGGAGGTAAATATTCTCAATTTAAGAAGGCACTGTCCTAGAACTAGAACTGTCTTGAAACATCTGGGATAACTGGAGGTAGGCTCATATACAGATTGTATGTCAGTAGGAATGAGGCAGGAAGAGACTTTGGGAAAGCAGAAAAAAGGACCAATAGCTAGAAAACAGCTTGCAAGGAAGGCGACAAATAGGAAAGCCATGTTTTTCTTGCTGGAGAATAATTGAAATTTACCATAAACTACATTGTCAAAAAAGTGCTCACAGGGGCTGGAGAGATTACTCAGTGGTTAACAGCACTGGTTGCTCTTGTAGAGAACTGGGTTTAATTCCTGGCACCCACATGGCGGCTAACAACTGTCCATAATTCCAGTTCCAGGCCATAACTCCAGTTCAGTTCCAGGGGATCCAACCCCCTCCCCTTTTTTTTTTAATCTCCATAGGCTTTGCACACACATAGTGTAACTACATACATGGAGACAAAATTCTCAAACACATAAAATTAAAAATTTTTTTAAATTTAAGTGTTTGTCTTGCAAGCAGGAGGGCCTGAGTTCAACTCCCAGAACTCATGTAACAAAGCCTGGTACAATGGCACTTATAATCTCAGTGCTGAAGGGGTAGAGACAGGTGGATCCCTAGGGTTCACTGGCCAGCCATCCTGGCCTACTTGGCATGGCTTAAGGCTGTGAGAGACTCTGTCTCAAAAAAAGGTGTATGGTGCCTGAGAAGTAACATCTAAGGTTGTCCTCTGGTTACCACATACACAAGCATCACCCCTGGCCCCCACACAAAAAGGGACTACATGTTCTTCAGTTCCCCTAAATGAGACCAGAATTGTTCTGAATTGAAATTAGGACAAAGAAACACTAGTGTCTCTCATTCCTTTAATTCTTGACTGATCCTTTTGAGAATACTGGAAGGAAAAAAACAAAAGTCCCAGTTTCCCTTTTAAGGCAAACCTGATCTAACTGAGAAGGAGGGATGTGGTATATATTATCAACCTGACAGGATGTGAGATAGAAATGTGCTAAAGCTTGGCTCACCAAAGAGAACAGCTTTCAAGAACTATCTAAAAGATAGTTTAATAGTATCAGGCTTGGGGATATAGCTCAATGACAGAACACTTGCCTAGCCCGCTCAAGGCTCTGTGTTCAATCACCAACACAAAAAATAATTAACTGATTAAGATTGAACTAAGTTGATGATTAATAATTTAAAATGAGTACTGCTGGGGGGCATGGCTCATTAGTACAGCACTTACCCAGTATATGCAACAACCCAAGTTTTTGTTTGCATGTTTGTTTGTTTCTGAGGGAGTCTCGCTATGTAGTATAAGTTGGCCTTGGAACTCACAGCAACCTTCCTACCTCAGCCTTTAAAGTGTGGGATTACAGAGGTAGGGCCAGCTAAAATCCTGGATTTAACCCAACATCACAGGAAAAAAAGAAAACAAAAGGTGAGACAAATATGTTTTTCTTAAAATGGCACAAAAATTAAGTGCCATGAAGTTTCAACATAACCCAGCATTTACACAAGTTAGAACAATTAAAAGATAAAATCCCAGCCTAACAAACCTCTCCACATATTGGCTCTAAAGCACATATTTTTATACTTAATCTGAGCTACAGCGGATAATTCTGAGCCATTTTAGAAGTTCTTCGTTTGCATATACGTACAGAATACTGTTACCTGTTTTTATTAACTCTTTAATCAGATCTTCCTTCATCCTGATGTTAATTGGAAGTTCTCTCATTTTCTGTTTAGCTTTATTAAGTATGACTTCGGAAGTCCTTAATTTTTGCAAATTTGACTCTTGACTTTCCTGGAGACATTCCATCTTCAAATCTTTAAAATCAAAGAAAAAAAACTAAGCAACAAAAATACCTGTGCATAAAAACTGAAGTAGAATTTGAAAAGAAAAGCAGAACAAGAATTTAAAGGTGGCAGAGGAAGGGGAGACAGAGGGAAGGGAAAATGAATGCATAGCAGTTGAGAGCTCAGCTTTCCAGCTTACAGTAATAGTTTGTACTTAAAATTTTTAACTAAGAACATACACCTTTATATATGCATATATACATGTGCATATATTTTATCATATCCCATAAGGGCTGGAAACTCAGTTCATAATTTCCTTTAACTAAAGTTATTTGAAAGAGGTATAAGCTCTCCAAGTGGTAAATTTTTCCTATTAACTTCTAGTTTTATTGTTAACAAGAGAACACAGTCTATAGCTTGCTGCTCGAGTGTGCTCTGGTACAGTGTGTCAGTGTCCTGCACCAGAATTCAAATTAATATCTTACTAAGAATATTGCTTTTGTTCAGCTCATTTTAAAAAATGTTTCATAATCAGACTCTTTCAAAGGCGCCTTGTTTCCTTTGTGGCTGCAGACCAGTAACAAATGGCTCAAGAATGGCTATCTGAATAGCACTTATCTTTACCACTTTTACATTTTAAATTAATAGTTTCAACAGAGTCAAACTCTAGTAAATATTACATGCAGAGGCTCTTTAAAAATATGCTATTTTCATATTTTGGGACTTTTCATGTTATCTATAATCCTACTTTTTGTGTACTGACCCACTTCAGGTCAAAAAGAGATGAATTAAAATATCCTACTGGAGGGCTGAAAAGATAGCTCAGCAGTTAGAAGAATGTACTGCTCTTGCAGAGGACCAGAGTTTGGTTCTAGCACCCCAATCTGATGGCTCACAACTGGCTGTAACTCCAGCTATGGGGGACTCCAACACCACTAGTCTCAACGGGCACTCATATGCACATGCCCACATGTAGACACACATGATTTTTTAAAATATTTTTAGAAACCTATTCGAATTTTTGTTACATAACTTTTTAATATTGCTATTTGATGCATAAATTCACATCCATTTGTTCTAAAACATTATTAATACATGTCAATCTGGAGAACATGTATGGCAGTATCGAGGGAAACAGACATCTAGTAGATTACTTAGTCTACTTCAGGGTAAGCAACTCAAGTCTGAGTATCAACTTTTATTATGAAACAGTTTATGTCTCTAGCCAGAAATGATTAGCAGAAAACTTTTTTTTTTTGAGACAGGGTCACACTATGTAGTCCAGGCTCACCCTAAACTCGAAATCCCGGCTCAGCCACCTGAGTGTACCCAGATTAGTTTTTTGTTTTTTAATTAAGGAATAAAAGGAATGAAAAAAACAGGAGTATAACTGAGAATATGAAATTAGTCTTACCAACACAGAAGCATTTCTACCAGGTTCTGTTTTTGACAGTACCTAGATACTTTTTAAATTACCACTTGAAAAAAATATGAAGTGTCTTACAACCATTATGTCTAAATTGTCTGAGAAAAACTTTTTACCTTCATTCCTCAAATATGATTTTTGTGTTTCATCCTGAGTATCATTCAACTCAACAAGAGAGCAAACAGAGCCTGGTTTTTTAACCCATGAGCAACTTCTACATCTAAAATGAAATTTTAAAAAGAACAGGATTAAAGGTAGTTTGTTAGCATTTTCTAATCTCTCAAATTAGTTCCTCCAAAAGATAACAGTATTTTTAAACCAATTATAAAGTAAGCAGAATTTTACTAATATTCTTTAAAATAAAAGGAAATCTTCCATCTTGGATCCAAAGGGAAATTTACCATGTTTGCAGCCACTGTGGCAAGAAAAAAATCTAAAAATTTATCTCTGAAAACATAAATCCAGTAACTATAAAAGCCTTGAAAAAAACTTTTAATTGTAAGACTGATAACTTCTGTTCGAACACTACTTTCATAACAGTAGATGGAAAAGATACACTGTAATGAAAAGAAACTATGTCTTTTGTTATTTATTGTACCATTAAAATTGTACTAATGCTTAATAAATGGGACTCACTGTAACTTACCTAGATTTCTCCTGGCCTTCTGATTCCTCATCATCACTGTTATCCAAAAACTGGCAGTGGAGAACTTCATCATGTTCTTCTAAGTGGTCCACCAGCATTTGACTTCGTGTTCGAAACCCAGCCAATATTTGATCCAGAGAGTATAAAGGAGTACTTGAGAAGACCTGGCAAGTGATTCACCCACCCAACAACAAAAGAAGTGATTCTTTAATGTCTACTTTGATCCTATGATTCAAAACGTGCTTTTAGAGGGTAAGTACTCTTAGAAATCCAATTACTGGAAATAAGCTTCACAGACACAAATTTCTTTCAGATACTACGTAGTTCTTTTTCTTCTAGAAAGCATTATTTTTGATGATCGTTTTAGGGAAAACAATACCAAAAATAAAAGCAAAGAGAAGAATGGGGAAATGGCAGCTCTTCCACATAGCAGAATTGCTCCCCAGAAAATGAGCTCACAACCCAACCATTCCACTCCTAGCACTTGGAGAATTGTAGGGTAGCTGCAGAATGCATACAATTCTGTTCAATACAAATTCCAACACAGGGAGAAATTCAGCAGCAATGCCACTTTCCCTCCTAAGACAACATTCAAAATTTGGAAATCAAGCACATTTCCTCATCCTTGACACATGGGGTGGATACCCATAACTAAATTAGTGCTCCAAATGATACATTTGATAGATATCACATGATATCTTTTTATGGGCTAGCTAGGAATCTTCAATATTATGTTTCTATTGTAGAGGCACTTTAAGTGTCCAAAAAATGACCATGAAAATAACAATGGGGTAAAGATTGCTTTTATACTTTTGTTCTAGGCTCTATTAACAAAAAATTCCTTATCACCTCTCTAAAGCTAAACAATAGGGTGACTTCTCAAAATAAACAGTAAAATCTTAAGGGAGACATTAAGTAGTAGTATAAAATATTACATAAGCTATTAAAATTGTAACATAGTAGACTATATGTATCACAGGTACTCAAGACTCAATTAGCTGTCCCATCCCTAGCCAACTGGCAGTTGATGGCTGCTGGGAAAGGAAAATCACTTTTCTTTAAGAGTGTGGCCACTAGTATGTTCTTCGTGTCCCAGTGGATAACCCTGAACCTATGTCCACATGGGCAGCACTAACTGGACCCAGGGAGTTAAACAAGTAAATAAGGAGGGCATGAAGTTGGGAGAAGGTTGTGATGGGAGTCCTGGAGGGGTTGGAGGGGCAGAGGAGTAGATATGATCAAAATTCATTGTACGCATATAGGAAATTAAAAAAATAAATACAAATCTTAAAAATTCAATCAGTTGACAGTAGATCCCTCACATATCTCATCCCCTAAATGCCTACTTAATGCTGAAGATCCTCTTCTATCTGATTTTGTGTCCCCAGTGTGGGTCACCTAATGGGACTGCCAATAATGGGCTAGATGGGGAATAAAGATTTCTAGGTGGCCTCTCAGTTCTGAGGAATGAAGCATGAGTGAAAGGAATTCTTTACAGAATAAGAAACCAAAATTTATTCAGCTAACAAGTATAAGGTATCCAGCACAGCCATTTTGCCCTGCAACTGACAGATACCATTGTCTTGTCAGGGTTTGGGTATTATTTCACAAGCAAATAAAGCCTTTTGTTCTCTGGAATTGTTATAATGGCAGATTATTTTTATTTCAGGAAAGTAAAAGAGCTAAACTGAAGAAAGAAAATATTAGAACTTGGAAATATCAGCAAGATTTCAGCAAAGGAAAAATAAATCTAGTAGAAAACAAAGTGATAGTTTAGATGCTAGCTGTCCTATTCAATGCAAACATGCCCCTTACTCTTTGAACGATGGAGGAGCAGATAGGACTTGAACAAGGCAGGCTCTGCTGCCTGCCTTCCCACCAAAACGGCGTTTTCATGGTTATTGCAGTGACCAGTCTAATCAGGAAAGGTGGCCAAGGTTTCTGGATACACAGCAGGAACAGAACTCCCAAAACTGACTTATATGACCTTTGTATCTCCTTTTCCTCTTCATTTGGGATAGAAGAAATTAAAATGAAACAAAAGTACAAATTTGAAACAGTAACCGTGGAAGTCTTAATCTAGTCACGTCTATTTTGGATCTAATAAAAAAGAAAAACAGAGTAAGAGGGGCTTAACATTTCCTGTGGCGCATGAAGCACGATTGAGAGAAATACATAGATATGGGTGGGGAGGACAGACAAACACGGATCAAAGGAAAGTAATTAAATATGTATAGCTTCTGGAGCCAGAAAAAATTATCTTGAATGCTGTTTTTAGGAAATAATGAGAGCTAGCGAGATGGTGCAGTAGGGAAAGCACTTGCTGGGGAAGCATAAGCTTGAGGGCTGGAGTTTGGTTCCCCGGCACACATGTAAATGCCAGGTGGACGCGGTGGCCTGCCTGTAATCCCGTCCTGTGAGAGACTGAGATGGGATCCCTAGAGCAAGCTTACATGCTAGACTAGCCCAGTCAGCAAGCTTTGGGTTCAAGGGAGAGACCTTGTCAATATATGCATAGCAGAGAGCACTCAAGGAAGACATCTGATGTTAACCTTTGGCTTCCATATGCATGTGCATGCATATCCGAGTGTGCACACACAACCACCTGTAACTTCAGCTGCAGGGGATCTTACACCCTCTTTGGGCCTCCTCGAGCACCTGCACACGAATGGCATGCATTCACAGATATGAATATACACATAAATTAAAATTAATCTTTTTTAAAAAATACCTAGAGAGTTAGTGAAGTATACCTCTGTGTGTGTCTGAGATGAGGCTTTCAGAGACAATTAGATCAACAGGGCTCCAATGTAATCAATGTATTAATCCCTTGATGGATTCATAATTATGACGGCACTACTGAGAGGAGGTAAAAATGTAGGCATTGGGGCATTGGGAGTCATGAGGTCATGGGGGAGGGGATGTCTTTCAGCCGTCCATATTGTATCATGTCCCTTTCCTGCATTTCCCTTCTCTGTGCTTCCCAGACACTGAGGCAATGAAGCTCCCATGTCCATGATATTCTTTCTCACAGTGGGCCTAGAAAGGAGCCAAGTGATCAAAGTGAATCCTCTGAACCCAATGAGCCAAAATAAATCTTTCCTCTTTTAAGATGATTTCCTTGGATATTTGGTCACAGTGATAAAGAAATCTAATACTCCTCTCAAATAGGCTATGAAAATTAACCATATAGTCAAATAGAAAGAAAATATCTGTGACTTTCCAAAGTAAAATTGAAATTAATAATAACAATGGTTTCAAATGTAAAGTCTGGGACTGGAGAGATGAATCAGCACTTAAGAGCACTGGCTGCTCTTGCAGAAGACCCAGGTTTGGTTCCCAGCACCCACATGGTGACTAACAACTATCTCTAACTCCAGTTCTAGTGGATCTAACCCCCTCCTCTGGCCTATGTGGGCTTTTAACAATGGATGCACTTACATACACGCAGGTCTAACATTTGTAACCATAAAATAAAAATAAATAAACCCCAAAATTTTAAATATAGAGTCTAAGCACTTAAAATTGAAAAGCATGCAGGTAAGGGTTTCTCTTACTGAACTGAAGCATCTGAGCCTGGGACATAATAGAGGTACTCATGGATGTATCGTGAGGATGCAGTGTGATGGGCACTGTTAAGAGTCAGTGTCACACATAAACTCTCCAATACATCCCCAACATGATAACCCCCAGGCTTATTCTAAGGAAACTCACTGAGGTTTAGTCATACCTAAACCTGCCCAAGACAAAGTTTCTAACCCCCATGTGCAACTTGTTTCTCATATTTCTTATCCCTCTGACTGTAATTTACAATACAGATCTCAAACAAACAATTGCCCATCATAAAACTAGTACAGAGAAACAAAAAATTATCAATCTGCTAATTAAGTAGTTTCCATAGTAAATTCCTTGATGATTTATTCAAGAGAAATCTACATACACATTAATTCATCTACAGATCAGTACCTATACATCTACAAATAAAAATTAAAACTAAGTTTCATGTTGATTTTTCATAGTGATTTTCTTCACTATGTCAGCTTCGTAACAGACTGAATGACACCAAGGTTTTCTTTGAAAATTGTAAGATAAATAAATACTGTCTAGCTTTACCTTGCCTTTGAGAAATTAAAGGGAAAAAACTCATGAAGCTATCAAACTTAGTCATTTCTGAAAAAGCAATGGCAAAGACAGCTCTTTATCCTTGATGAAGTCCAGAATATTATCTTTATTCAAGTATTCCCTGTAAGTATAACTAAACATTCTCTTACTATTCTTAAAAATGCTTAAGAGGAAATGTACATACAGAAGTCCATAAAACCAAATGGACTTTACCTTCTTGATATCTTGTCTGGATGGGACATAAATGTAATGCCCCAGATGAGTATCAAATGGTACAGTATATGGTCTCTTCTCGGGAATCCTGATATCAGGCCCAACTCTACAATTTTCCTTAGTTGAAGATGTCATTGACAGTTGTTTTGTTAATTCTTCATTCAGCTGATCCACAAGAAATTGCTGTTCTGTTATAACTTCATTCTTTGTCGAAGAGAGACAACAATTTGAAAAATAGAGAACCTCAGTACAATGTGCAAATCATGATTTAAAATGAATTTACATTGGCTAAAATCATATTACCTAAACAGGACCTCATTCATTACTTCTGGTAGTCATAAGTAACTAGTAATGCTCTAAGAAGTGAAAATCTTTTTTTTTTTTCCTGCAGTGGAGGGGATCAAACCCAAGACCTTATGCATACTAGTTAAGTACTCTATCACTGCCCTTCATTCCCAACCCTGTAGAAACTTTCTTGGTAGTAAGCAGAAAAGCAGCCAAAAGAGTCAAATACTTCAAAATAATAATGCCCCATTAATTGTGACTGGATAATTTGTGTTTCCTTAGCTATTTTATGAGTGTATTGCCTGTATGTATGTAAGCACACCCACGTTATACAGTGCCTACTGAGGCCAGAAAAGGACATCGGATTCCCTCAAACTGGAGTTACAGATAGTTGTTAGTCGCCATGTGGGAGCTGGGATTTGAACCTGGGTCTTCTTCAAGAGCAACCAGTGCTCTTAACCACTGAGCCAGCTCTCAGCCCTGCTTAGCTATTTTTAAAAACTATAAACTTTCTGACTGAAACGAGGAAGGAACAAAATTGGGAAGTAGAAGTATTACACATAGTGAGAGTTATAGCAAAGGAGACAGAAAATGGTAACTTTAGTGAAGAGAAAGCTTTATTCAACAGAAAAGGCAAAAGCACAGAGAGATAGGAGATAGCTAGCCAGTAGTCTTGGGAAGAAGAGAACCTGGAACTCTAAGGCAGAGAAACTGTCTCAGGAGTGTGTCTATGGATGATTTTAGTTTTTATGTATCTCCTAAACAAAAATTTTGAAACACAGTCAATGTAGAAAGCTTTAACTTCATTCTTTATTTTGCAAACACAAAAAATATGTAAACAAAAATTATCGGCTAAAACTTGGGAAGTAGCTCAGTTGACCCCCCCGCCAACAACAAAGAAACTGGGCATGGTAGCGCATGTCTGTAATCCCAACACTCAGGAGGATCAGAAGTTCATCCTTTGCTATATAGTGAATTTGAGACTAGTTATGGGATGCAGGAGACCCTGTCCAAAAAAAAAAAAAACAACAAAAAAAGTCAGCCAGGTGTGGTAGTCCTGGCTAGTAATCTCAGATCTCAGAAAGAGGAGGTAGAGAGATCATGAGTTTGAATCCAGTCTTGGTTACAAAGTGAGAGTCTGTCTCAAAAAGCAAAACAAAGAAACATTGTCATCCATCTTAATTTTACAAGTACTACAAAGTTTAAGTAGGGGAGAAACCGCCTGAAATTACATTGCATTAATAAAGAACAATAAAATACAATCTTATTCACCTAGTAGGATAGTTAAAAATTCAATACTAGTGACACTTAAGAAGTATCAAATGTAGTTCTTACATTGCTGAGGAAAAGGGTAAAGCACTAATTAATATTAGATTGTAAGGGTGCACAGTACACTCTAGATAAGCACTAAAAAGCAGAATAAAAGTACAACTTCTAAATTAAAGGAGAAAACATTAGAAAAACAAAAATATATCCATCTGACCCAAAGAAAGGTAAGGAAGGAGAGGAAAAAGAACATTGAGTGGGATGGATAAATAAAAAGAACACAGATAATTTAAACCAAAATATTTTGATACATTTAAAAGACTGAAATTCCCTGCTGGCTAGCTCTCATAGTATGAGAAGGTACTGGGGAAGGAAAGGCACCACTGGCATTAGCCAACAGTAAACCTTGAATACTACAATACAGACCTGCTAGGCAAGATGTGTCCACTGACACAATAATGGCATGGATGTTATGGGGGTAACTAACTGCTTTCTGACTGGATTTGAGGCCTTTTCTACAAAACGAAATTCATGTTTGATACTGTAAACCTAGCTGTGAATGTACTATTGTTGTTTTTCTAAATGGACATGTTGTCAAACTACCTTCTAAATATTTAAGTGAATACCCATAGATTACTGGTGCTCTCAAACCCAATCAGAGATGTTTCTTTCTACAGTAGCAAACAATTAATGCGGAGACTCACAACTAGTTAAAGTGCTGAGAGTAAGTGACTGTTGAGTGCTCAGTCCTAAACAGGACATCTATATCAACCCCAACGCAAGTTTCAGGGAACATCAAGGAAGAGGAGGCAGAAAGAATATAAGAGCCAGAGGATGGAGAGGAGTACTATGAGATGCTATCTTCTGGCTATGACATGAAATCACTGAAGATATTGTTACCTGCTTGAAAGACCTGTACAAGATCAAGTCAACAAGATCAGTTAACACACCAGCAGGCAGAACTAACTGGATTCAGCAGCTTATAGAAAAATTTAAACTGATAAATGGATAATGAAAATGTGGTACATTTACACAATAGAGTCCTACTCAGCAGTAAAGAAAGGACAAAATCAGGAATTTGCAGGTAAATGGATAGAACTAGAAACTATAGTATTAAGAAACACAGACTCAGAAAAACAAGCAATGTATGGTCTCTCTCATTTGTGGATCATAACACCAAATCTTTATATGTGAGTATATATTCTGATGCAACTGCAGGAGCCAGAAAAATGGAAAGGTACCATGGCGCCAAAGGGACAGATAGAGTCTGAGAAGGGAGGGGGGCTGTAGGAAACAAATGCTACCAAGGAGGAAGTGGGGGGAGGGGGACATTTAAATGGGAAGGATATACAAAAAACCACAGGGGTAAAGTGGAAGAAGGAGCTCAAGAGGTGGGGAATAACAGCAGGTATTATCTCCTCTCTGAAGACTAGCTCTCATAATTCTAGAGGATACTATGCAAGCTGCTAAGGGAGAAAATCGATCAATGGCCCAACTCCAACAGTGAAAACTAATAACCAAAACAATGATCAACACAGCAAACTATATTGATGCAGTAGTGGCACTTTTATCTTGGGTGTAATCAACAGCTATCTAACTGGACTTAAAGCCCACTTAATGGGAAAGAACTCATGTGTGGCACTGTAAACACAGCCAAATACATATAGCTGAAGGAGTCATAGAGCCTATAGAAAACCCTACATCTGTCATACCTATAGACAAATGTAATTTCTTAGTATATACTATGTATCCTTATGTTTACCAGTCACCTCTCACCAAAAAAGTTTCTTCTTGTAATAGAGCCTATTATAGAATTATACAACAGTCACATACAGAAAGTAAGTGTCTTTGAAATGCCCAGCTCTAAGTGACACGTCTACAATGGAACCTCTTCACCTAAGAATCACAGAACATAATGGAACAAGGGTTAGAGAGAATCTAATGCATCTCTTGGCTCTCACTAGTGAAACTTCATGCAATAGAGGGCAATAAACACAGGTCACAACTGACCAAAATATAGAAAATAAGAGACTATACAGTGTGTGTCCCTGGATAGGACTCATATTAAACCTCACCTACCCAAGGCTCAGGGACCACTGTGAAAGTGGGGGTCGAAAGATTGTAAGAGCCAGGGGTGGTACATGACCATAAGGAAACAGAGTCCTCCAGGCTGCTGGGAACTTGCTCATATGAACTAAGAGCAATGGTGACAGCATCCAAGAGACCATGGCAAACTCAGACAACTTCAGCATAAAACTGGGGAAAAGGGCAGCAGGCCCCAACCTCAGCTGAGGAACTATTGGCAGCTGGTCACTGCTGGTTGAGGAAGAGTCCATCTTCTTTAAGGGAGTGATGCTAGATAGGCTGACCAGGCATCAGTGGATGAACTCACATCGAAGGACATCTAGGTAAATAAATTTAACTCAATAGGCCTTAACATATATGACAGAATGCATGAAACCCTGTGGGTGGGCTGTGGAGAAGTACAGATAGGGGAAGGGGTCTAAAAATGATTAAGATGTTTTGCATGAAACACACAAAAATTCAATAATATACAATGGGAGAAATTTTTTAAATTTTATTTATTATTTTTATTTTATATGTATGCATATGTTGCCTGCCTGTAGGTAAGTGCACCTGTGTCGTGCAATGCCCACAGAGGTCAGAAGAGGCTGTCAGATCCCCTGGGACTGGAGTTACAGACAGTTGTTAGTTGCCATGTGGGTGCTAGGATTTGAACCCGGGTCTTCTGCAAGAACATCCAATGTTCTTAACTGCTGAGCCATCTCTCCAGCCCCGATAATGGAAAAAGAATTTTAAAAGGAGAAGGCACAGAGGTGGGAGGGGGACATGTTGGGGGATGTCTAAAGGGAGCGGGAGAGAGAAGTTGGGGGTGAACATTGTATACATGTACACAATTGCCAAATGATAAATAAAAGATATTTGAAATAAAAATAAAATAAAATAAAAATATGAAAATAAGTAAAACACCAAAATCATACACAGTATGTTATTGAACCAGAAGACAAGCTCAAATACATAAATGAACTTAAAATAATTCTATTAAAAGAAAAATACATCAGAGAAAAAAAAAAACAACTGTGTAAATACCAATCAAAAGACAGAACACTGAGGGTTAGAGAGATGGCTCAGTGGTTAAAAACACTTGACTGCTTTTCCAGAGGATCCAGGTTCAATTCCCAGGACCCATATGGTGGCTAACAACTGTCTGTAACTCCAGATCCAGGGGACCCAACACCCTCTTCTGGTTTCCACAGGCTTTGGACAGCACTGGTGCAAACAAACATACATGCAAGCAAAACATTCATACACATAAAAATACAAATAAATTTTTAAAATTTAAAAAAGAAAGTTGATGTAGCCATAGTAGGATCAAAGAAGACTTATTGCTAAAACCATTAGAGGAGATAAGAGGTTAAAAAGTTACTAAAATAGCAATTCAACAGGATGAACTATCAATTTGTATGTACTTAATAACACAACTTCAATACATATAATGTGAAAATTATCAGGATGACATAAAAAATGACATAAATCCAAAATCATTATGGAAGATTTTTAATACTCTTTAAATTAGTGGTACAATAAAAAGACCACAAATGTGATAAAAGACATAAATTTAAATACTAGGATTAACTATATTCAATCATTGCAGAAAATGTGGGGTTGGCCACTGGACACAGGGCCTCATACATGATGGCAAATGCTCTACCAGTGACCTATATCTTCAGCTAAAAGACAGTAATAAAATTGGTAATTCCTTATTAAAACTGCTCAAGGGGGGAAAAATGAGGCAAAGCATAAAGAACCAGGAGTGGAAAATGGAATATGACTATAAAATTGAAGGCATGACAGAACAAGAGAATATCAAAAGCAAACATGCAACTAAATTTGAAAATTCAGAAATAATGATCAATCTCGTTGGTATATGTGGATACAGAAATCCTATGCAACATAGTGACAAACCAAATCTATCACAATTGTGCAAAGTTAACATAGCAGACTTAAGAGAACTAACTGCTCTCCTTGCAAAGACCTGAAACTAGTGTCCAAGAACTTCAATTTAGGGAGAATTCCCAACAATGTGATAATAGTGACTAATTATGAACACTTGCTTTCTCTCTAGTAGTCTGTTAAATATGCTCTAGATAGAGGGTACCCTCAAGACCAGCCCCCATTTTTACCACAAGCACTGAGTATCTACCAAGTTTCTCTGATAACATTTCAATATTGGCACAACTTGTTGCTGAAGAATTAAGTAGAACCTGTGTGACCCACTGGAAAATGAACATTGGAATGCTTGCATCTAGTTTCCATCAGACTTTTCCTTTCTCTGACTGAACTCTGTATCCTTTCACTGTAATAAAAGTCAGCCATAAGAACAAATACATACTGAGTCCTTTTAAAGTGAAGGCAATCTTGGGAACACAACAGTATTTTACAACAAAAAAGGAGGTTATTCCAGGAAAATAAGCTGGGTATAAAATAATATTAGTAAATAAAAGAGAAAAATTATAAGATTAGGATCTCATTTAACAAAAATTGAGCTGGGGGTGTAGTCTGATGGTATAGCATTTACTTACTGTACATGAGGCTCTAGGTTTGATCCTTAGCACCACCAAAATAAAGCAGATAAAATTCAAAATTCATTCATAATAAAAATTCTCAGCAGGGGCTGGAGAGATGGCTCCGCAGTTAAGAACACTGGTTGTTCTTGCAGAAGACCCAGGTTCGAATACCAGCACCCACATGGCAGCTAACAACTGTCGGTAACTGCAATCCCAGGGGATCTGACAGCCTTTTCTTCGAGTTCACTTTCCAGCACCCACAACTGGCTCAAAATCACCTGTAACTCTAGCCCCAAGAGATCCAATACCCTCTTCTGACCTCCAGGAACACCTGTGCATATACAAATGTTTTAAAAAATAAATAAATAAAAATAAATTCTCAGCAAAGAAATGTCCCTTAGTTTAATAAAAGGTAATTAAATAACATGTTTCTTTATAGTAGAATGTTGACAACTTTTTCTCTATCACTGGACAGAGGACAAGGATGCTCATTATCCCCACTTGTAATCAAAGCTATACTGAAGATCTCAGCAAATACAGAAAGGTAAAAAAAAAATAGGTTAACATGGTAAAGTGCTGGGGGGTTTGAACCAGCAACCCCCGCACAATGATTGGGGATGAGTAAGCACGCCATTCGCCAGCCCACGCCGCCCCCAGTACCCGGGGTCTCTCAGACACAGCGGGGAGTCTAGCCAAGCAGGGACTCATTTATTACAGGTGTTACAGAGCTTATAAAGGCACCTGGAAATCCCCACCCCCAGGGTGTATCTTAAGGATGGTCATGCACTGATCATGCACTCCTCAGCAGTGCGGAAGTATTCTTCAGACTTTCAAAGCAAGCCAGGGTGCCCCAGTAACTTCCTTTCGGACCTATGCAAGGTGGGGCCTTTAGGTCCCCACAGTAAAGCAAAGCCAGGTGCACACCTGCAATCCTAGTACTTAGGAGGCTGAGACTAGTCTATATAATGAGACCTGATCTCCAAAAGGTTGTAAAGGGGTAAATAAAATATTATTTGCACATCACACAATTATAAATGAAAATACAGAATAATTTACAGATAAAATATCAAAATGAAGGCCTGGCATGCTGGCACACACCTTTACTCCCGAGCACTAGGGAAGCAGAAGGCAGGCAGATTTGTAAATTCAAGGCCAGCTGGGTCTACATAGTGAGTTTTAGGCCAGCAAGAGCTACATACTGAGAGCCTGACTCAAAAAACAAAAACAAAACAAATAAAAAAATGGAAAGAAAGGGAGGGAGAAATGAACAAACCAACAACACACACATCAGAATGAAAGGATAAAAGGATTAGGACTAGCTGGATCTGGTGGTGTGAGAGGCTAAGGCAAGAGGACAGACTCGCAAGTTCAAGGCCATCCTGATCTACAAATGAGTTCAAGACCAACCTTGACAGCTTAATAAAACCAAAGCTCAAAATAAAAAGTAAAAAGAGGGCTGAGAAATAAAGCTGAGTGGTAGAATGTCTGTCTAGCATGTGTGAGGCCCTAGGTCAAAACACACACATATGCACCCCCCACACACACACACATGCATGCAAGCACACACAAAGGTGAGAAATAGGTTGGAGATGCAGCTCATAGTTAACAGATTTATGCATAAATACAGTGCTTGCCCCACCTGCATGAAGCCTTGCTTTAAGTTGCTGGGTATGTAAGAATATATGAAAGTCAACCCATTTCCACATACCAATAAGCAAGCAGGAAGATTTAATTTTAGTAAGGCTGCTTTGACAGCCACATTAGAAAAAAAAAAAAGTACTCAGGAATAAATAGAGTCAGATGCTGTGGCTCACACCTGTAATCCCAGCATTCAAAAGGCAGAGGCAGGCAGATCTCTGTGAGTTCGAAATCAGTCTGGTCCACAAAAGGCATTCATTCTAAGACAGCTAGGGATACATGGTTACACCCTGTCTCAAAACACAAAAACCAACTAAACAAAAAAGAATAAATCTAACAAATATGTTTAACACTTATGCAAATAAAATATTTGGAAAAAGTCAAAGGAAATGTAAGTAAATTGAGGACTATACTGTGTTCATACATTAAAAGACTCATAATCAAAAGATGCATATTCTTGCCGGACATGGTGGTGCACGCCTTTAATACAAGCACTTGGGAGGCAAAGGCATGCAGATCTCTCTGAACTTGAGGCCATTCTGGTCTACGTACTGAGTTCCAGGAGAGCCAGAGCTACACAGTGAGACCTTGTCTCAAAAATAATTTTTTTTTTTTGGTCTTTTTGAGACAGGGTCTTCCTGTAGCCCCAGCTGACCTGGAACTCATTATGTAGACCAGGCTGGCCTTGAACTAACAGAGATCCACCTACTCCTGCCTCCTGAGTGCTGGGATTACAGGCGTGTGCCACCACGCCCAGCTTAAAAATAGTTTTTTTTAAAAAAGGTTATTCTGACTGTTCTTTCAGAAGACCCTGGTTTGAATCCCACTGCATGACATGGGTGCACTTACCTACATGCAGGCAATACACACAGACACATAAAATAAAAATAATAAATAAAATTTAAAAATAAATACATAGCCAGGTGTGGTGGCACACGCCTGTAATCCCAGCACTCAGGAGGCAGGAGTAGGTGGATCTCTGTTAGTTCAAGGCCAGCCTGGTCTACATAATGAGTTCCAGGTCAGCTGGGGCTACAGGGAGACTCTGCTTCAAAAAGACAAAATAAATAAATTAATTAAATAAATAAATATATAAATAAATAAATGTTATTCTTTGCAAACTACAGACTCAATGCAAAACCAAAATCACACGGCTTTGTGTGTGTGTGTGTGTGTGTGTGTGTGTCCCAACAAGCTAATTCTAGAAATCTATATGGAACAACCAATATATTTGGATTGGGCAGACTGGAGAACAGAGAAGGCAGCACTGCTCTACAGAGTGTGTGTGTGTGTGTGTGTGTGTGTGTGTGTGTGGTGTGTGTGTGTGTGTGAGGGAGGGTCTTACTATGTAGCCCCAGCTGGTCTGGACCTTGCTATGCAGACCATCCTAGGCTGACAGCAATCTCACAGAGATCTGCCTGCATCTGCCTCCCTAGTGGCTGGGGTTAAAGGTGGCATCACCATGCCCAGCAGAATATCTGTATTTTTATGAACCTCTAATCACTGCAAAACATGATCCTGGTTCAAGAATATACAAACAGGTGACTCTCTCTTGAGAGCTCTGTACTTCCTCTTAACGACTACTATCGTTTTCTTAAATACTTCTCTCCTTTCTTTCTCCCCTGCTTCCTCCCACCTCTCTCTTGCATGCATACACATTATTAAATCTATATTAAAACTGTTTCCTAATAAATTCCAACTTTGCTTCAAAAATATATAGATACATGTTGGGAGATCTCTGTTATGCAAAGTCGAAGCCCCTTCACACCGGACAGCTCATGCAGCTCGGGTTATGTGCTGCGGGCTCCTTTCATAGCAGGGTGTCTTCCTGGCATCTTTCCTGTCTCTCCTTTTGAAGTGGCCGCCACGAATGTCATAACATAAACATGGCCTTTGGCTCTAGGCAGACCATGCCTTCCTGTGTGATTTTTACAGGCGGCCAGCAGTCTAGCAGTGTGGCAGAAATCCACTTCCACATGTAAATATAATGCCTCACAAAGCATCTAACAGCCAAAGCTTTTACCACTACCCCCATGGTATAAAATATCCTAGCCTTCTCTTAATAGTGGGAAATTGGGTCAGAGACAGGATCCCAGAGATTGGGTCCCAGAGAGAATAAAGCTGTAAGCACAGACTGAGCCGAGCCCTGAGTCTTGTGTACCGGCAACCTGATCCCCCCCAGAGGACAGCACTCTCCGTTACCGACCCACGGACACTAGCTTTCGCCATCTCCGTACTCCTTCCCTGTGTGGCTCAGTGGCCAGGAGCCTCGCATCCTGAGGAAGAGTACACGGGTGAAATAGAGACGGGATTCCGGCTGGACAATGCTCTAGTAGCAGAGTAAGCTCTCAGCACCAGAGAAGTTGCGACAGCCACAAGCTGTCGCCAGCTCCAGAGACACGGGGCCAAGCTGCCGGGAAAGCCTGCGGACCCGCTGTGCCGCTCCCGGAGCCACCACGTCCCAGAGAAGTCTGCGGACCCGCAGGGAGTGAGCGCACCCTGCGCCCAGAAAGAGCGCAGTCTCCCCATAGATACAAATAAACCAAGAGACTACAATAGAAGGCTCATAAATAGTAATAGATTCACATATAAATGGACCTTGATTTAAGATAACATTCAGAACTGTGATGAAAGAATAGTTATTTTCAACAAATGATGCTGGAACACTGGGCTTTGGTATGAAAAAAAAACATCAAACTTCACCCTTTAACCTAGATACAAAAGTTAGTTTCAGGAGAAAGATAAAACTTAATGTTTAAGGCAAAACAATAAAATTCCTGGAAGATAATATAGAAAATATCCTCAAAGGAAAGGATTAGAAAAAGAAAAACATGGGCAGTACTGAACAGTGCATAGATCATGGAAGGAAACAAAAGTGTCCATAATTGGATGAAAATGAAAATATAACATCCTAAAACCTATGAGGTACAACAAAGCCAGGCCTAAGAGGGAAGTTTATAACTTAAGTGCCTATGTTACAAAAGCAGAGTGATCTCAAATAAATGACTTGATGAAGTACCTTACGGCTTCAGCAAAAACAAGAATAAATCAACCCAAAACACATATAGACAGAAAGAATAAATATTTGGATAGGAATGAACAAAATAGAAACAAAGAAAATAAAAAGACCAGAAAAAAAGTTGGTTCCCTGAAATGATAAAATTGATAAAATTAGCCATATTAACCAAAAAGACAGAGACAGAGAGAGACAGACAATGAGAGATCCATATTAGTAAGATCAGATGAAAAGAGATTATAACAGATACCAATGAAATTGAGAAATCATAAGAGCATACCTAAAAAACCTGTATTTTACCAAACTGGAAAATGTGAAAGAAATGGATGACTTTCTAGATGTACATGACGTAACAAAGTTAAACCAAGATGAGATACACAAATTAAGCAGACTCTTAACAAGCAATGAAATTGAAGCTTATGGTACAAGTGTGGTGGTGCATGCCTTTAACACCAGCACTCAGGAGGGGAAGCAGAGGCAAGCTGATCTCTGTAAGTTCCAGGCACCTGGATCTAGGGAGACACTGTCTCAAAAAGATTAAAAACAACAACAACAAAAATCCAACAAAACAACCTTATACATTTCCCTCTGTTTTTTCACATAAACTCAGAAGCTTACAGAAAAAAAATCCATATACAAAATACACAAAAGTGCATATGTACAGCTAAAGGTTATATAACAAAAAACACAGTGCCAGGCACGCCAGGCAAGAGAAATCTCCCTTCAAGTTGTTGGTCAAGGTAGTCCAAGAGACTCCAAAAAAAAACCCAAACCAAAACAAAAAACTACATACACACAGGCTATTGATACAGCCCTTGATTGCCACCCCGCCCAGAACTTGAAGATAAGACACTATTGCTGAAGACAGGACATAATTTAGACAAAGGACTTGGAGCTTATCGAGCTGGAACTGACCTGGGAGCCTCTTCCCTGAAGACTAGCTCTCATAGTATCAGAGGATCCTATACAAGCTGCCAAGGGAGAAAACCAATCAATGGTCCTACCCAGCTGTAAAGCCTAAAAACACAACAATGGCTAGCTGTGTAAACTATCTCTATTGGTGCATTAGTGGCACTGTTATTTTGGGGTAATCAGTTATCTAATAGGATGTAAGGCCTGCTCAATGGGAGGGAACTCATGTATTGGTACTGTAAGCAGCCAAATACACATGGCTGGAGAGGGGACAGATCCTAGAGAAAAGTCTACTTTTGTCACATTCCTAGACCAACATGAAATTTGGTGGTGGTGGGGGGGGGTTCTATAGAGAGGTGCAGACAGGGGAGTGGATCTAAATATGATTAAGATGTATGAAAGTTGTAAAACATCAATAAAAAATGAAATTTGAAAAAGAAAATTACAGGAAGATTTATTTTATCAATAAAGACTTTTTAAAAGTTTTTTTTAAATCTCCTTACTAAAAAAGACCCAGGTAGAGATGGATTTACTGTAGAATTCTACCAGACCTTTAAAGAAAAATTAAAACCAATGCTTCTCAAAATGCTCTGTAAAACAGAAAATTAAGGAATGCTTTCAATCTCTTTCTACAAAGCCAGCATTATGTGACTACCAAATCTAGATAAAGAAGAAAACTTGGCAGGCAGGATGACTCAAAGCATTTGCTGTCCAAGTCTGATGACCTGAGTCTGATACCTGGACCCCCACATAAAAGCAAAGGAGCAAACCAGTTCCACAAAGTTGTCCTCTAACCTACACATACACACCATGGCAAGTGAGTGGTCCTCCAATATCATGCACACACATACATATAGTAATAGTCAATAAAATAGTTTTAAAAATAAAGAGGGGCTAGAGAGATGGCTCAGTGATAAAGACCATTTGCTGCTCTTATAGAGAACCCTAGTTCAGCTCACGGCACCCATGATCAGAAGCTTACAACTGCCTCTAACTCCAGCTCCAGGGAATCTGACACCTTCTAGCCTCTACAGTAACCTGCACACATACGTGTGCATACACCCACAAACAAACACACACACACACATAAATAAAAATAAGTATTTTTACAGACTATTATAGACTAATAACCCCCATGAATATAGACACAAAAATCTCAATAAAATATCTGCAAATAGAATTAAAAAACACAACAAAAAGACCATCTGGCATGATCAAGTTGGCTTTATTCCAAAGATGCATGGATGATTCAACATGTCAAATCAATAAATCTAATTCATCACAAATGCCCTCAAGCTTAGAAATCACATGATCATTTCAACAGAAAAAGAAAACATTTTGATAAAATCCAACATCCCTTCATGATAAAAATCCTAGGGAGACTAGGAATGGAGGAAGCATATCTCAATATAGGCTACATGTGGCAACTCAGCCAACGTTATAGTAAATGGAGAAAAACTCCAAGAACTTCAACTAATATCAGAGCAAGACAAGAGTGTCCACTTTCTCCACTCTTATTCAGTAATATTGAGTAATACTGAAGCCTTAGCTAGAGCAATAAGACAGGAAAAGCATGTAAGAGGGATAGAAATAGGAAAGAAATCAAAGTATTCTCATAAAACTTATATATAACCTATATATGAGACCCTATGGACTACCAGAAAACACTTAGAGCTGATTTTATTAGTTACATTCCTGTTGCTGTGATAAACCACCATGACCAAGGCAGATAAGAGGTTATTGGGTTTACAGTTCCAGAGGGATAAGAGTCCATCAGGGCAGAGGAGGCAGCTATAGCAAAAAGCTGAGTGTTCACATCTTAAAGCACTCTCAGGAAGCAGAGAGAAACCACAAGTTGGATGGGCTAAGAACTCTCACTGCCCACCTCCAGTGACACGCTTTCTTCAGCAAGCTTGCACCTCCTAAGCCTTTCAAAACAGTGCCACCAACTGGGACAGTGTTCAAACACTTGGAGCCTGAAGGGGACATTCTTCATTCAAACCATCACACTAATAAACACTTTTAGCAAAACAGATATAAAATTAACATACAAAAGCCAGAGTCCTTCCTACAAACTAATGATAGTATATTAAGAAAGAAATCATAGGAACAATCCCTCTCATAATAGTCTTTAAAAATACCTTAAAATAAATCTAGTCCATTCTATAATGAAAACTTTAAAACACTGAATAAAGAAACTGACAAAAACACAAGAAGATGGAAAGACCCCCCATGCTCAAGGATTGGAGGGATTAGTATTTTGAAAATGTCCATCCTACCAAAAGTAATCTATGGACTCAATGCAATCAAAACCCCAGTACCATTCTACAGATAAAATTTAAAACAATCTTAAAATTCATACAGAAGCAGACCCCAGATAGCAAAAGCAATCCTGAGCTAAAAGCAACACAACTAGAAGTATCATCACACCTGATTTCAAGTTATACTACAAAGCCAAAATAATAAAAACCAGCATAGCACCAGCACACAGAAAGAATAACAAATGCTGGCAAGGATGTAGGGAAAGAGAATTCTTTCTATTGAATTTTTAGAATGTTCATACAATTTAGATTGATGGTATTTAGATCCCCTCCCCTAGCCCCCAACTTCCCCTGTCCAATTTAAAAAAAATTGGGGGTGGGGATCTTTTTGAGGCAGGGTCTCCCTGTAGCCCCAGCTGGCCTGGAGCTTGCTATAGTGACCAGGCTGGCCTTGAACTCACAGAGATCCACCTGCCTCTGCTTCCTGAGTGCTGGGATTAAAGGCATGTGCCACCACACCCAGCCTGCCCCTGCCCAATTTAATATATATAAATTATATATAATTATTAATATATAGTCTTATAGAATCTAATTTATGTCCCCAAATGTCCTTCAGTGTGGGTCCATCCATTGAGCCCAACAAGAATACCATCCCTATAAGATATTGTCTTCTCCCCTCCCAGCAGCCATCAGTTGCCAAAAGTTCCTTAGCTTGGGTTGGATTTCTTACCCACTACCCCATGTCTATGCTGAGATTTTGTCTGGTTTGAACTTGCATAGGACTTGTGCATGCTGTCACCATTGCTGTGAGTTTATATGTATAACTGATCAGCTGTCTGGAAGACTAATTCTTTGTGGTAATCCACCCCCTCTGACTCTTATCATCCTTCTGCCTCCTCTTCTGCAATGACCCCTAAGCCTTAAGAAGCAGAGATTTGAAATGTGTCCTAATCAAGATTAAGCATTCTAAGGCCTCTTGTTCTCTGCACATTGTGGGAAAGGGAAATTCTTAATGTTGAGAGTATAAACTGGTGCAGCTACTATGGATATCAGTGTGGCAATATCTCAAAAAGCCACAAGTAGAACCATATGACCCAGCTATACCACTCCTATGCATTTACCCAAAGGAATCTATACTATGGAACACAGATATCTATAAATCTCTGTTCATTGCGGCTCTATTCACAATAGCTAGAAAATACAATCAGCTTAGCTGTCCCATCAGCTGAAGAATGGATAACAAAAATGTGGTATTTATATAAAACAGAATTCTATTTAACTAAAAAGGAAAAATGAAATTATAAAATTTGCAGGAAAAATGCATAGAATGAGTAAAAGACTATACTGAAAGAAGCTGCCCAGGTCCAGAAACACAAATGATGTATGTGCTCATATTTGAATCCTAACTTCAAAATTTTAGATATGTTAAAAGATCCTTGAGAAGTAGCGGGGGGGGGGCTCTCCACAGGGATGGGGACAGTGAAGCACACATGATATGAAAGTAAAGGGGGAGAATGTTAGGGGTATAAAAGTTGTAACAGCTGGGCATGGTGGGACACACCTCTAGTTTCAGCACTCAGGAGGCAGATCTTCGTGAGATCAAGGCCAGCCTGGTCTACATATGAGTTCCAGGCTAGGTGAGGCTACAGAGGGACCCTGTCTCAAAAAAAAAGTTGAAACATGGCTAAAAAAAAAGTTGAAAGGGGAAGTTGCTGAGAGGGTCAACCAAAACTAAGGTCAACCAGATCAGCCATATGGAAACACTGCTGTATAAACAAAGTGAAAAATGTAACTTAACAAAAAAGAAGTTTGCATGGAAGTATTCTGCATGAGTTGACAGTACTGCTACCAGAAGCCACAGGTTTTTAAGCAAACACCTCAGTGCAGGTATTAGAAAACTCCCTATGAGCTGTTGGCCAGAGAGCCTCCAGAACAACAAGCTCTCAGTGACTGTTCTAGCTTGCTTTCTGTTCCTGTGGTAAAACCAAGTAGGAGAGAAAAGGGTTTCCTTCATCTTGTATTTTACAGTCCATCATAGAGGGAGGCCAATGCAGGAGCTCAAGGCAGGAACTGAAGCAGAGACCATGGAGGGAAACATTTACATTTATACCTATAGACTAGTGCTGCTCTCAGGTCTGAGAAGCTTCTTTATGCAGAGGGCAAGAGTTAATGCAGAGACTCACAACTGGTCAAAGTGCTGTGAATAAGCGACTTTCAGTATAGCGACAGGTTATAAAATCAATTTACAAAAATCAGTAGCCTCTCTAAATACCAATAACAAGCAATTGGAGAAAGAATACAGGGAAATGCTCACATTCAAAATTGCTGCAAAAAAAAAGAAATATCTTGGAATAAATCTGACCAAAGACACCAAAGAGCTCTACAATGAAAATTTTCAATCGTTATTAAAAAGAGTGTGGAAGACACCAGGAGATGGAAAGACCTCCCATGTTCATGGATTGGAAGAATTAATATTGTGAAAATGACCATCCTAGCAAAAGCAATATATAGATTCAGTGCAATCCCAATGAAAATCCCCATGACATACTTCAAAGGATTAGAAAAATCCATCCTCAAATTCATATGGAGGCACAAAAGACCCCGGATAGCCAAAGTAACCCTGAGCACAAAGAGCAACACTGGGGGGATTACTATACCAGATCTCAAAGTATACTACAGAGCTATAATCATAAAAATAGCATGGTACTGGTGCAAAAACAGACACATAGATCAATGGAACATCATTGAAGATCCAAAAATGAGTACATGCAATTTCATTCACCTGATATTTGACAAAGGTGCTAAGAACACACTATGGAGGAAAGACAGCATCTTCAACAAATGGTGCTGGCAAAACTGGATCTCCACCTGTAGAAGAATGAAACTAGATCCTATCTTTCACCTTATACAAAAGTCAACTCCAAATGGATCAAAGACCTCAATGTGAAACTGGAAACCCTGAAACTATTAGAAGAAAATATTGGCACTAACTTACAGGATATAGGTGTAGGAAAGGATTTTCTAAATCGGACAGGAGTTCTCAGGAATTAAGGTCAGCAATCAATAAGTGGGACCTCGTTAAACTAAAATTTTCTGTACAGAAAAAAAAAAAAAAACAATCAAAAAAGTGAAGGGAAAACCCACAGAATGGGAAAAAAATCTTCACCAGTGACACATCTGACAGAGGTTTAACATCCAGAATATGTAACGAACTCAATAAACAAAGAAGCGAGAAACCAAATGACCTGATTAAAAGATGGGCTAAAGATCTAAATAGAGAGTTCTAAGAAGAAGTAAAGATAGGTATGAAACATCTTAAAATGTGTTCAACATCCCTAAAAATTAGGGAAATGCAAATTAAAACCACTTTAAGATTTCATCTTACCCCAGTCAGACTGGTTAAGATCAAGAGAACAAATGATACCAAATTTTTTTTTAAATGATGGTGAGAATGTGGAGAAAGGGCACTCTCATTCACTGCTGGTGGGATTGCAAACTCATGCAACCTCTATGGAAAACAGGGTGGAGAACTCTTAAAAACTAAAAATGGGGGGCTGGAGAGATGGCTCAGTGGTTAAGAACACTGGCTGTTCTTGCAAAAGACCTAGGTTCGAATCCCAGCACCCACATGGCAGCTAACAACTGTCCATAAGTCCATTTCCATGGGATCCAACGGCCTCTTCTGTCCTCTGGGGGCACTGCACAACATGGGCCCACTTACCTACATGTAGGCAATACATGCATACACATAAAATAAAAATAATAAATAAAATTTTTTTAAAAAACTAAAAACGAACCTACCATATGACCCAGTTATACCACTCCTTAGCATATAACCAAAGGACTCACCCTACTGTAGAGACACTTGTACAACCATGTTCGTTGCTGCTCTTTTCACAATAACTAAGAGATGGAAGCAACCTAAGTGTCCCTCAATTGATGAGTGGATAATGAAAATATGGTTCATTTATACGATGGAGTTTTACTCAGCAGTAAAGAAAGATGAAATAATGAAATTTGCAGGTAAATGGATGGATCTAGACACTGTTATACTAAGTGAAGTAATACAGACTCAGAAAAACAAACGACATATGTTCTCCCTCATATGTGGGTCCTAGCACCAAATCCTTTTAAATTCCAGGTCCTTTTAATAAGATGGTGCTATACAGCAGTCCCTTCTGATGAAATAACTACCATCATGACGACTTCAGCTAAGCCTGATCACCAAACATTGTCACAATTGGGCTTGTTAACGGTTGTGCTCATTCATTAAAGGAGGGCCAAGCAGTGTCACTGGACCCTTACTGGAGTATCCAGCCACTCTTCCCAGCCACCTGTATGTAATTTGACCCTAATCACACATGGACTCCTGGATTCGGGGAGGGCTGAAGTGTACAATCTGGGGAAGGCTAGGAAGAAAAGGCATGGCACATGCTGGGTAAAGGCTCTCCAGTGTGCATACCCTCAGGTCATACATACACCTCAGCAACCCCTCAGTTCCGCAGTAAAATTTTAATGAAACATTGGCTTGACGCTAGAACCTTAAAAGGGAATAAGCATTGCTTAGGATCTCTAGGAAAAGAAGTTTCACAACCAATGGAAAAAATTGTTAATGCTATTATATCTCACACATGCTGGGTAAAGGCTCTCCAGTGTGCATACCCTCAGGTCATACATACACCTCAGCAACCCCTCAGTTCCGCAGTAAAATTTTAATGAAACATTGGCTTGACGCTAGAACCTTAAAAGGGAATAAGCATTGCTTAGGATCTCTAGGAAAAGAAGTTTCACAACCAATGGAAAAAATTGTTAATGCTATTATATCTCACAATTATTTTTTAAAAAAAAAAAAGAAAGAAAATGAGAATGTAAAAGATGTTGAAAGGATATGGGAAATGGG
>NW_008346098.1:626875-627944 GCF_000622305.1 Nannospalax galili | reverse complement strand
AATAATATACACCTAATCTTAAATATTCTATGGTCATAGTTTAGAGAACTAGTTTAAGGAACAAAATATAAATCTAGTGAATGTTTATCTGAGAATATTTTGTTCTTTACTTAAGCTTTATCTACATAGCACATGATAATTAAAAGTACCAGACTGGTGGAACTATATTGGATGTTTAACAGCCATACTTTAAGGCCTATACTAATGTAGCCAGAGGGACTGAAAGGACAGTTTTCTGCCCCTTACCCTCCAAGGTCAACCAAGGTCCAGGGGACTATGGAACATCTCTCAAGATGTCCTGTAACTGTGGTGAGTCACCTGTCCTTTTGTTCAGGGAGGACACGGAAACCCCATGAGATGGACTTGAACTAGTGTCCAGTCTACAAAGAGGAGGGCCAACACAGAGGAAACATCCTCATTCATGCTTCCAGTGAAGCCAGACATGGTCGAACAGGCCCTTTGACTTATCGTTACATAGATGGAACTGGTAAAAGAAAGGAGCCAGGAGCTCCTCCCGAGCCCATGTGACCCCTGAGGAACAGATCCTCAAATGACCTTACATGTAAAAATAAATTGATTTATTTGGGCCAAATATATGGTCTTAAACAACCAAAAGGAAAGTATAACCAAAGAGTTAAGTCATCAGTATACTTCTTTAAAAGTTCAAGGGATTATACTTCCTAGACATTAGGTTTAAGTCTATGTAAAAAGTTATTTAGACAATTATTTCTCATTGATGATTTTGTTCCTAACCACAAAGTGCTGCCCAGATGTAAGACTTCAAATCTTGGTCTCCAATACTGTAGCCCACCTGTAGCTAAGGGAGACAATCAGCTATTGTTCTAAAGTGATGATTAAATCTGTTTTCTCTCCCTATTTAGAAGCCTTTGAGAGGGAACTGACACTGATCCTAACTACTCCAACAGCTATCAAAATACCTGAAAGCAAATCCTGAATCCATCACTCTAGAATCCAGCTTTGGAAGAGAAAAGAAAAATGAGGAGAAACCCAATAGACGGATGCTTTTGGAAGCCCTTGTCAAGAAATTCCAATGGACTTTTATGAACAT
>NW_008346098.1:617902-626851 GCF_000622305.1 Nannospalax galili | reverse complement strand
TAGACAATTACTTAATCTAATCACTCTTGCCTTTACTTCTTCTTCACATCTCCTAGTCACGATTGAAGGACATTATTTTCCCCTTAGAGATAAAAGTTATGCAATTTGGGGTCTCTTAGATAGACCCACTGAAGGGGTACTCCAATTGCCTCACCCTGCATCCCTGTTCAGCATGGAAGAAGCCAGAGCGGTCTGCACCTGATTCCCTATCAGCAATTTGGGTAACCTCTTCAGAGGATGGTGTGATAAGAATAGGAGATAGGAATTGGCTAGGCAGGGGAATGTAGGCCGTTAGGATAATGTAGGGTAAAGAGAAGTAGCCAGTTTCTTGGCTAAAAGTCAAAATGTCCTTGGGACTGTTAGCAACATACTCTGTTCCAAAGGCCAAAAATGTTAAAAGTATTTGGGAGCTTGTATCTAATCCTTAAAAGATTTTAGGGCTCTTTTGCTTCCTGTGCCTGCTTGAAGATGTAGAGCTTAGCTTCTACTCTTCTTCCAACCACCTCTGCCGCTATGCCTCCCCAGCAAGATGGGCTGTAATTCCCCTGGAACCATAAGCTCAAATAAATTCTTCCTTTCATTAAAAAAAAAAAAAGATTTTAGATTTTACAGTTACCTCTGGGGGGGGAGAATGTTAGAGTACCCAAAAGCCCCATAAAAATAAATAAATGAAAGAAGCAGAAAAAAGAGAGAGATGGAATGTCAACATAACTGTCAAAAGGAGACCTCCCAAGCACTCGCTTCTCTTCTCCATGCACTCCTGGAGGAAATATCTTCGGTCTGGCTCCTTTGGGCTTGATCCATGCAGTGCATGGAAAAAGCAGACAGCCATGAGGCAGTGTGCAGAACCTCTGAACTTGCTGGAAGTGGAAGTGTAAAATTCTCTCTCTCTCTCTCTCTCTCTCTCTCTCTCTCTCTCTCTCTCTCTCTCTCCCCTAGTCTGTGAAAGGAGATAAAGAATTTGATTCCCCTGCAAATGTATAGCAGGCTTGAGAGAGATATGGGGATAATATTGTGGCCTGGAGCACTGAGACTTCCTGAATGAAGATGCCATGTCCTTTGCTTGGGCCTCAGTTCCTGGGGTCCTGTGCCTTGAGTAGCATCCTGGCATAGCTACAGACTTTGTCATATGATCTGGAATACAATGTGCATGTGTCAATTCTTCACTTTAATTTTAAAAAATAAAAATAAACAAAACAAGGGACCTATAGAGATGGCTCAGCTGTTATGAGCACTGGCTCTCTTGCAGAGGACCCAGGGTTTGATTCTCAGCACCCACATGGCAGCTAACAACCATCCATAACTCCAGTTCCAGGGGATCTGACACCCTTTTCTAACCTCCATGGGCACTGCACAACATGGGTGCAATTACATACATGCAGGCAACATACTCATTCATACACATAAAGTAAAATAAAAATAATAAATAAAATAAAAGCAACTATAAGCCTTAAAAAAATAAAAAAAAATAATTGATAACATGAAATGTATGTGGGGGAGACAATAGCATGGTGGGAGTGGGGATGGAGAGGGCTCTCAATATGATCGAAATATACTATATGAAATTCTCAAGGAATCAATATTTAAAAAAAAATAGTAACAAGAATATACTCCAAACAAACAACTAAAGATGCCACCAAAACTTGGCAAAACTGATAAATGAATTCAGGGTTGCAGGATATCAATTACCTTACAAAACAATAGTTTTTTAATATACCATTAACAAAATTCCTGAAAAAGAAATCAAGAAAACAATCTTATTCATAGTAGCTACCAAAAATAAAGTATAGCCCAGGAAGTAAATAACCTTTCCAATGAAAATTATAAAATACCAATGAAAGAAATTAATAAAATATACACACAGATGGAATGGCCTTTCATGTTCATGAACTAGAAGAATAGCAAATATGTCTCAATACCCAAAGCAATCTACAGATTCAATGTAATTCCTATCAAAATACCACAGAGATAGAAAAAAAAATACTCCTAAAATCTGCATGGGAGTAACAAAGACAAAATAACCAAAGCAATCCTGTGGAACAAGTAAAAAGATGAGGACATAAAAAACAAAAACAAAACAACAAAAAGAAACATGACTTCAAAAGGCACTATAAGTAACTCAAACAGCATGGTACTGGCATAAAATCAAAGAATGTAAGCTTATTTAACCACGGCATAAGCCGCATAGAGCAACGGAATAGAAAGTACTTACAGATCGGGAATATTTATGGTCAAGTAGTTTTTGACAGACAGCAAAAACACACACTGGAGAAAGGATAGTCTTTTCATTAAACAGTGCTGTGAAAATTGGACACTCAAAAAGAGAAGAATCTGGCTCTTATATATAAAAATCAACTTAAAATGTGCCAAAGACTTAAGGCCTGGAATTACTAGGAAAAAACTAGGGGAACTATTTCAGGACATTTCTCTGGGAAAAATATTTTGAATATGCAGGCATATCTGTGTTCAAAGTGAATCCAAAATGGAAATATTTAACCCAAATTAAAAAGCAAATCATTCATGCAGTATAAAAGGATAATCTCATAAATCATAAAAGTTTAAATTTTATGTTTCTCTCTCAATTCGTTCAACTGCCAATGTTCTGAACTCTTCAGTTGAAAAATACTTTGGTAAAGAACCAATTCATCACTTAAAATGCTCACCTATTCAGTCATGTACTACATTCATAGAGCTAGATACACTAAGAAACTCTACCTGTAATCTATTCACTTTCTGTGCTTCTTGCAAAGATACAGCATGTCCTCTGTTTTCCTGTACCATCATGTGCACTTGATTCTTTAGTTAGTGCATCTCCAATTCCTTCTGATTAAATACTACTTGATCAGCAGCAAAAGCACACTGGGAGGGAAAGAAGGCACAAAAATACAGAAAATACTCAAGAGAACCTATATAATGACACAAAATTGATGAACGAACAATGGCTTGACAAATGCCTTTAAAGTCTTCTCATCTTCCTGTCACCTTTCTAGTTTGTTTAAGGAAGGCAGAAGTAACTGAGGGACCTATCATCGCTGTGCCACAGAATGAACCACCATAAAGATAGTATTTTTGCCTGCTTATGAAAATATAAACATCTGAGTTGTAGAGTACAATCAGAAAATTTCTGTTATTTTTCTAGAATTGTCATATGATTATAATGTGGATTTTTAAAAATCAAAGAGCTCATATTTTCCAAACTGTCCTATAGGATATAAAACCTCATTTGGGCACTTAGGGGTTTTTAATGCTTTCACAATGAAGATATATAGTCTAAAGCCTGGAAATACAATTAAATATCTTTATTTTTCATTTCTAACTTTGTCTTGTTTTATGTACACTTAGGATATATAAGTAAACAATTTTTTATAAGTAAACAATTTTTTAAATTAAATAAACAAAGATATGTGTCAGTCGGGAATGGTGCTTCACACCTGCAATCCTAGCACTCAGGAGGCAGAGGCAGGAAGATTTCTAGTTCAAAGGTAACCTGGGTTGCATAATATTCCAGGCTAGCATGTGCCATAGAGCAAAACTCTGTCTCAGAACAAAAGAAAACAAATCTGTCATGGCCTATGTCATTCCAGAGACAGACTCAGTATTAAAAACAAACAAACAAACAAACAAACAAAAAACCTTACAGAACAGACATTAATTCCCTTTCATGAAGAAACTAAGGCTTCATTAAAATTAAAGTTTTTTCCCCCAGATACAGCAAAATAAATCAAACATCTGAAGTCCAAAGCTTGTATTCTTTCTACAAATCTGCAAAGCCAAGAATGATTGGTTCATTTACAAAACTACTGTTCGCTTTACAAATAGAAATGAATCTACAAAGCATAACATGTGCAATTTTTCCAGAAGTGGCATGGCAGTGGATCTGCCTAGCTCCGTGGACTCTCGTGTGATGCCAACTTTGATTCTGCCACAGTTCCACAGTCGCATTTTGGGCAAGTCCCTTCTTTCCTGCTGATATTCTTAAGTTCTTGCATAAGGAGACGATCTATAATTCTAATGGTATTTATAAAGCAATATGGTTGTATAACCAATGCCACAGCTATAAAATATGATACAATTCTCATTAGTTAACATATTTCTATATGTAACAATGTATATTTGAGAAGTTTGCATTAAAACTTTTCTCCCAGTTCTGTATATTTAAGTAGTTTTACAAATGCTTTATAACTTAAATTTTGTTTGGCTTATTTATCTTTATACACTACTCATGTTCAAAATTTGGAACAAAAGCAACAAAGTCCCTTAAAACGTTCTTATTGGGGGGGGAGTGCTCCAATAATTAGCTAATTGTGAAAAATCAAGGTCACAGCACCATCTGATAGCTTCTAAAAAGAGAAGTTAACATTAAAATAATGCTTACTTCCTTAGCAATTATCTGGCAAAATTCTATCTGTGAAATAGCCTACCATCTCATCTTGTCCAAGAAATTTTAAATACTCATCTGTTTGCTTAACAGACTGAAGAAGCAAGGATGAGAAAAGCAAGAAAAAAACAAAGCATTCCTGCTTCTCATCACCCACCCTGCACTCCTGTCACCTTTCCTGGCAATCTCCCTAAACAGTCCAGTTTATGAAACTGCCTTCACAATAACCCTCCTTATAACTGCTAAATCAGACACCTCATCTGCCACTGATGCATACCCTATTGAGGAGACAGGAGACAATAAAAAGCTGGTGATTATTGAGTCTTATGATGGTCCAAGCATTCTCCTCATTGCTTTATGGGAGCCAATGCTTTAATACCCACAACTATATACAATGTGAGTATTACTATTTCTACTTTGCAGAAGAGGATATTGAAAAACAGAGAGGTCAAGCATATGTCCAAGATCATAGAACTCCACTTACTATTCAGAAGTACCCAAAGATTACTAGTCTCACAAGACACCATAGCCCAAAAGGCAGCAGGGGTTGAGGTGGCGGGGTAGGGGTGGTGTGCTGTCTCTCACTTTGAGATCTGTAGCATGCATTAGCATCTTCAAAGTTCTAAGAAGTCTTGCAATTAAGGGAATTGTTTGCTTCTGCAATCCAGCAAATAATCTGATCAGTATGCACTTTTCCAGAAAGACTGTTAATATCTTTAGGAATTTATAATCCAAGCCAAATTTTAATTTAGAATTTGCAACAAATGGAGAGAGGAAGTTACTACCTTTAATCCCCCAACAGTGGGCTTTCAACTTTAGCCACATAAGAAGCATGAGAAGTACTTCCTATTATCAGCACCTAACTTCGTCCTAAAGTTCAAGCTTCTAATTATTTACACTCCCTGTTCTACCGATTTCTTAATGAGAAAGGACTTGCTCTATGTAGGAAAAAGGCAGGATACAGACACTCCTTTTTTTTTTTTCAAATCTCAAAGCATAATTTTTAAAGGAATTATTTTGAATGCTTATATTTATATGCTTAATATATACTCAATAAAGTATTAAAAGCTTTGTAATGGTACAATTCTCACACTGTTTTCTACAAAATTGGCATGTTCCTAAATCTCTTTTGGTGTCACTGAGGTCAAAATCTTTTCACAATAAAAGACAGTATTTTCCTTTTTCACCATGTTGACATTGCACTGATGGTATAAAAGAAATGGTGGGTAAATCTGCTGGCTCCCTGGCACAGAAAAAAGTGACATCCAACTGTTCTATAGTCATTCAAACAAATGCCAATTTACTTCAAAATGTTTTGATGAAGCAATAAAAATTACTTTATTAATTTTCTCAATTCTGTAATTTTATTTTTGGTATTCTGTGTGGCAAAGTGGGAAGCACACATAAAGCATTTCTGTTATATAGAAAAGGCAACAATTATTTGTGGAAAAAACACTTGTACAGTTGAGTAGCAAGTAGAACTATCTATTTAAAAATGACAATGTGCCATGTGTGGTGGCACACACCTTTAATTCCAGCACTTGGGAAGCAGAGGCAAGCGAATCTCTGTGAGATCAAAGTCAACCTGGTCCACATAGCAAGTTCCAGGCTGGCTGGGGCTGTACACAGGGAGGCCCTGTCTCAAAAAGACCAAAAAAAAAACAAGGCAAGTAAACATTTTTTTTTTAATGACCAACTGTACCATACATAGTATCACACACCTGGAATTTCAGTATTCAAAAGGCCAAGGCAAGAGGATCTGAAGTTCAAGATCAGTTTTGACAAATAGCAAGACCACATCTCAAAAAAAAACAAATCCTAAACAACAAAAACAAAAAATTATTGGATTTAAATATGTAGATATTTTCTCAAAAACAATAACCTATCATTTCAAAAACTACTGATATTGATGGTTAATCTTCATTGTTAACTTGACTGGTTTTAGAATCTGTGTCTATGAAGGTGTTTACATTCAACTGTGAACCTAAAAATTTTATAGCCACTTTTGAAAGAGATGTATCTTTGCTCTGGAAATTGTTATTATGTTAAAGCTGTAATGAAATGCTTCTTCTGAAAAAAAAAAAGTTTAACTGAAGAGAGAAGCCCACCCTAAATGTGCATGGCACCACTCTGTGAGCTGGGTTCCTGGACCAAATAAAAAGGAGAAAGCACATGGAACACCAGAATCCATCTGACTTTTTCCTGACAGCAGATGCAACATGACAGCAGCTTCATGTGCCTGCCAGCATGACTGCTCCATCATGGAAGTGGAGCCATTACCCTGATGAACCTGATCACATCACCTGGTTTGTAGGAGGAATATGAAAGAATATGGAAATTTAAGCTGGAAATACCTAGGTTACTGTAAGCAGAGCTCAATGGCCATTCTGGCAGCAGTTTGGTAGATCAAAGTGCCAAAAATATATGGACAAGGATGCTACTGGACCTGTTACATTTTGACAAAGAACTTGGCAGCATTCTGGCCCGTCTTGAGAACTTGAATGAGGTCAAATTCAAAAGTAGTGGATTGGCCAGGCATGGTGGTGCACGCCTTTAATCCCAGCACTTGGGAGGCAGAGGCAGGCAGATCTTTGTAAGTTCAAGGCCAGCCTGGTCCACATTAGTGAGTTCCAGGACAGCGGGGGCTACAGGGAAACCCTGAAAAAAAAAAAAAAAAAAAAAAAAAAAAAAAAGCAGTGGATTAATTTGTTTGATGGAGAACACCAACACAAGATAGTACTCAGGCTGTACCACAGTTGGTTACTCACTGCTTTTATTCAGATCTATAGTGAGAGAAAGAAACAAACAGAGCAGAAAGATAAGGAAATATGTACTGCTTGGCAGGGAAGGAATGAGTTTAAAGCTATAGACAAGATGGCTGAAAGAGCAGCTGTAATTGCTAAAAACGATTAATTAGCACCATTAAAAAGAAACCCACTGGGACAATAGGAAAGGTGTCTTGGAGGCAAAACTCTGCCTAAGAAAGCTCCACCTTATAAATATGTAAATTCATTTAAAAGGAGATCCTAAACTGAAAATGCTGTTGAAGGGATTCCCTGCTCAAAACAAATGCCTAGGGAAGCGGTTCCTCAGGATCAGTATGCAGAGGTGGATCCAACTGTCATTCAAAGTAGCCAGGCTACATCTCAAGCTAACAGCTGAACTTGGCACAATCATATAAGAGCTGCTGGTTTTGCAGGCATGAAAGATTCAAGAGTGAGGAGAGCATGGAGGCTTGCACCAAGGTTTTAGAACATCACAGAGGCCAACTAACATATAGCAAGGTAGGATTCCCTGTAAGGAGGCCCCATGGGGCCACTAGGTAAAACTGTGAAGGTGAAGCCTAAATTGTAACAGAGACCCCAGGATGTTGGAGATGACATGACAAAGACTGACTAAGGAAAGCTACAGACATGGAGTGGAGCAAGCCTAAGACAGAGGAATCTGTGCTAAAGAGCTGGAGGGGTGGAGCTGCCCAAACACCTTGGAGCCCAGATGAGCCTCTCACAAGACCCAGACACTGGACAAGGAACTGCAAGATTTGATGCTTTCCTTGCTGGGTTTCAGTCTTGCTTTGGTTCTATTTTTCCTTTCTGTGCCCCCATTTCTCCCTTTTGGATTGGGTATGTTCATTTGATACCACTGTATACTAAAATTACGTGCCTTGTTTTTATATTATAGGAGCTCATAGTTAAGAGATTGCCTTAAGTCTCAGGAGAGATTTTGGACTTTTGAACAATGTTAGGACTATTAGACTATGGGGGTCTTTAGAAATGAACTAAATGCATTTTGCAATATAAGATGAACATTAGATTTAGAGTCAGGGGTGGAATGTTATGATCTAAAGTGATGTCTGGGTATCAAGATGACAAGAGATAGACTTTTAATGATTAATCCTCATTGTCAACCTGACTAGATTTAGAATCATCATGGAAACACACCAATGGGTGTGTCCATGAGGGTGTTTACAAAAATGTTTAACTCAAGAGGAAAGATCCATCCTTAATGTGGGAGGCACCATTCCATGAGGTGGGAAGACAGATTAAAGGAAAAAGAGAAGGTGAGTAGAGTACCAGCTTTTTCCTATTCTTCCCAAAGGTGAACACAATGTGGCCAGAAAGCTTACTTTCCTGCTGCTGTTCTTTTCCTGCCATGAGGGACTGTACCCTCAAACTGTGAGCCAAAATAAACCCTTCCTTTTTGTAGTTACTTTTGTTAAATATTTTGCTATAGCAATAAGGAAAGTAACTAATATATATTTGTTACTATTAAGTTCAAGTTTCATGAAAAAATTAGGAATTTAGGAACCATTTCTGCCACTATGAATTTGATAGCTTCCAATAAATGGTTAACGACTATGCTAATGACTTCATCAGTGATATTAAGAAATGTAATTCTGGGTATTAAAATAATGTTTCAACACTTGGAATACCTGTATAACTTAATAAATTATTTGCCAAATAACCAATGAATAATGATTCAAAATTATGTGAAGAAGAAAGATCAAAGAACACGATCAAGACCAGAAGATTTTAATGAATAGATCATATAATAATAAAAAAGTTTGGTTT
>NW_008346098.1:615937-617749 GCF_000622305.1 Nannospalax galili | reverse complement strand
TTTTTGAGACAGAGTCTCCTAGCTGGCCTGGAACTCAGTATGTAGACCAGGCTGTCCTTGAACTCACAGAGATCTGCCTGCCTCTGCCTCCCGAGTGCTGGGATTAAAGGCATGCACCACCATGCCTAGCTTATAATAGTTTTAAGTAGATCACACACTATAAGTGAACACAGGAAAATTTGACTTAAGTTTTGGTATAATGTTGGGGACCCGCCAGCAACACTGAGCAGACGCGCGTGGGACCCGCCGCTTCCCAGGTGCGCACAGGAGACTGGCGCCACGCTAGCAGCTGGCGCCCCAAGATCCCTGCGCACCGCATATCTGGCGCCCAACGTTAGAGCCTCTGAACCTCGTGCCAACTAGCAGCTGGTACCCTCGGAAACGCAGGATTCGTGAGTACCTCTCCCACCAGGAGAGAAGCAAAAATCTATTCTAATTTCCTCCTTTTGTTTCTGGTCTAAGAGTCTTCGCGTGGGACCGCTAAGGACAGAGAGACAACTGAGACTTCCTGGTCACGGCTACTCCCTGATGTTAGCTGAAGGTTTCTTTGACCCCCTAATGGACCCCAACTGCCTGCAAAGGTGTAGACAAAAGACCTCTATCTATATATCTTTCTAATATAAAAATCTGGTGACGCAACGGCCACTTAAGAGTCATTAGGACGGCCGCTAGCCTCTTAAATTTGCGGGAAGGCCTCTGCTGGGAACCAAGTGGAATCCCCTGAGATTTTAATTTCAGGCACGTTCCCTTGGGAACCATCACTTCACCCCACTTTTTCTATCTTAACACTGCTAGAAAAATCCCTAAAGTTCTAAGAAATCTCCACGTAAGCTTTAGAGTCAGGCAGATTTCTCTAGTCACCTCTGTTATCCTGCCCCCAGGCATTCAAACCACAGCTAAAACCAGTTAAGTGAGAATTTAAATTAACTAGCCCCTGCCAAGCACCTGGGAGTTCAAGGTGGTTCGTGGCCAGAACCAAAGATTTAAAAGTGACACATTTTTTTCTATAATCTAGAGGCTTGTAACTTGCCAGGGCGCTCCAACCCCCTAGTGTCAGACTGCTGCAAAACATCTTCCTTTTATAATGGGAAATTCAACATCACGCCAGAAAAAACTCCAAATTTGTTCCCTTAGAGCCTTACTTAAATCAAGAGGGCTTAAGATCTCCCAAAAAGAAAGCTTAAAATTTTGGAATGAGGTGTATCAATTCGCACCCTGGATCCTATCAGCAGACATATCTGATCCAGAGGTCTGGAACTTTCTTGCGCATCTGGCTCGTAAAAAAGAAATCCAAGAAAGGCATAATTTTCCCCTTTCCTTTTTCCCGATAATGGCAGCCATCCAGCAATGCTTAAAAAACCCACCTAAGATTGAGGAAAGCTTAAAAGCACTAGAAAATAATAAAAGAGAGGTTTTAAGTGATAAAAGAACCCTGCAGACTGCTCAGTAGCAGATTCAACAGCAGATAAATTCCCCTCCCCCTTCACCTCGGCTGCCACCACCGCCTGTGGCGCCACGCCGTACAGCCACAGAGCAGCTGTGTAACCTTAGAGATAATGGGAGTTGCCAGCCTCAAAATTTCCAGCCTCAATGGCCTAAGGACCCCCAAACCCCACCGGTAGAGGCTTTTCCTGTTAATTTACAAATAACAAGGCAATGCCCACTAGCCTGGTACCCACTCCTAGCAGCAGAATTAAAAGAATTGCGCCAGGCTGTCCATGAGGATGGAATTCATGCTGCATGGACAAAATCTATACTACAAACATTTAATACTAATCTGCTTACCCCCCAGGACTGGAGGGATATCTGTAG
>NW_008346098.1:613929-614373 GCF_000622305.1 Nannospalax galili | reverse complement strand
TATGGGGATCACCCCAAAGAGGCCTGCCCATGGTCTCTGCCATCCCCCTTAATACTCCCCTGTTAGTCCTAGATATAAAAGACTGCTTTTTCTCCATCCGTTTACACAATAATGATTGCCAACATTTTGCCTTCTCAGTTCCAAAAATTAACAACTCTGGTCCAGCTGATAGATATGAATGGCAAGTTCTGCCACAGGGTATGGCAAATAGTCCTATGATATGCCAGGAGGCTGTTGCTAATGCACTAGTACCCCTATTGAAAAGGGCCTGCATGTCTATCATTACATGGATGACCTCTTAGTCTGGCAAGATAAGGATTCCTCTCTAGAAGACCTAAAAGATGCTATGATAAACACCCTAGAGGCAAAAGCTTTTGTAACTGCAACAAATAAAATACAATCTGTTCCCCCCATTATTTTCCTAGGGACTGAAATAACACCCAC
>NW_008346098.1:596269-613181 GCF_000622305.1 Nannospalax galili | reverse complement strand
AAAAAAAGATTTCACTGACTCTCATCTAATGGATATTCCCTTATTCGAACAACTGGCTAACTATCCAATTTGTATTTCCAGCAAGAGTAAGCCTACTCATTACAAATGCCTCACTAACATTACTCTCTCCAGCATAGCATGTGTCACCCCTCCTCTTTTCCTATGGTGCAAAGGAAAAGCCAAGCACTGTGTTAACTCCTCTTTGTCCACCTTTTGTATATCGGTAATGATTACACCCCAGGTGTGCCTACTCGAGAAAGAGGAAGCTGCCCTCCTCCTTTACAGCTGCCAGCAGAGAGAAATCTTCATCCTTTTGCTAGTAGGGCTCGGACTTGCCCTCTCCCTGGGTGCTGGAGGCACTGCAGCTGCTGCTATTGTACAAACCCATCACCTGGCAGAAGACTTTCTAGACAAGCTGGACCAGGCAATGGCATCCACAACTGACAACCTCGAATCTCTCCAATGACAAATGAACTCTCTTGCCGGGGTTGTGCTCCAAAACAGAAGAGCACTGGGTTTAATAACTGCTGAACATGGGGGGATGTGTGTGGTATTGGGAAAGGAATGCTGTTTCTTTGTAAATGAATCAAATGTTTTTGAAACCGATGTTAACACTATCAAAAAAACTTTGTAATGATGCATTTTCAAAATTTCAGCCCACCAAACAATTAGGTTGGCTTAGTAATCCCTTGTTTGCATGGCTCCTACCCTTTGTTAGCCCCCTGGTCATGCTGTGTGATGCTTGCTCACTGTTTTATAAGATTTCTTCACCAACAAATTACCGCCATTGCTGAAAATTGCTACAAAACAGGTCATGGTCAATTATCAGACTTGGATTCTCCTGAGACAGATGAGTTGGCCCTTGGGGCTGGTGATGGCACTTCTCCATATTTAAATTAAACAGGGGGAGATGTTGGGGACCCCTGCTGTTTAGGGTAGAAGTCTCCCCATGTCCGGATAGCCACAAGCTGGCTTGGCACGAATGGGGAGACTCCTCTTCTCAGCAGGGCGCCTTCTGCTCTCCTCCCTGACTTACTTTTGAAGTGCCCGTCACAAGATACATGTTCTCTGGCACAGGAGCTACCAGGTTTTAATCAGGCGTTGTCTGATAGCCTGATAGAAGCCCACCGCCCTATGTAAATGAGGCATCCTAAAAGTACCTATCAGCTAAGGCTTCTTCTGCTGTCTCCACACTATAAATAGTCCTAGTTTTACCCCAATAAAGCTGGAGCTGGAGCTGAATCACTGAGATCTGAGCTGAGTCACTTGTCTGAAGCTGTAACACTAAATCCTGTGATCCAGTCTCCCCCCGGGGGGGGGGCGCTATCCTTCCATCATTGACTCACGGAAATCCAGCTTTAGCCGCCCCGCACCTCTCCTCGTGACCCGGCAGCTGACGGGCCCTGAACTTAGAGAGAGAGTGCACGGGTGAAATTGGGGCGGAACTCGACCGGGCCAGCCTCAGTAGCAGAGACCCACAGAGACCAGAGAAGCAGAGACCTGCCAGCAACGCGGAGCAGACGCGCGCGGGACCCGCCGCTTCCCAGGTGCATGCAGGAGACCGGCGCCACACTAGCAGCTGGCGCCCCGAGATCCCTGCGCACCCCATAGTATAATATCTGTAATTATTTCAAAAGTCACTGAAAAATACCTCCCTTCTAACTATAAATCTATATGAAGATTTATTTTCTTTATAGCTTCAACGAGATCTTGCTAAAGCACATAAGAATACCCAAATATCTTCTACTAAGCCAGATATCAAAGAGACTTAACAAAAGGTAAAGCAGTTCTAATTTTTCCCCACTAATGGAAATCAAACCCCAAAGCCTCATGAATGTAAGAAACATGTTGTGTCACTGAGCCTCATACTCAAGCCATGTTTTGAAAGTTCTTTGGGGACATTTCAACTTTGAAAGTATAAATAAGCTCTGCATTCAAAAAGTCCGAGAAGAGATAATTTAGCTGTGTTTATAACTGAAACAGTACATTTTTGATTAGCTGTTTTCCTGTCTTTTAAAAAAGTTAGTGGACATAGTGGCACATGCCTGTAATCCCAGTATTTGAGAGGTGGAGGTAGGAGGATCAATCCTTAGCAACATATGTGTTGCGTTACATGAGATCCTGTGTTACATGAGATCCTGTCTCAAAAAAAAAAAAAAAAACATTTAAAAAAAACAAATAGCAGTACCACGGAAATTGGGTACCATGTTACTTAAGGAACAAGTAAGGGCCCATCTCCCTGGATTTTGCTTGCAAACTTCACAAAAGCAGAACCAACTCTTCTCTACTGGCTCCCATATACAATCTTCATTAAAACAAAACAAACAAACAACAAACCAGGCCAGAGAGATGGCTCAGTGAGTAAAGGTGCCTGCCACCAAGCCTAACAACTTGTGTTCAATTCCTAGGATCTACATGGTGGAAGGAGAGAAAAAAAATCCCCACCAGCTTTCTCTGACCTCCACACACTCCCTGAGGCATACACACATACACACACACACACACACACAAAGGGGGGAAAAATCAATGAAATATAACTCAATTTTGTTTCTGAAAAATGTCTAATTCTCCAAATTGCTATAAAGGCCATTAAAATGTATAATCACAGGAGAGAGGGGGAACTAACAAAGGTAAATTATGTAAGAAGAGGAAAAAAGAGGGAAGAAACAAAGTAAAGGAACTGAAAATAAGATTTTACATATAATTCCTTTTTTTAAGAAAAAAAGAAAAGATCTTGGATCCGTGAGATGGCTCAGAGGGGGCAAAGTTGCTAGCTATGAAATCTTGACAGCCTAAGTTTGATTTCACAAACCCCACGGTGAAAGTGCAGACCCGACTCCCCAAAATTGTCCTCTGACCACTTGTATACACCTGCACTCACTCACACATACAATAATAAGTTAAAATTTCAAAAACTTCTGAAATTCCAAAATGACATTTAAAATATACTTACCCAAATAGATGAGGTCCTTAAACAATTTAACTTATAAAAGTGATGGCTATGAGCCAGGTGTGATAGCACACACCTATAATCCCAGCACTTGGGAACACTTCTGTTAAGTTTAAGGCCAGCCTAGGTATATAATGACTTCCAGGAAAGCCTGGACAATAGAATAAGACCTTCTTTCAAAAAAATAAAATAAATTTGGGGATATACCTGAATGATGGAGTATTCTCAAGGACATACAATGCTGTTTGTTCAATCCCCATTACCAAGAGGGGACTTTTATTAATCCAATGTGGTGGCACACTCCTGTAGCCCCAGCATTCAGGAAGCAAAGGAAGGAGGATGGCTGCAAGTCTCAGGCCAGCCTGGTTGGTCAACAGAATGAGTTCCAGGCCAGCCAGGGCTACATAGTAAGACACAGCTTCAAATATATATATTAATTAATTAATGTCTAAGTACCTGGTATTTCTTAAGTTCTCTCTTCATCTGGAGAACTGTAACATGCTGTGGTCCTTCTTCCAGGTTTCCAGGGCCTTGGTTTCCTGGGCATGAGGTGTGGACAGCCTTCCTGACCTCTTGAGTCATGCTGAACCATTCTTGCAGTTTGTGCTGCTGCTTCTGGTTTAGTCTGACAGCATCTTTTAAGTCTACCAGGAAAGTAAAAGCTTCCTCTATACAATTTTGGTAGCCTAGACATTCCTCTTGGAGCTGAGATACCTGTTCCTCAAGAGAATGGATCCTATTTTGATCAGGAGTGCCTTCTGAAGGGACCTGGCTAGTTTGGCTGATAGTAGCCTGATGGCTCTGCAAAGCTTCTCGAAGCAACTTAATTTCAAATTCCATTTCATCCATTCGGTCTGACTCAGGGCTGAAGTTTAAAGTGGGTTTATTTCTAATGTTCCGTGCTCTGTTAGCATATTTGAGAGAATTTAAGGACTCATCAAAATCTGAGGAGGATGGGCTGACACACGTGATCATCACAGTCTTGGCACTGCCTCCTAGGGAATCTTTCAGAAGCCGGGTAATTTTAGCATCCCTATATGGAATATGTGAGCTCTTTCTGCGTGGGTCCCCAAGGGCACGTATTACGTTTCCTAAAGCAAGTAACCCACTGTTGATCTGAATGGACTCTTTGAACCGTTCCCCTGTATTCCCTGTTTTAGTCACTCTTTCTGATCCAGCCAAATCCACAAAATGGAATTTGGAGACAATGTGCTGACGTGAATACCACTCTCCACCTTCAGGTGCCTCTGCATTTTTCTCAACTTGACAGACATTTATTGTAAAAATTGCATGTGATCTACTGGAGTATTCATTCATCTGGGTGGTGCTTGTATGTCTGGCCGCATTCCCTACCTCTAGAAGACTCATCACTTCATCCATGCTCTCTACTTGGCATTCCTTGGCTCCAACAATCACTTAAAATAGCAATACAAAGTTTTAAAACCAAATTTTCATCAAAATGCAGTACAGTTATTCACACAACAGTTATCCATTGCTAAGAAATCCAAAGATAGTTCCTTTAAAAAAAAATCAATAGCAATACTAACATCAGTCAGCATCATTAAGTAGTTTTAGAAAAGTGCCAAAAGGAACTATTTTAATCCATAATACCCATATTTAAACTCTAAAAGATACAATTTACTAAACCCAGTTGTAGTTTTTATTTATTATTTTATGTGAATGTATGTTATGCCTGCATGTATGTAAGTGCACCCGTGTTGTACAGAGTCTAGGGAGAACAGAAGAGGGAATCTGGTCCCCTGGAACTGGAGTTATGGACAGTTGCTAGCTGCCATGTGGGTGCTGGGATCTGAACCCAGGTCTTCTGCAAAAACAGACAGTGCTCTTAACCGCTGAGCCCATCAAACGCAGTTGTTTTTTAAGTAAACATATTTCTTTAAAATGACTGACAAGCAAAAACTCTTGGGGTGGGGTTGTAGCTCAGAGTAGAGTATGTGCAAGTGTGCGTGAGGCCCTGCGTTCAATCTCAGAACCAAGGAGTAAAAGCCAGAAAGAACCCTTTGTTTCAATATTCTGATTTGTGACTAATTACAAGAAAACAGGAGACAGCCCTTGATGGTACAGACCTGTAATCCCAGCTACTCAAGAGACTGGGGCAGAATAATTAAAAGTACAAGGCCAGCCTGGGAGGCAAAATGTGTTCAAACCAGCATAACCAACTTAGTGAGACTCTGTCCAAAAATTTAAAAACTTTTTAAACATTTAAAAACAAAAGAGGGTGATGATGTCATCCAGTGGTACAGTTGCCTACCTAGCATGGGATCAATTTCCAGCATGGCAAAAATATAAATAATTAAAAAATAAAAACAAACTTATTTGCTTATTTTTTTTAATCACTTGGAATTGAGCTGAGTTTTGTATGCTAGTTGTAGGCAATCAACTTAAGTGGGCTACCTCACCTGTATTTCCTTTTTCGTCTTCTCGGATATGAAGGTCCTTCATGGAAGTCTCCAATTCTAGAAGATCTCTTAGGTCTTCCTTGTATACTTCTATATATGACACTTTTATATTAAAGTCAATGCCAGGATTTTCAGAGATGCTTTGAAATATTTCTTGGATAGCTCGAGGAATGATACCCTTTTGACCTTCCACAAGTGAAGCTGAAAATTTAGAAAGCGTATCTGAAACTTGAAATATAAGAAAAGCTGCAATTCAAAACTTTCATGTAGTACAATTTTCTTACATTCATATTATAAAATTTTTTAAACCTGCTAGGCATGGTAGCACACATCTTTACTTCCAGTCCTAAGGAGGCCGAACTCAGGTGGCAGAGGCAGGCAGATCTCTGTGAGCTCGAGACCAGACTGGTCCACACAAGTTCCAAGCTAGCCAGGGCTACATGGTAAGACCTTGTCTCAAAAATTTTCTCCTTTAAACCATAAAACTCTAAAATTTAAAGGCAAGGGGCTAGGGAGATGGCTCAAATGATAAAAGTATTTGCTGCACACACATGAGGACCTGAGTTGAGAACTCCAGCACTCATGTAAAAAGCTGGGCATGGCACAGCTTAGCACAGCACAGCACATGTGCCTGTAACTAGAGGGATAACAGGAAGATTAATGGTGCTTACTGGCCGTCAGCCTAGATCCAGGCTCAGTGAGAGACTCTACCTCAAAGGAATAAAGTCAAGAGCAATAGAGCAGACATTAAACACCCTCCTCTGGTCTCTACATGTATGTGCATAGACATGAACATCCCCCCACCCCACATGTACACTTACACCACACACATATACACATATAAAATGTTATCTCCTTTCACAGAATTCATTAATTCAACAAATATTTACTGTGTACCTACCACATTCCATGCAATATTCTAAGACTCTAGGAACAACAAAACAGTGAAATACTGCCCAACACTGGAATTCTACTGAGGAGAACCAGGCAGTAGCAATAAACAAAAATTGTAAGTTATGTAGTAGTTTAAAATGCTGGGCAGGGATGGTGGTGCACACCTATAATCCCATTGGGAAGCTGAGATAGGAGGATCTAGAGTTCATAGTCAACCTTGGCTACATAGCAATGCCATCTCAAAAAACCAAATCAAACCAGTAAACAAAAAGAGGTCAGAGAGGTGGAATAAGCCAGTTCACGGAAGTCCTAGTAGATTACTGTACACTTGGAGTTTCATTCTGGGCGAGGGCCATGGGAATGGAGCAGTAACCTACCATTGCCTGACATTTTACAAAGACCACCCTTACTGTGGTCATCCGCAGTAATATAAGTGAGGTGACCACTTAGGAGGCTGCTGTAGTAATCTGGTAATCAGGGGTTCGAAGGATAAATATAATGGTGTCTCACATGAGCGTCCTACTATCTAGCTGGTTTCTGTGTTTATGCTGAATGGCCATTAAGGATTCCTAAGAGCTGGGTATGACAGCATACACTTGTAATCGTAGCATTTAGGAGGCTAAAACAAGATTTTGAGGTCATCTTGAACTACAAAGTGAGATCCTGTGCCACCCAAGAAAAAACAAAAACAAGGATTGAAAGATTTCTGACAGATTGGATGTGAGATGCAAGAAAAAGCAATGAGTCAAGATGAATCCAAAGTTTTGTTTAGGGCCACTGGAGTTACCATCAATGGGTGTTGTAGCTAGAGAAGACAGCATGTGTTTTTAATCTCCTGAATCAAACAGGCATTTGGATCTGAGTCCTCAGAGCTCATAACAGTAGTACGGATAAAGAGAATAATTAGAAGTCATCTATGTATAGATAGCATTTAACATAATGAGGCTGGATGTGACCAAGTAAGAGAATTAGAAAAGAAGAGTGCTACAAACAGCCCTGGAACACTTCATTTATTAATTCACTTGATAAGAAACACCAAGAGTGCCTAAGGAGGGACTAGCTAAGCAGGATAAGGCCTAAGAATGTAGTAGCCTGGAAACCAAGTGGAAAATGTATATCAAATGTGTCTAATAAGTCCGGTAAGATGAAAAATGAGATCTGACCATTATATTTAGCAAAGTGAAGACCACTTAGAATTAACTAAATGACATATGCAGTTTCAAGGGTTAGGGAAGTCTAAATAGAATGAGTTTAAGAATGGGGAAAAGAAAAAATGAGCAGTGAGACACGGGACAGTTTCAGGCCCTGTTACAAAGACAAGCAGAGACATGGCATGGAGATAGTCAGCAAGGTGGGTAAAGAAAGGCTGTTTTTAGGAACAGTAGAATTTGATATATCTAGCATCCTGTCAATTACTAATACTAAAATAGTATCATTGTAACTGATGATAAATCAATGTTCATAACATCTATTTAGTACTATTTACTGTAATAAAATACCATGTGATCCAGGTGTACTGGCGCATACCTGTACTCCTAGCACTTGGAAGAAGAGGATCATTATGGGTTTAGGACCATCTTAATCTACATAGCTGAGTAGATTAAGCTACCAAGACAGCCTGAATTACAGAGGGAAACCCTGTCTCAAAACAAATGTACGCAATTATTAAAACATGATGATGCTGCTTACTCAAGGATACAAGCAAACTACTCCTATAATACAGTATGTTAACGTAAAAGGGTATAGCTTTTATGAACCATTTGGTATCAATACAATCAAAAGTATAAACACTATCACTTTATCTCAGAAATACATTCTTCCTAAAGAAATACCCCCCAAAAAATCTTATATAAAAATCAGTAAAGATTGAGTAAATTGAAAAAAAAAAAATTCAAGCTCACTGTAACTGCCCATCCCTGATGCTGAGGCAAGAGGATCATGACTTCAAGGACAGCTTGGTCTACACAGAGATCTTGTTGAGCCAGTTCTGGTGGTGCTTGCCAGTAGGATATACTGAAGAGGCAGAGGCAGGAGGATCATGAATTCGAGGCCAGCCTGGGCTACACATTTGGGCCAGGCATAGTGGCGCACACCTTTAATCCCAGCACTTGGGAGGCAGAGGCAGGTGGATCTCTGTGAGTTTGAGGCCTGCCTGGTCTATATAGCAAGTTCCAGGTCAGCTTGGGCTACAGGGAGACCCTGTCTCAAAAAGAGCCCCCCATCCCCTGAAAGGAGATCTTGTTAAAAACAAACAAACAAAAAATCCTGACAATTTAATAAATCCCTTAATAGGAGAATTGCTAAAGAAAAATGGGATAGTGGTCGATTGGGATGAGAATGTTCTCTATAGGCTCTAAGTATTTGAACACTTTGTTCCCAATTGGTGGCACTGTTTTGGGAGATCAGAGAAGGTGTGGCCTTGGAGGAAGCATGTTACTGGGAGGGAGGTGTTAGAGATTCTTAAGCCTTGCCTGATCTCCAGTCCTGCTCTGCTTCCTGTGCCTGCTTGAAGATGTGAGCATTTAGCTTCTGCTCCTACTCCAGCCACCTTTGCCACCATGCCTCCTGCCATGACAGATTCTTAATTCCCTTGGAATCATAAGCTCAAATAAACTCTTCCTTTTATAAGTTCTCTTGATCATGGTGTTCTAGCACAGCAACAGAAAAATAACTAATACAGATAGCATCCACCTACTATTAAACAAACCTCTAAGAACTATCAATTTTTTTAAAAAGTCAGACATGGTGACTCACACCTGTCATCTCAACATTCCTGGTTAAGGCAGGAGGATAGAGTTTGAGGCCAGCCTGAACTACATCAAAAGATTCTGTCTCAAAAGAAAAAAAAATGAAATTGTAGAGCAAACCTTACCTTGGTTAGTAAAATATGTATCTACACAAATAATTTTTAAAAAATAGATAAAAACAGTGGTTGTCTTAGGAAAAGGAATAATTTTTTTACATTTTTTATTGAATTTTTGCAATTTTCACACAATATAATTTGATGGTATTTACATCCCCTCTCCTATTCACACCTTCCCCTTCCCCCCAGCCCAATTTAACAGACTCTTTCCTATTTTGTTTATTTTATTTTTACATTGAAGTTTTGCAATTTTCATACAATATAATTTGATGGTATTTAGATCCCGTCCTCTATCCTCACCTCCCCTTATTGCCCCACACCCAAACTAATGTACTCAGTTATATATAGATATATATAATAAGGCCTATAGAGTCTTAATTTATGTCCCCAAATGTCCTTCAGTGTGAGTCCATCCTCTGGAGTCTGGTCACCCTACCAAGACAGGGCTTGAGAAGGAGGACTGTCTCTCCCCCTCTTAGCAGCTATTAGTTGCCAAAAGTTCCTTAGGTTAGATTGGGGTTTCTTAACTACTGCCCCATGTTTATGCTGGGATTTTGTGTGGTTTGAGCTTACGTGGGATTTGTGCATGCTGTCACCACTGCTGGGAGTTCATACGGGTAACTGACCAGCTGTCCAGAAAACTCTGTTTTCTTGTGATCATCTACCACCCCAGACTCTCACAATCTTTCCGCCCCATCTTCTGCAATGATCTCTGAGCCTTGAGAGGCAGAAGTTTGATATAAATGTCCTATTCAGGGATAAGCAATCTGCAACCTGTTCTCTTGTTCTCAGCACATTGGCCAGTTGTAGGTTTCTGTGCTAACTGCCATCTGCTGCATAAGGAAACTTCTCTGGTGAGAGTTGAGAGATGCCTTAATCTATGGGTAAATTAAGTCATTAGGAGTGAATTTAATTGATAACTATTAGTAAACACCTAGTATTAACCCCCCCCAGCACACACACACACCCTATGTCCTACAAGCTGTCTAGCCTCAGATTCTTAAGCCTGATAGCAATATCAGGCATGGGCTCCAGACTATGAAGCAGACCTTAAATCCAACTAGAGAGTGGTTGGTTACGTCCATAATATTCAAGCCATTATTGCATTGGTGGGCTTATCTTGCCAGGCCAGTTGTTGTAGTTCACAAGATTCACAGATAGATAAGGGTGATGATTATTTTTTCCTTCTGGTAGCATGCATAGCTTCTAAGGACAATTATTTTCTCCCCTTTGGTCTTTTTGAAACAGGGTCTCCCTATAGCCCCAGCTGACCTGGAATTCACTATGTAGACCAGGTTGGCCTCGAACACACAGAGATCTGCCTGCTTCTGCCTCCCAAGTGCTGGGACTACAGGCATGTGCCACCATGCCCAGAGGACAACTATTTTAAATCTTATACTTATTTTATCTAAGTTTTTACCATTATAAATACTTTTAAATATATAAACTATAGTTAAAAGCGTTAATATATATTAAACTAAATAAGAACATTGTGGAGAACTGGCAGAAATATAAAACAAACTTACAAGTAGTGACAAGCCAATAAATTAAATATTTACATAAATTTAAGACAAAAGTAAAAATTTGAATAACAAAACATACTGAATGTGCCATGAAAACAAAAGGCACATGTGAGACCAGAGGTGCTTCATGCAGGGAAGTTCATCAGAAATGTCCACTTTAATATGAAAGATAGAAATATATGAAGTTAACATTGTATCTCATAAACAGGCAATGTCAATCTATTAACTAAAACAACGTTTCTTAATTAGACCAAAGGAGCCTTAGGTTCATAAAAACAAAACAAAACTACCACCAAGCCTGGCTTATTCTTCTGGTTTTTATTCTGGTAAGTCATTTGTGTTTAGAAATTTGTCCATTTCTTCTAGCTTTTCCAGTTTGTTGGTATCTAAGTTTTAAAAGTTTTTCCTGATGATCTTGGAGTCTGCTGTATCATCCCCTTTTGTCTCTAATTTTATTAATCTGGGTCCTACCTTTCTTTTAGGTAAGTTTGGTTAGGGGATGGCCAATTTGCTAACCATTTCAAAGAACCAATTATTTGGTTAATTCTATGTATTGTTCTATTTCATTAATTTCTGTTTTGATTTTTATTACTGCTTGTCATTTGCTGCCTTTGGGGTTAGCTTCTTCACAGATTTTTCTAGAGTTTTGAGGTATACCATTAGGGTATTTATTTCAGCTCTGACTTACTTTTAAAAAAATCATTTATTTTTATGTCTATGAGTGTTTTGCCTGCATGTGTGCAAGTGCACCCATGTTGTGCAATACCTACAGAGGCCAGAGGTACTTGATCCCCCTAGAGCTGTAGTTATAGGCAGCTGTAAGCCTCCCAATGTGGGTGCTAGGAACTGAACTTGGGATTTCTGCAGGAGCAGTATGTATTATTTGCTGAACTACCTCTCCAGCCCAATCTTTTTTTTTCTTTTAACTGCATTCTGCTTTATTAAGGAATTAAGTTTGCACCTAGCAGAGTTTTTAAGAAAAATATATGGCCAGAAAAGAGGCACAATTCTTCATCTCTGAGACTGAAGCCCAAAATTTAGAAATTCAAACTTCCAATACTAGAAACAAATCTACCACAATCTTCTAATTGCTGTACACAGACCTACATTTCTTTAAGGAGATATACAGTTACTGCCAGACCACTCATGAAGTGGATTTTCAATGCTTAGAATTTCATATATTCAATATAGCTCACATATTTGAACAATCTTTTTTATTTTTTTGGTCTTTTTGAGACAGGGTCTCCCTGTAGCCCCAGATGTTCTGGAACTATGTAGACCAGGATGGCCTCAAACTCACAAAGATTCACCTGCCTCTGCCTCCCAAGTGCTGGGATTAAAGCCATGCACCACCACACCCAGCCCTGAACAGTCTTATAAGTAATGCAGATCTTCAACATTTGAAAATTTACTGAAAACTTTTATTGTAATAAAAAGGGACATAACAGGGCTGTAATGAGTTCAGCAAATCATTGTGCTGATATTTTAGAACTGATATCAGCTTTTGCCAGGGCATAGTGGCACACGCCTTTAATCCCAGCACTTGGGAGGCAGAGGCAGGTGGATCTTTGTGAGTTCAAGGCCAGCCTGGTCTACATAGTGAGTTTCAAGACAGCTGGGGCTACAGGGAGACCCTGTCTCAAAAAGACAAAAAAAAAAGTTCAAATCTAACTTTTTTAAGATGAACAATTAGAACTGACTTAGATAATCAGGGTGTGGTGGCACACACCTTCAATCTTAGCACTTGAGAGGCAGAGATGGATGGATCTCTGATTTCGAGGCCAGCCTGGTTTATACAGCAAATTCTGTAGCTAGAGGTTCTGATAGGTTGTAGTCTCATTTTCCTTTGACTCTAGGAACTCTTTAATTTCCTCCCTGTTAGTGCTAATTGTCAACCTGACAGGATCTGGAATCATGTAGGAGACAGAACTCCAGACATACCTGTGGATTTAGCCTCTGTGTAAGTCTGTGAGGGACTATCTTGAGGTTAACTGGATAGTATGATCCATCTTAACTATCTATGGGTAGGACCATTCCCTGGACAGTGATCCTGGACTGTGTAAAACAGAGAAAGCGAGCTGAGTGCACTAGCATTTGTTGTTTCTGACTGCAGATGTAATGTGACTAGCTGCCTATCAAGGTCCTGATGCTATGATATCCTCACTATGATGGAATATAACCTTGACCTGTGAGCCAAAATAAACCCTTCCTTCCTAAGTTGCTCTCATGAGGGTATTTTATCATAGCAACAGAAAAGAAACTAAAATACTCCTTGACTTCTTCATGACCCCACTGTTCATTCATTAGTGTACTTGTTCAGTTGAAAGTTACATTTTCTGAGATTAGTCTTGCTGATTTCTAGTTTTATTCCACTGTGGTCTGATAGAATGTAAAGAATTATTTAATGTTTTTGTGTTTGCTAAGGCTTGCGTTGTGGCCTATGTGACCAATTTCATAGAACGTTCCATGGGTCACCAGAAGAATGTGTACTCCCTAACTGATGGGTGTAACAGATATATGTTAAATCTAATTGATCTAGGACATAATTTAGTTTTTGACCTATCTAGATATGAGACTGGGGTCTTGAGTTTCCAATCATTGAATCTGGATCTATGTGGTCCTTTAGAAGTCTTTTAGTGTATCTTTTATGAAACTGGGGGCTCCAAGATTTAGCATATAAATATTTACTATAGTTATGTCCTCCTGATAAATGTCCTTTTATAAATATGTAGTGTACTTCTTCATCACTTTTGATTAGTCTTGGTTTGAAATTTGATTTATTAGATGTAATAATTGCTATACTATCTTTTTGCAGCACCCTTTGGCTTGGAAGATTGTTTTCTAACCTGACTCTGGGTTTATAGATGTCTTTCCTGGCTATGTGTATTTCTTGGACACAGCACACAGTTGGGTTATTGTCATGGTTGGCTTTGGTTGTCAACTTGACAAACCTGGGAAGAGAGAGCCTTAACTGAGGAATTTCCTCTATTAAATTTGCCTGTGGGCATATGCTTGCAGCATTTTCTTGATTGTTGAGTGATATGGGAGGGCCCAGCCAACTGTGGGTGGTGCTGCCCCTGGCTAAGTGGTCCTGGAGTGTGTAAAAAAAGCATGTCTAAAATTAATAATAAATAACAATTTAAAAAGCAGGTGGAGCACAGGCAGGGAAGCAAGCCAGTAAGCAGAACTGCTCTGTGGTCTGTGCTTCAGGTCGTACTTCCAGGTTCCCACTCTGATTTCCTGCCCAACTTCCCTGAAAGATGGACTATCCTTTGGAAGTCTAAGATGCAATAAATCCTTTCTTCTCCAAGTTGTTTTTGGTCAAAGTGTTTTATCACTGTAACAGAAAGCAAAGGAGGGCAGTCATTTTTTCTAATCCAGTCCATGAATCTGTGTTTAACAGGTGCATTCAAGGTTACAACAGAGAAGAGTTTGCTATTTTTTTTTATTGTTTTGTTGTTGTTATGGTTGCCCTGCTGTGCTAGACATGGTTGGTTCCTTCCCTGTGCTCTGTCCATCTGTTGCTTTCAGGAACTACGTTCTGCTCTGCATTCTTCTTTCTGAAACTGCTTCCTCTTCTGTGCACAGAGTTCCTTTAAGGACTTTCTGTAGGCTAGCTTAGTTGCTGTGAATTGCCTTGTTTATCTTGAAGTACATTTATTTCTCCACTTACTTTAGTAATTTTGATAGATATCGCAATTGAAGTCACTCTCAATTCTTGGAATTTATCATTCCGTGTTTCCCAGGTATCTGATGACAGATCTGCTGTTATTCTAGCATTCCTGCCTCTCTTCAGTCTACATTTTCCTTTACAGCTTTTAGCATTATTTGTTCTGTATTTTTTGACATTTGACTATGATGTGTCATAGAGAGGTTCTTTTCTGGTCATTTGAGTTTTAAATGCTTCATGTACTTACATGTCTAGTTCTTTCTCTAGGTTTAAAATTCTCAGCTATAACTTCGGTGAGAAGCTAGTCTAGCCATCAGCTTTTATCTCAGCTCCTTTACCCCACAAATTTTTAGGTTTGATTTCTTAAGTGTATCCCAGACTTCTTAGAGTTTTGATAGTATTCGTTGGTTTTTTTTTCCTTATGTGTCTGTATTTATTATTGTCTCAACCTTGTCTTCCATACCTCATATCCACTCTTCTGCTTGTTAGTGTCTGTTGATGATGCTTTCGGCTGTATTATTTATTTGATGGGAGGAAGGGGGAAGGAGAGGAGAGAGGGAAGAGGGGAGAGAGAGGAGGAAGAAACTACTAGGGGAAATCACATCAAGACATGGCTCAGCAGGTAAAAGCACTTGCTATGCAAGCCTGGTGACCTGATTTAAATCCACAGAATCCATGGTGGAAAGAGACAACCAACTATTAAAAGTTGTCCTCAGATATCTACTCACACACCAAGGCACCCATGTACCTACACACATCACATACACACACAATAAAAGATATAGGCCTAAGGGGCTAGAGGGTTGGCTCAGTAGTTAAGAGCACTTACTGCTCTTGCAGAAGACCTAGGTTCAGTTCCCAGCACCAACATGGTGACTAACAACCATCTGTAACTCCAGTTCCATGGGACCCAATGCCCTCTGCTGGCCTCCACAGGCAATGCACACATGTGGTGCATTTCCATGCATGCAAACAAAACACTCACACACATAAAAAGGATATACACATAAGCAATTTTTTCTGGAAAAGACTCTCATGGCATAGAGATTTAGACCCAAAATTGACAAATGGGATTATATAAAATTAAGAAGTTTTTTTACAGCGATGGAAAAAAAAATCATCTGAGTGAACAAAATACAGAACGAGAAACTGAACAGACCAACTGAGATATCTAGAGACACTCTCCAATCTACTGAGAGGCCTGCAGGTTATGCAGTGCACTCTAGGTTTCCTACTTTTGTGAGCTGTCACCCATGCTGGGGTGGGATTTGGTGATATAGCTGTCTTTGAGCCATTTCTCCTCCTATAAGTAATCTCAATAAACTTACTGGTTCACCAAGTTGAACTTTACTTGTTATCTTTACTTTGGTCTGTCTTGGTTCCCTATCTGGAGTAAAAAGGCATTTGTTCATGTCTCCCCAGGAATAGTGTCATACAACATCAATGTTCATAAATTCATAAGATGTTATTCTAATTTGTTTTCCTGTTGCTGTGCTAATACTGTAACAATACTGATTTGATCATCCAAACTATACACCAGACAGGTTATTAAAAAATTAAACAACCCCTCCCAAAAACCTCATCCCATCAATAAATGAGCTAATGAACTGAATAGACAGTTCTCAAAAGAATATTCTGATGGAATGGCAGTCATCAAGAAACAGTAAATGCAGCCGAACATGTAGACAAAAGGGACCCTTATGCTCTGCTGGTGGGAACATATACTAGTCCAACCACCAAGGAAATCAATATGGAGGTCCTTAAAAAAATAAAAACAGACTTCCCATATGACATAGCTATACCACTTCTGAGTATTTACCTAAAAGAGTCCAAGTCAACTTATAGTAGAGATACTTACACATCAATATTTACAATAGTTAAGCTGTAGAATCAAAGTGTCCATCAGTAGAGGACTAGAGAATATATGGTTTATACATATGATAAAATTTTTCAGAAATAAAAAAGAATGAAATGACAGTTTTCAGGATAATGGGCACAACTGGAGGTAATCATAATCATGTTAAGCAATTTCAGTCAATTTGAGGACAAACATTTTATGGTTTCATTTTATACAGACACATAAAGTCAAAGAGAGAAGAAAACAGAAATGAGGCTGTCTAGGGAACAAGGAGATAGCCTGAGGGGAGGAGCCAGGAGGACAGTAGAGGGTTGTGAGGGAATAAGTTCAAACTACATGATCTACTTGCGAGAACAAGGCCTTATGTAACCCAGCATAATATAATTAAAGTCAAAAAGAAGAAATACAAATTGCCAATAAATATTTGGAAAAGTATTCAGCATCCTTTATCCATAAGGGAAATACAAATTGAAACTGTTTTGAGCCAGGCATGTTGGCCTTTCCCAGCATTCGGACGCAGAGGGAAGCAAAATTCAAGGTCAGCCCAGTCTACATATTGAGTTCCAGACCAGCCAGCCAGGGCTGCATTGTGAGGCCCTTTTTTATATTTTTGGTCTTTCTGAGACAGGGTCTCAGGGTCTCCCTGTAGCCCTATAGCCCCAACTGTCCTGGAACTCACTATGTAGATCAGGCTGGCCTTGAACTCACAAAGATCTGCCTGCCTCTGCCTCCCA
>NW_008346098.1:594153-596161 GCF_000622305.1 Nannospalax galili | reverse complement strand
GGGAGGGGGGAGGGGAGGGAGGAAGGGAGGAAAGGAGGGAGGGATGGAAGGGGAGGAAGGGGAGGAAGGGGAAGAAAAGAAAAACCATTTTGAGGTTCCATCTCATTCCAGTGAGAATGTCCACCATCAAGAAACAAATGACAATACTGGCAAGGGTATAAGGAAGGAGGTACATTTATTCACTGCTGGTAAAAGCTAAAAATAGCCAGGCATGATAGTGCATGTCTTTAGTCCCAGCACTGGGGAGGCAGAGACAGATGGATCTTTGTGGGATCGAGGTCAGGCCTGGTCAGCCAGGGCTACAGAGTGAGACCCTATTTCAAAAAGAAACAACAACAAAAAACTAAAAATAGAACTCCAATATGATCCAGGTATACCAATCCTAAGTATCTTATTTTATGCCCAAAGGATTCTAGCATATAACATAGACACTTGTATATCATGCTTACTATTCACAATAGCCAGGAAACAGACAAATAAAGAAAAAAAATATGGTACATATACACACTACACTTGCAGGAAATAGAACTGGAATCTTTTTTTAAATATTTTATTATTTTTATTTTATGCGTATGAGTGTTATGCCTGCATGTAGGTAAGTACACCCATGTCCTGCAATGCCAGCAGAGGACCGAAGAGGCTGTAACTGGAGTTACAGACAGTTGTTAGCTGCCATGTGGGTGCCAGGATTCGAACCCAGGTCTTCTGCAAAAACAGTCAGTGTTCTGAACTGCTGAGCCATGTCTCCAGCCCTAGAACTGGAATCTTTATGTTAAGCAAAATAAGCTAGGCTCAGAAAGACAAATACCACATTTTATTTTATATGTGGAAGCTAGATTTAAAATTATATATGTGTATATACATATATATGTATACATATGTGTTTGTAAATCATAAAACTAAAAGTGGGATCATAAGACGGAAGAGATCTTAAAGGAGCTGGAAATAGGGTATCGGAACACATGTAGTAAAAAAGCAAATTAGAACTAATTAAAGGAAGGGAACAGCTGGAAGAGGGTGGTTTCACAAGGAGGAGATGTGAAGGACTGGGCGTGGTGGTGGCTTCCTTTAATCCCATCACTCCTGAGGCAGAGAAAGCTGGATCTCTGTGAGCCCCCACCCCCCCAAAAAAAACCAAACAACAAAATATGAAATATTACATGAAGAAACCTATTACTTTGTATGCTAACCTAAAAATAACTTAAAACCAAATAAATACATACAATGGGGCAGAGCCTGGTAGCACACACCTGTAATCTCCACACTAACATTAGCTGAGGCAGAAGAATCATTTCAAGGACTATCTGGACTACAGAAGGCCAGAATGGGCAACTGAGTAAGCTGTGTTTACTTTGAAACACAAAGTAAAAAGAGGGATTTAGCTCAGTGGGACAGTAATATAGTGCTTAGTGAGCAGGGACAGCAAGCTACATTCAATTTTCAGTGCCACAAAAACAAAATTAAATTAGAATTTAAAAAAAAATATATAGGGGCTGGAGAGTTGGCTCAGCCATTAAGGGCACTGACTGCTCTTGCAGAGGACCCGGGTTTGATTCCCAGCACCCACATGGTGGCTACGAACCATCCTTAACTCCAGTTCCAGGGAAATGCGAAGCCCTCTTCTGACCTCCGTGGCATTGCACCACACGGGTGCACTCACATACATGTAGGCAACACACTTAAATACCTAAAATTAAAAAAAATAAGATATTTTAAAAAATAAAAATAAAAATAAAGACCTATGGTGGCTGGAGAGGTGGCTGAGTGGTTAAGAGCACTGAATGCTCTTGCAGAGGACCCAGGTTCAGTTCCTAACACCCACATGGCAATTAACAATTGTCTATAACTACAGTTCCAGATGATATAATGCCCTCTTCTGACCTCCAAGGGCATTGCATGACATAGGTATATACTCATAGACATGTGAATTTAAAAATTAAAAAATAGGGACTGGAGAGATGGCTCAGCAGTTAAGAGCACTAACTGCTCTTACAGAGGACTGAGGCTC
>NW_008346098.1:593334-593905 GCF_000622305.1 Nannospalax galili | reverse complement strand
TAATCTCTATATATCTGATTATTACTAGTCACAGTTGGTTACTTTCTGAGCTCCTTGGCATTGGAGCATGGATGTAAAGTCGTCAGGTAGATTTCAATGGTAATGTTTTTCACATCTACTAATTATTAAGGAGCAAATGTTTATGATTTGAAGAATTATTATTTTTTAATCATTATGAATTTTTAATAACTACATGATTAGAAGAAGCATTTCACAACAGCTTTAACATATTCAGTAACACACTCCAAATCAGTACATCTCTTTCACAAGGGGGTGCAAGTTACTAAGTTCACAGTTGAGTTAATACAGTTATACAATACTGAACTCAGTATAAGCCCTCTAAGATATAAAATTGGATGAGCATTTTTAACCTTTAAAAAAGATCTCCATTTCATTTTAGAATATATTGTTCCTTGCAGAAAGACTCATTGTTTTTGCTACTAACACTGAGATGTTGGCGCATGCATCTCTAATCTGTATGTATCTGATTATTACTAGGCATAATCGGTTGCACTCGGATCCTTGGTGCCTGTGTATGTCTATAAAGTCATCGGGTAGATTTCATTGACAA
>NW_008346098.1:589174-593056 GCF_000622305.1 Nannospalax galili | reverse complement strand
TGTGTGTGTATCACACAGAACATCCCAAACCATCTCATTCAACTATACCCCACTTCCCATGTGGGTTCTTGGGATTCGAACCCGGGTCTTCTGCAAAAACGACCAGTGTTCTTAACTGCTGAGCAATCTTCCCAGCCCCATAAACAAAAATTTTTTTTTTGGTCTTTTTGAGACAAGATCTCCTCATAGCCCCAGCTGGCCTGGAACTCACTATGTAGACCAGGCTGGCCTCGAACTCACAGAGATCTGCCTGCCTCTGCCTTCCAAGTGCTGGGATTAAAGGCATGTGCCACCATGCCTGGCTAAATAAAATATTTTAAAAAGACCTATCATGGACTCAGATAGCTGTACACCAGTATTTGCAGCAGTTAAAAGAGTAAACAAGTGCCCATCAACAGAGTGACCGTCATATAAGAAATGAAGTTCTTTGAAGTGAAAGAATCGTGACACAAAAAAGTTATTCGATTTCCATGAAGCATCCAGAGTGCCTCTTAAATAAAGATAGAAAATCATAGGCTAAGTTCATTTATAATAAAGCCTAAATATGTATTTTGGAGGTGGTCTAGGGGAATTAATGCTTACTGAGCTTAGGTTTGGGGAAAAAATTTTCAGAAACAGTGGTGATAACTGCATTATACTGTGAATATACAAGTTAAAATAGTAAAACTGATGTATATTTTATATATTACAGTTTTAAAGGTGTTTTAAAGGAATACAAAATAAAAATTTAGACAAATGAAGGAGACAAGGATAAACAGTTTTGTTAACCAGCTTAGAAAAATCTTCACACGGGGCTGGAAAGATGGCCCAACAGCGCTTACTGCCCCTCACAGGACCTGGGTTCAGTTCTTAGCACCCACAAGGCAGCTAACATCTGTCCTTAACTCCAGTTCCAGGGGATCCAACACCCTCTTCTGGCCTCTGCAAGCATGGCATGACACAAGTGCACTTACACACATACACGCAAAACACTCATACATACAAACTAAATATTTTTTCAAAAAGAAAATCTTCACACCAATTTTAGCACTGTCACACAGAAAATGTCTTCCAAGCAATAAAAACTTGGATAGCAAATGTACTTTTAAAAACAACTTGCTTCTAATTATATACAGAAGTTTAACTTTTTAGAAACAATTATCCTGAACTTCTATTAGCTGAATGGTGTGGGACTTTTATAAATGGACAGAATCTGGATGAATGACTTTTAATTAACCCCAGCAAAACTATATGCTCTAGTATCTAGTGACCTGGGCACCTATCTTGTTCTCTTGCCAGCCTCCATTAGCTACTCCACCCAAAAAGATAATGAATGAAAGTGGGTATGCTTGAGAATTAGCATATCAAAGCACTGAAAGCAAACACACCCATCTCCACTGACACAGTGGAGGCTATGAGGGGCAAGTGACCTTGGGTGAATGAACTCTTCCAGAACTAGTGATGAAAAGCCAGATGGTCCATTAAGATTCGGGTGGAGCCAAACCTGTATTTCCCAAATTGAAGTTGGAGAAACCACTTGAATAAAATTATGGGTAGGGCCAGGCTCAAGGACACAGCTCCAGAGACAGAGATCCAATAAGACTGTTTTATCAGCACAGTTCCAGGAGATAAACAGTTTCAAGAGATCTTAGGGAAACAAGTGTCCTCGGAGTTCAGGCCCACTCTTAAAACTAAATTTAAGGGGTTGGAGAGATGGCTCAGCAGTTAAGAGCACTAGATGCTCTTCCAGAGGACCCAGGTTCATTTCCCAGCACTCACATGGCAGACAATAACCATCTGTAACTCCAGTTCCAGGAGGCTTGACACCCTCTTCTGGTCTCTGAAGGGCACTGCATACACATGGTGAACTTACACACATGTAGGCAAAACACTCATACACATAAAATAAAAATAATCAAAGGGCATGGTGGTGCATGCCTTTAATCCCAGAACTAGGGAGGCAGAGGCAGGTGGATCTTTGTGAGTTCGAGGCCAGCCTGGTCTACATAGTGAGTTTCGGGCCAGCTGGGGCTACAGGGAGACCCTGTCTCAAAAATACCAAAAAATAAAAAATAAAAATAAAAATAATCAAATATTTTAAAAAACTAAATTTAAGAGTCAGTCTATTAGTTCAGGTGATCATAATGTTGGTGTAATAATGCTGTAGAATGGATGCCTTTCGTTTAAGATGCCAAACTAAAGCCAGCAAGATGGCTCAGCAGGTAAAGGCACTAGCTGCCAAGCTTGATGACCTGAGTTCAATCTATAGAATCTACTGAGTGAAAGGAAAGACTTGACCAGCATAAGTTGTCGTCTGACCTCAACATGTGTGCCACGGTATACATACACATACCCAATAAATAAATGCAAAAAAAATTTTTTTAAAGATGCCAGACTACCATTATGTGACAAAGTAAAATAATCTATAGGTTTTTTAAAAAATAAGAACATGGAAATTCCTTTTTAAGAGCGTCTAGGAGGGGCTGGAGAGGTAGCTTAGCAGTTAAGAGCACTGGTTGTTCTTGCAGAAGACCCAGGTTCAAATCCCAGCACCACATGGCAGCTAACAATTGTCTGTAACTCCAGTCCTAGGGTATCTGACAGCCTCTACTGACCTCGATGGGCATTGCACGACACAGGTGCACTTACCTACATGCAGGCAATACATGCATACACATAAAATAAAAATAATAATTTTTTTAAAAAAGTGTCTAGGAATCATCCAAAAATGTCTACACTCTTTCAAACTATAGTATAAACAGGGAATGAAGAGTAGCCAGGATATATAACCTAGAGGTAGGTCATTTATCCTCAGTCTCAACATCTAACAAAAAACTGCAATTTTAGATTTAAAAGTTGAATTTCAAATATTTATAATAAAGCTTAAATATAAATTTGGCAACCTAAATATTACATTTCATGTTTGCAATGTTGCTCATATATTCTTGAAACACACCAATTTCAGAAAGGAAAACTGAGAAGTTTGATATTTGAACAAGCACCATGCAATTACTAGATGCTATTTAGAGATACTGTACAATAATTTGTTCTCATGGCTTCTTGATAAGTATGAGTATGGTTAATGCCTGTAATCCTCTCACCACTTAGAAATTGGAGGCAGGACTGCCACAAGTTCAAGGCCAGCTTGGGCTGCAGAATAAGACCCTATCTCAAAAAAAGTAAGTTAATATAATTGAAACTAAGTCACCAACTCTGCATGTAATGCCTACTAGTATCAAAGATAAATTCTAGGTTTGTTTGTTGTTGTTTTTTTTTTTTTGAGGCAGGAGGTCTCCCTGTAGCTCCAGCTGTCCTGGAACTCACTATGTAGACAAGGCTGGCCTTGAACTCACAGAGATCTGCCTGCCTCTGCTGGGATTAAAGGTGTGGCCACCACACCTGGCTTCTTTGGGTTTTGTTGTTGTTGTTGTTGTTCTTTTTGTCATTCTAGGTTTTTAAGATCATAAACCTTTTACCAATGAAACAAAAGACACAGGGTTCATCATGAGGACCCACCCTTGTCTAAACTCAGGGGTTCACCAAAAAAAAAAAAGCAAGTGCAAGGGTTACTAGTTGGGAAGAGCATGGGTTAACAGGAGTAGCAGGAGTGAGAGGAGGAAACTAGAAGGTAATAGGGTAAATACAATATATACATATATAAAAATGTCATAATGAAATGCATTACTGTAATAATCATTACATGTTAATAAAAATAATGTTGAAAGAAAAAAAGCTACAATCTGTTAGGGTTCCAAACAGCAGCAGCTTCCCCCCTCCCCAACAGGGACCTACAGACTTTGGAGCCCAAAAAAGGGAACTGAGCTGATAAGCACCTTGACCTTTGAAGTCAAGGGAAACAAACTCTGCTGAGAAGCAGCCTGCCTTTCCTCTGATCTCCAAAGA
>NW_008346098.1:584833-588933 GCF_000622305.1 Nannospalax galili | reverse complement strand
GACATCTTTCCCTTCCCTGACATCTTTCCCTTCCCTGAGGGAAAGGTGCCCCATGTGAAATAAATCTGTATCCCGCTGAGAATTCCATCTGTGCCTCGGTGCCTCATCCATCAGCTCGTGCTCTCCACCGCTCACTCTCTCCCGCTCTCTACCTATCACAATCTGAAAACAAACAAAAGCAAAAAAAAAAAAATTTTTTTTTGAGACAGGGTCTCCCTGTAGCCCCAGCTGGCCTGGAACTCCTTATGTAGACCAGGTTGGCCTTGAACTCACAGAGATCCACCTACCTCTGTCTCCTGAGTGCCGGGACTAAAGGCATGCGCCACCACACCCAGCTTCAAAAAAAAAAAAATCTTTTTACTAGAAACAAACTGAACTCTTGTGTGACAGAAGTGAGAGAAATCTGAGAGCTGGGGGCTGGAGAGATTGCCTCAGTTGGTAAAGTGCCTCCAGCACAAGCATAAGGACCTGAGTTCAGATCACCAGCACCCACATGAAAAGCTGGGCATAGCAGCACATGCCAGTAACTCCACCATTGAGGGAGTGGGCAGAGTCATGTGAACTGCTAGAGCTAGCTGGCCAGAACTTGTATGCACCAGGGTCAGTGAGAGACCCTGTCTCAAAAAGATAAGGTAAAAATGACTGAGGAGGACTGAACATCAGTCTCTGGCCCCAAATATGATGCACATGCATTTACATGTATACGTGCACACATTAAACACAAAATATAAAATAAAGTAAAAATAACATACAGACATATACAAAATAAATACATAAATATAAAATGAAATGCAATCTGTGAGAGGAGTATGGTGAGTCACATAAAATGAAATGCAATCTGTGAGAGGAGTATGGTGAGTCACACCTGTAATCCTAGCACTTGGAAGGCCAAGACAGGAGGACTGAGAATTTGAAGACAACCTGGGCTATACGATAAGAACCTATCAAGAGAGAGGGACATAGCTAGAAAATGGGTGGTGGGAGGGCACTGGAAACAACATATACATTCCTCCTAAATCCTGGCATTGGAACTCTTAATATTTATTTTTTTATAAATATTTTATTATTTTTATTTTATGTGTATGAGTGTTATGCCTGCATATATTTAAGTGCACCCATGTTGTGTGATGCCCACAGAAGACAGGTGAGGGCGTCAGACCCTCTGGAACCGGAGTTACGGACAGTTAGCTGCCCTGTGGGTGCTGGGATTCGAACCCGGGTCTTCTGCAAGAACAACCAGTGTTCTTAACTGCTAAGCCATCTCTCCAGCCCCAGAACTCTTAATATTTATTACTGGCTTATTTAAGGACACAAAGCTGACCATGTTAATTCACTTATGCATTTTAATTCTGTCTAGGGCCATAGATATGGCTCAGTGAGTAAAAGGCACTTGCCAACAAGCCTGACCACCACGTGACTCACATGGGGGAAGACGAGAACCAACTCCTGCAAGGTGTCCTCTGGCCTGCACATGCATGTGCTATGGAATATGCCCAAACAAGAATAAATGTAATTTTTAATTAAATAAAAAATAAATTCTGAACAAAATAACAAGATTTTACATTGCCTTAAACTTCTTTCCTCAAGAAAATATAATCATAAATTTAATGAAATTTCAACATTTAAAAACAAATCATGAGGAGCTGGAGAGATGGTTCAGCAGCTAAGAACACTTGCTGCTCTTGCAAAGGATCTGGATTCAGTTCCCAGAACCTACATGGTATCTCATAATTGTCTGTAACTCCAGTTCCAGGGGATCTGATACCATCTTCTTTCTGGCTTCTGTGGGTACCAGGCATGCACATAGTACACATGTTTGCAGGCAAAACACTCACACATAAAATCTTGGGAACTGGAAAGATGGTACAGAGGTTAAAAGCACTGGCAGCTCTTGCAGAAAGACATGGGTTCAAATCCCAGCACCCACATGGCAGCTAACAATTGTAACTCTAGTTCCAGAGGATCTGACGCACTCACCTGTCTTCTGCGGGCATCACACAACATGGGTGCACTTAAATATATTCAAGCATAACACTCATACACATAAAATTAAAAAAAAAATTTTTGGTCTTTTTGAGACAGGGTCTCTCTGTAGCTACAGCTGGCCTGGAACTATGTAGACCAGGCTGGCCTTGAACTCACAGAGATCTGCCAGTCTCTGCATCCTGGGTGCTGGGATTAAAGGAGTGCACCACTACGCCCGGCCAAAATAAAATTTTTTTAAAAAATAAATAAAGCTTTAAAAAATATTGTGGGCCTAGGGAAAGATGACTCAGTGGGTAAGAGCATTTGTTGAACAAGCAAAAGGATTTAAGTTCAAATCCCCAACATTCAGGTTTTAAAAAAAACAAAACAAGTGAGGGAGTGTGGTGGTTCCCATGAATAGTGTCCCCTACAGGCTCATGCATTTGGACACCTGGTATATGGTCCCCAACATGTGGGGCCGCATGGCCTTGTTGAAGGAAGCAAGTTATTGGGGGCAGCTTTGAAGAATTCATAACCTTGCCCCACTTCCAGTTGCTTCTCTCTGCTATGGCAGGCTCGAAGATGTAAGGGCTGCTTCCTCCCAGGTCTCCTTCCATAATAGACTCATATCCCTCTGGAATCGTAAGCCCAAATGAACTCTTCCTTCTATAAGTTACCTTGGTCATGGTGTTTTATCAGTAACAAAAAGTAACTGATACAAGGCAAGAGGACACTGAATGTCCTCCTCTGGCTTCCATGCACACATGGGTACACACACAGAGAGAGAGAGAGAGAGACAGAGAGACAGAGAGAGAGAGAGACAGAGACAGGAGACAGAGAGAGAGAAAGAAAATCTTTCAAAGTTAAAGACCTTGTGACAATTTTAATATCTTATTCATACACTATTCAATCAATATACTCATTATTAACATAATTTAACATCTTTCTATTGTCTCAAATAAAAGTCAAAGTTTGAGAACCTTACCAACATGGCCTCCTCCAATGGTGTATGTCTTCCCAGATCCAGTCTGTCCATAGGCAAAAACAGTTGCATTATAGCCCTCAATGAGTGACAACACTAGGGGCTTTATACATGCATTATAAACTTCATCTTGAGTGGAATTTTTGCCAAAAACAAAATCAAAAGTAAAAATTCTATCTCTCCCAATGATAATTTGCTGGGTGTTTGGAATATCTCTCACACAAACTTGATGGTTATGAAGAACTTCTTTGCAAAGCAGAGGTCTAATTCTTACAGCAACTTTTACTGGTATTTCTTCCATGGCAGCTGAGATTTTACTGAATAGATTGTCTGCTTAAAGTTCCTTAATAGTGAACATTTTATGTAAGATCTGGAGTCCTGCATAGCAAAATAAAAGATAATTTTATTTACTCACTCCATTTATCCAAATAAAACCACTCATCTTTTAAAGCTAAGGCAATTAGAACAAGCTCTTTTCCAGCACAAATTAGTTACAAAGAGTAAATTTGTCTTGTGAAGTGCCTAAGTAGTTTAATGATGAAATAATAACATCTAGATTTGCTTCAAAACACTTGAGGGGGCTGGGAACTATGAGTTCATAAATTATGAAGTTAAGGGATAAGTACACAGCATCCTACTGTGTATTTCTAGAGCAGTAATGCTTCCTAGTTCATTAATCTAAATTATGAATAGTTTCAGAGTCACAAAATTCATGAGGCTGGAGAGATGGCTCATCAGTTAAGAACACCGTTTTTGCAGAACCTGGGTTTGGGTCCCAGCACCCACATGGCAGCTAACAACCATCTGTAACTCCAGTTCCAGGGTATCCAATGCCCTCTTCTGACCTCTGTGGACACTGTATGACATAGGTACACTTACATACATGCAGGCAATACACTCATACACATAAAATAAAAATAATAAATAAATTTTAGGGCTGGAGAGATGGCTCAGCAGTTAAGAAAACTGGTTGTTCTTGCAGAAGACCCTGGTTCGAATCCCAGCACCCACATGGCAGCTAACAACTGTCCTTAACTGCAGTCCCAGGGGATCCAATAGCCTCTACTGACCTCCGCCGGCATTGCACGATACAGGTGCACTTATCTACATGCAGGCAATACACACATACGCATAAAAAAATAAAAATAACAAA
>NW_008346098.1:568498-584815 GCF_000622305.1 Nannospalax galili | reverse complement strand
AGATGGCTCAGTGGTTAAGAGCACTGATTGCTCTTGCAGAGGACCTGAGTTCGATTCCCAGCACCCACATGGTGGCTATGAACAGTCCTTAACTCCAGTTCCAGGGGAATCCGAAGCCCTCTTCTGACCTCTGCAGCAATGCACGACATGGGTGCACCCACATACATGCAGACAATACACTCATACACATAAAATTAAAATTAAAAAAATATATACTTTTTTAAAAAATTTAAAGAAAATTCAGACAAGGAAATAACAGGAACTTAAACAAATGTTAATTATAAACATTTGTAGTAGATTTGTAGCTATTTATTGAAAAAAAGAGCAGAGGTCTAATTCTTACAGTAACTTTTACTGGTATTTCTTCCATGGCAGCTTAGATTTTACTGAATAGATTATTTGCTTAATGTTCATTAATAGTGTGCACAATACTCACTTTTTGTAAGATCTGGACTCCTGCATAGCAAAATAAGAAATAAATTTCACCTTTCCCACAAACATCAGAATTAAATCTGTGTAAAGTTTGAAGGATTTCAAAGTCAGTATAATTTTTTTTTTTTTTGGTCTTTTTGAGACAGGGTTTCCCTATAGCCCCAGCTGGCCTGGAACTCACTGGCTGGCTTCTGCCTCCCAAGAGTTGTGATTAAAGCCATGTGCCACCACGCCTGGCTAAATGGCAAAATAATTTAAAATAAATTATTAATTCAAAAACTATCAGAACTATAGACTGCTTGCTGTGGAAACCTGACAACCTGAGTTCAATCCATGGACTATGTGCACTCGTGGAAGGAGAAAAACCAATCCCACAAACTCTGACCTTCACAAGTGCACCATGGCATGTGTGCACCTACACATACACACATATAAACAAATTTAAGTTAAAAATCAAAACAAAGCCGGGAGTGGCACATGCCCTTGTTCCCAGCACTCAGGAGGCAGAGGCAGGCAGATCTCTGTGAGTTCAAGGCCAGCCTGGTCTACATAGTGAGTTCCAGGACAGCTGGGGCTACAGGGAGACCCTGTCTGAAAAAAACAAACAAAAAAATCAAAACAGGAAAATGTCCCTTCCACTCCCAAATGTTATTTCCTTAGTTTCTTTTCTTGCTGTTCTGATTAAAACACACTAACAGAAGTAACTTAAAGGAAAGAGCGCTTATTTTAGATCACAGCTCAAGGTATGCCCATCAAGACAAGGTAGTCTAAGCAACAGGAGATAAAAGAAGTGAATGTATACAAGCTAGTGGTCAGCTTGCCTTCTACATCTTATATAGGCCAGGATCCCCTGCCCAGGGAACAGGCCCACCCAAAATTAAGATGGGTCTTCTGGGCAAGCAAAATGGTTCTGTGGATAAAGGTGTTTGCCATCAACCTTGAGTTTGATCCCTGGAAACCACAAGATAAAAGGAGAAAACATACTCTCACAAGATATCCTTTGACCTCCACATGTGGGCATGCATGCACACAGGAACACACACACACACACACACGTGCACACACACACACACAAAATAAAAATAATGAAATGGGTCTTCTCACATCAATGTAATCAAGATAATTCCCTACGGTATGCAGAGAGGCTGTCTCTCTCTCTCCCTCTCTCTCTCACACACACACAAATCTAAAAAGAAAAATATCTAAAAAAATTGTGAAATTGAAAATTTAAAATTTTTTTAATTTATCAAAATTAGAGATATTAAAAGAATATAAAATTAGGACAATTTTAAAGGTTGTGTCAGAACCAAAGATAAATTTTGAGTAATTATTCAAAACCTCCCACTCATAACCTCGCCTCTTCTTTCTCTCCAAGGAAAAAAATTCTGTATCAAAGGAAAAGATTGCTGTGGCCTATTTTAGAGTAAAAAGTAGAGCGAGAAACGATCCCATATTATATTAAAATTTCCCATGTGACATTTTCCCCTCTGGTGTTTGGCTCTTAAACAGCTTAACCTAAGTCTACATAACAATCTCCACTTTTTGAAACGCTAGAACTATTTTATATGTATTTGGGACACTACATCTCTATGCTTTCGGCTTTAAAGAGGGATAAAAATGTAGGTAGTCATTACGATTAATAATTACTACAAAGGTAAACAGGTAACCCAAAAGGAGATAAAAACAGGATGCAGACAAAGTACTTGAAAAAATCCATCAAGCTTTTTCATTGCTTTGCTGTCCCAAATGAGAAATCAATCCTTTTTAAACAGTTTCCGATTGCCTATTATAATTACTTAAATTTTTAGCAAATATAGAGAACACAGAAATGTCTGTCTGGCCTGTATAGGGTACTTCCAAATATTAATTAAAAGAACTTAGACAGTACAGAGTCAGGGAGTTTACTCCCTTTGCCTGCTGTGAATGGAAGTTCCCAGAATAGTCTTTCTTCTGCAAGGCTGATTAACTGATTAGAGCTTTTAACTGTTAGAGTTAAAATACAATGCCCATGTTTTCTGTGTTTCAAATACAGCTTCCTGGATGTGAGGGCAATCTGGCTGTGACATCTGTCACCCCATTGATAGGCAGGGTTGATTAGGCAGATCTGGCTGGCTAGCTGGGTGCCCTCTTCCTCCCTCAACGCTCCATGTGCATCCGTCCCGAACAGCCACCACGGGGAACCGGGATTCCCACGGAGCTGGAGCGCACTAATGTTCAGAGGGACAGAGAGGCCTCCTACCCCAGGGAAGCCCTCCCGTCCTCCGCACACGCCAGCACCCGGACCCGACGCAGGCGGACATCCCAGGCCCGGAGCCCAGCCTTCCGACCTCCGGAGCCGGCTTCGCTCCGCAGGCACAGAGCCGCCTCAACTTCCGGAGCCACCCCTCGAGGCCGCGACGCCTGCCCGCCAGCCCGCCAGCCCGCCTCCGGACCGGCGCTGCTCCGCTGCCCGCCCGCCTTCTCCCGGCGCACTGACCCGCTCTGGAAAGACCGGGTCTTCCTAGGTGAAGGCCGGATGCCCTGGCTTTGCTCCCCAGCCCCACACCGCCCAGCGGCCGCCCCCGTCTTTTGTTGTCACCAGTTCTCCCGGCAACCACCACCCTCCCGCGATTTGGTCCGGCCCCACACAGGCCCCTCCCCGCCCAGGCCCCGCCTTACCCAGGCCCCTCCGCGACTGGCCCCGCCTATGCAGTCCCCTCCTGTACGTGGACTTGCCTTCTGCTTTTCTGCCTCAAGAGTTATCTCTGAGTATCCATGTAAACAAGATGTGGGACAGGTTCAGAAAAAGAATGAGTCCAAGTCCACCTTGAGTTTTAGTGCCTTAGCTACTATCTAAGGTGGTTTCGTTTTATGTTTTTGAGAAGGGCTCTTAAGTAACCCAGGTGTCCTCAACCCGCTCCGTTGCCTAGGATGACTTTGAGCTTCTCTGCTCTTCCTGCCTACACTTCACAAGTACTGGGATTGTAATCCATGTGCTACTAAACTCTACATACTGAACTACACTAAACTGCTGGGCCGGTGGGGGGGGGGCATGGAAAGGGGGGGCAGTGGGAAGGAGAAGGGGTGTTGAGTCAAAATATGGATGGAAAATACAAAATAAGCCGTTCTAAAGTTTACAATTCAGTTTTTACCAATTTAAGGGCAAAAGCCCTTACTAGTACTGTACAAAAAGAACAACAAGAGTGTGATGACCCACTAGAAATCCACAGGAGAGGGACAGTGGGAATGTATGCAATTTTTCATGAGTTCTCAATACCCAGGACAAAGCCCACTGGGATCTGCAGAACAATGGGTTGTAAATTACTCTTTTTATAACATTGAATGGAACTAAAATCGAAGACAATAGTATGTGATTCTGCCCAAGTGTGTAGCTAGCCTGAGATAAATGGTAATTAGGCTCTGGACCTGCAACATTCCAGACTCTCCACAATCACCCAAGCTCTAATCAGTTAATCGGCCTTGCAGAAGAAAGTCTATTTTGAAGATGCATAGTTTCTGGGAACTTCCATTCACAGCAGGCAAAGGGAGTAAACTCCTTGACTCTGTACTGTCTAAATTCTTTTAATTAATATTTGGAAGTACCCTATTTTGAAGTGACATTCCCTGAACTTGGTATGTTCACAGTGTTTCACAATCATCATCTATGTGGATGTCTCATTTCAAGAAATTTTTATCATTCCAAAAAGAGTTCCAGGTCAGCCTGGGTTCAGTGGCAAGATTCTGTTGAAAGAAAGAAATGTGCAATTATGACTCAATAGATTTGTGTGTAAATAAATGAAAATAAGTTTCACAAAACAATACTAAAAGTTCTATTTTATTCTATGCTAATTTTTCTTAATGTTTACTACAACCCTCTAGACTGATTTCATTGGTATTAGGGGTATAGTGTAGTGTTAGAGCATGTGCGTAGTATTGTTACAAATAGATCCAGGGAGCTAGAACCATTGCTCCCAGTTAAGAGCTGAGGACCTGAGTTCAGCTCCTAGCATCCACATGGCTGCTAACAACTGGCTGTAACTCCTATTCCAGGGGATCCAACGCCATCTTCTGACCTGTGTGCACTGCACACATGGGTGCTATGGTGGTTTTAATGAGAATGTCCCCCATAGACTCCAAGTATTTGGACATTTTGTCCCAGTTGGTGGTGGTGTTTTGGGAGGCCTTAGAAGGTATGGCCATGCTGGAGGATGCACACCATTGGGTGGGGGAAAGGCTTAGCATTCTTAAGCCTTGCCAGATTTTCAGTTTCTCTCTGCTTCCTGTGCCTGCTTGAAGATGTGAGTGCCTCTTTCTGTTGGGCACCTCTTACCACCATGCCTCCCCACCATGACAGCCTCTAATCCCTCTGGAACCTGGAACCATAGCTAAATAAACTCTTCCTTCTATAAGTTCCCTTGGTCACAGTGTTTTATCAGAGCAACAGAAAAGTAACTAATGCATGTGCACTTACATGCAGGCAGGCAAAACACTCATACACATAAAATAAAATTTTTTTTAAAGAAAGGAAGAATTAGGTCTGAGGTCTCAAGAAAATGATTGCACAATGCAAAGTATTTTGGCAAGGCAAACAATTTTACTTTTGGGTGTGAAGCCTTACCAAATTAAGCACCTAAGCACACACAGGAGTGGGGGGGGGTCTCGGTTTTCATTACTATTACAAAGGGATCCTCTATTACTTCGGGTTCTCTAAGAAACTATATATGATTTATTAGATTGGCTTACAGAATATGGCCTGTGTAGTCTAACAATGGCTGCTCCACACTGGAGAGTCCAAGAAACTGGTAGTTGCTCAATCCATGAGGCTAGATGTCTCAGCAGTCCCAATCTGGTGCCAGAGGCCTGCAAGATTCCTGGAGAGTTGCTGGTCTTCAGTCTATGTTGGAAGTCTGAAGAAGATGGTTCTGATATTGGCAAAGGAATGGCAAAGCAATAGGACAGATAAACTCTCTGGCAAGAGTGAAGGCAAGCAGGCAAAAACAAAAGCTTCCTTCCATGTCCTTTAATCAGGGCTGCCATCAAAGGGTGCCACCCACTTTAGGATGGGTCTTCTGGCTTCAAATTATCTGATCAAGAAAATCCCTCATGGTGCTGGAGAGATGGCTCAGTGGTTAAGAGCACTGGCTGCTCTTGCAGAGGACCCAGGTTCAGTTCCTAGGACCTACATGGTGGCTAACAACCATCTATAACTCCAGTTCCAGAAGATCCAATGCCCTCTTCTGACCTTTGTGGGTATTGCATACCACAGGTGACCTTATACACATGCAAGCAATACTGTCAGACATATAAAAAGTAAAAATAATAAATAAAATATTAAAAAAGGGAAATCCCTCACATGAGCAATGATTGAGTTAAATTTCAGTTGACCCCAGATCCAGTCAAGGTGACACCCAAGATCAGCTATCACAGGTCCTTTGCTTCATTCTGAGAGGTCAGAGCTCAGCCTCACATTCTTATGTGATTGACTAATTTAAAAAATGTAGCCAATAAAGAAAATGCAGCTTTTGGAAGCAGGATGCAACCTTGAATACAAATTTAATTTTATAAAAATGCTGAGGAAGTTTTCCCAGGTAGTGTTTTTACAAATTTCTTTAAAGAAGGTACTTTCTTTGTCTCATTTAACCCTTTGATAGAAAAAGACAGTACATTTCATTTACATTTCCCACAGTATACCCAAGGCTCTGAGTTCATTCCCTAGGTAGGACTCTCTTCCCACAACAACTAACTTTATAGCTTACTAATAAAATACAGCCTGAAGTTTAGCACAGTCTATAGTGAAAAGCTAGCTGATGATGGATTAGATATGGCATTTGCATCTACACCACAGCTTTGGCTATAGCTTAGCCTTAAAAGTGCTATTGAAAACTGACTGAAATGTTGTCAGGGCCTCATAGAGGTCTTCTCATCACCAGTTATTTAGAGTATGTCCTTGAAGGAATAATGAGGCCACACCCTTTCCTCTTTTTTTCTTTCACCTCTTGTTATGAGGTAAAGTTTTCTCCAATAAGTACTTGCTACAGATGTGCTGCCTTGCCCAGGCCAAAGCAATGGGACCAACTGATCGTGGACTGGGACCACCAAAACTATGAGCCAAAGTAAATCCCTCCTCTTTATGAGCTAATTTGCCAAAGGGCTAGAAATGGATCTGGGGTCTCAAGAAAATGATGACACAATTCAAAGTATTTTGGTAAGGTGGAAAGTTTTACTTCTGCAGAAGGGTGCAAAGCTGCTCTAAATCTAGCAAGCAAGCACACTCAGTTGAGTCCCACTGGGTTTTTATTCCTACCACAAAGGGGTCCTGTGCCACTCCTAGTGGTCAAAGCTTAGCTTCACATTCTTACTTGGTTGACTCAAACAAGAAAAATGAAGTTTTTTTGAGGGCAGGATGCAACCTTGAGTGACCACTTTAATCTTTAGAAAATGCTGACTGAGGGGGGCAGTTTTGTCAGGTGGTATTTTTACAAACTTCTTTGAAGATCGTGCTTTGTCTCATTTAACCCTTTCATAAAAAGAACAGTACATTTCATTCATATTTCCCAATATTTACTGCTCTTTTACAATAGAATTTTATTCTTTTTTTCAAATTCAACATGTCTGACTTTCCTGTTCTAAGGTACTCATGAGTACGGCATGAGTATGGCAAGATGTAGGAAGTTTGTCAATTATTGGTGTTTCAATTAATCATTGAATTAACCTTTGTATGCTTGGGATTACCCAACATCCAAGTGTAATCATGACTCCTAGGATTATAATAAGGGAGGTCAGGACTGAGGTCATTATCAGTGGTAGTAATATGCCATGTCATATTACAGCTATGCCTGAATAAGAACAGCCTGACTCTTAGCATCCATTTTAGCCAAGAGGGGACCCAAACTGTCCTGAGAACCTGTTGCTTCAGAATTCTCTTGGAACTATGCTCTTGAACAAATGTCTCCCTCTCTTATTGAAAGAGTATATCCGGCATGAAATGGGGAAGTAAAAGTAGACCCTTATCTTAGAGGATTTTTGCCTTTTCTATGACTTAGAACAGCACCCATAAGCACAAACTGATGTTATCAATTTAATTCTTGTTGTTTGCAAAACAAATAGGATAATCTTTGTTGCTTCCAAAAGATACTGAAATATCCACTGTTTACAGTACTTGCTTGATATGAAAAACATGACTCTTCCTGTGTCTCTGTCTGTCTCTCTCTCTCTCTTTCACACACCACACACACACACACACACACATTCATGCATTGTTCTGGGTCAAGGGCAAGTAAGGATCATGAATGTATGTTTAGGTTACAAAAGAAGCTCAAGGCCTAGTAGACTTGTTTACATTATAAACAAGCTAAGATAACATTGACTTTTTGATTTCGAAGTTAAGTAAAAGTAATTTGTGTACAGTATGCCCATATTGTAAAGGTCATTCCCACAATTATCCCTTTTCATCTTCCAAACCACCATTCCATAAGATTAGAAAAAGGATCAGTTATTCCTGGATTTTCAGCAAACTTATTGGACAAAGTCCCTGAAGAGTCTTTGTAATTTTTCCATTGGGAAATGTATTACTGGGAATAAAAGTGCAACATCTTCTACCAAATTATCTTCCTTTTATCCTAGCATGAAAGTAAATGTGGTCCTGTTCTCCCAAGGCATTAGGCTGGTGGTATCCGACCAGCTAGACACTCCTTTAAAGGTATCTCTGGTATAACTGGTGAACTTTTTTACATTCTTATTTGTTGTTGAGCACCAGAATATGGTCGATTTGAAACCTATAGCCTTTTGGTTTCTAGCCTTAAGTCTGTTTGGGGCTCCCCTAGGGACTCCTACAGAATCAATGTGGACATTAAGGGACCCAGATAATGACCTCTTAGCCTTGGGATTAGATTCACTAAGAGGAAGAGGCTTGACATCTAGGGTAAATGGTATAGCCAGATAAACCAGAGCACAGGTCCTGAATGAGTGCACACAGGTCCCATATCAGGCAGGTGGTAGACTTTAGAAAAGATTCTTCTGTACACAGTACCATCACATGTCAGATCAGGGGACATGGGATATAGAGTGATTACTTTTTGCCCCTCTGTTGTGTGAGACATTCAGGATGTGGGTACAGGCTCCAATATGCCTTGTTGAGTACAAGAATTCATCCCTTTGTCATGTGAGACATGAGGAGAAATTCGCTCTCCCTACTGATGAGGAGGTTCCAATGGGCCTGCCTGAACAGCCAAGAACAGGAGGAAGAGCCTCTGGCAAGTATTATTTCCCCATGTGTCCTTATCCTGTAAAAAGGCCAGCATGAAATCTACTCTGGCAAGTTCTGTGTCCCATCAAAGGGAAAAAGGTACTATTTGTGATTGAGTATGTCCTGCCATGCAAGCATAATAATCAGTCTTATACTGTAAATTTAACCCATTTTACATAACTATTCAGTTCTCCATATTTTCTATTTTTAAGGTCTGTATCAAATCCTTGACCTTAAATATATATTTGTATATTTTTTTCTGATTTTCTAAATTTCCACAAGTAAAACATGACAGGCATCATATTTTTGTAGTAAGGGGTGATGACATTTCAGTTATATTAATTACTAAGTTAATAGGAAAACAATATGGATATTTTTCATCTTATTTGAAAATTCTCTATTTCCTCTATAACAGTAACCTATACACATTAGACTTCAGAGATGGAAACAACTGGGGTCCTCTATCAGGAAATGGGGAGTTTTAAGGCTGGACTGTTTGGGGGGTTTTTTTGTTTGTTTGTTTTGTTTTGGGGGGGTTGGCCTTGTTTTTGTTTTTGTATTTAATGTGTATGAATTTTTTGCCTGCAGGTAAGTGCACCCGTGTCATGCAATGTCCACGGAGGCTGGAAGAGGGCGTCAGATACACTGGAACTGGAGTTACCAACAGTGGTTAGCTGCCATGTGGGTGCTGGGAACCGAACCCAGGTCCTCTGTAAGCGTAGTACGTGCTATTAATTGCTGAGCCATCTCTTCAGCCTCCAAGGAGGGATTGTTTTAATAAATTTTTTTAAAATTCTGGACTAGAGGTATTCTTTTAGATTGAGGTGTTATTGTTATTTCACAATTACACAAGCAAATTATAAACAGTGCACGCTTAGCAAAAGTGAAAACAAAGTGAACCCTATCAACATTATGTCTTTTCGATAGCAAGGTATTTCAGGTTCTTTTTAGAATTCATTTTAAAGGCTCCCTAGATGACCCTTGGGGGAAACTCAAGACATATGTATTTGTCCATCCAAGAAAACTCTCTCTTGTTCTCTAAGATTCCACAGGGTAAGACCAGACATACATCAAACTGAACAGTTAGTAGAGAGATTGATTGATTATCAAATTTTCTATTATCTGTTGCCATAATAAACAGCCTAAAAATAATTCCTTTTTAAAAATCTTAATTTCAAAGGGTCTTCTTGTGGAAAGAGTGTCAGGTTTTTTCAGGGTGCTATTTCCACAACCCTTCTTTGTTATAATGTAATTTGCTCAAGCTCTTTCAGATAGCCAAACCATAGTTTGGGGAGTCAACAGTGCCAAAAGGGCCCCTCCAAAGTCAGTTCCAATTTGCTCTCTCTCCACCTTTTTATTAGCATTCAGTTCCCAGGCTGGAAAGGAAGAGCTGAAAATTCAAGTCTGGATGAAAAGCCTCTTGTCACCTATGAGAAAGCAAGGTGGAGGACAGACCCACCACATAATTTCTCATAAATTGATTCTTAGTTTCCATGGTGGGAAGGTCAGTGGGCCCGCTAAGATCTAGGAGGCCATTGCCCAGGATGGTAGCATTCGCCTTTAATCTCAGCCCTTGGGAGGCAGAGGCAGGTGGATCTCTGAGATCAAGCCAGCCTGGTCTACATAGTGAGTTCCAGGTGGGCTGGAACTAGGGAGACCCTGTGAAAAAAAAGATATAGGGAAGATATAAGAGGCCATTAATATTTTATGTAGAGACAGACCCAAAGCTATAGGAAGACACTTAATCCAGGGTCATCTTATTTTAAGTATAGTTGTATAGTTTAATTATATGTTTCTTAAGAGGATGACTTGCCTTTTCTATTTTCCCAGATGAGGGGTGCCATGGGGTATGATAGTTCCAATTAATGTAGTCCATATGTATATTTTACAAGGCAAAGTTGTGGCATAAGGTACTCTAGAATAACCTAATCACCAGAAGTAGCAGCTGGAGGGGGGAAGGAAGGCCTCTGTCCACCTGGAGAGGTGGTCCACTATCATCAACAAATCATTTAGGTGGGTTCTTTGTTTTTGTTTTATTTTTTTTACCTTAGGCATTCCTATGAAGTTCACCTGGATACTTTGAAAGGGTCTACGTTCAGGAGGCTTCCCATCTAGAATTTGGGTTCTGTTTTACCTTTTTTTCCTCTTTGGCAAGTTACATAGCCCTCACATACCTGTTTATCAATGATGTAGACTCCCATACAATTATAACTTTTGTGTTGCATCATAATCTCTGGAGACCCATGGCCTCCCTCATCAAGAAGATAGGCAATTTATCAGAAGGGCCTTATTTCCCCCTGGTTCATGGCTGGCTACAGAAAGTCAAGGCCAAAATACTGTGTGCTCTCTTTGTCCCTCTTATTCTCACTGTTGAAGGCTTCCAAGCTTTGTTGAAAACACAAAAGGTCAACTTTACCAGTCTTGTAATTTTAACTGCTGTATAACATTTAAATAAAGCATAGACAAAATGACCTGAAGAGTTTTAAATGAATCTTGATTTTGTTATGATTCTGTTTCCCCAAGTGGTTAAGGCCTAACACTGTTAGTAAAAACACAATTATCCTAAATAAATGCACAGTCTTTGTTATTTTGAGCCAACTCTTTAAATGTTCCATCACTATACCCTTAGGAATCTAATCATCAAATATATAGCACCCTTAAGTTCTATCCTCTACAAACGTTGTGCTTCTTAAACCTTTTGATACCTGGCTTTAAGATTTCATAGTTTTGTCTTCACCTTTTCTTTGTTTTATCTATCACTGCAGTGCTTGTGCTGAACCCTTTTCTCAGTGTTGCTGATCTATTTGTTGATTTGAGGTTTCTGTTAATTGCAGAGCCACACATCTACATCCATGGCTACTGCAGCAAGGCCACTCAGTACACTTCCAAGACCCCCAGCCATGGAGTGAGAGCCTCAAATTGAGCACTAAAGGGTGTTAGAAATGTCTGGGTATCTCAAGAAAACGGCCATCTGGCAATGGGTTATACAGTGCTCACTAGAATTCTGCTCTCCCAGTGGTAGACTCACAGACCTCTAAGACCGTGTACACTGCAGCTAACTGCTTCTCAGTAAGTTTTCAGCCTTCTTCACTTGTGACCAAAATCCTTTGGGTAGGGGCCTCTTCCCCATCCACTGCCACAGGCCTCAACTGAAATCTGTCATATCAATGGTCACATACAATTCAAATGGTTGGGTCTGGTTGATGGTCCTAAGCATCAATACTTGGTCAACAACCTGCTTGTCAGTTACAAACACTCAGCTGCCTCAGTCCAATTCCATGTTACTCCTTTTTAAGGTACACAAGGGATGTAATATCTGGGCCCCAATATTGGGGATGAATACTCTCCAGTCCTCCAATATCCCTATAAAGGCTTGTAATTGCCTGACTGTTGTTGATCAAACATATGTCTGAACCTCATTAATTATAGATAGCCTCTGGTATAACTTTGGTTTTACCGAACCAGACAATTTTCAAGAATTTGACAGACATACCAGGCCTTTGCACTTTGGAGTCATTTACTGCCCATCCATATGATTCTAGAGTAGCTCATAGACTGTCAGCTCTCACACTCTCAAGCCCTATAGGCTCGTAGGTCCATAGTCACTAATTTCAAATCTGCAAGAGAATCAGAGGTTAGAATAATTTAATCAACTTAATGATATAAAGTGACTACCTTTGGTCATTGCTAGAATGCCAAGTTCTTAGCCATCAAACCATAACAAATAATGGGGCTCCACAAATATCCTTGGGGTAAGACGACATGACAGATAACCACTGTAGACCTTCCCAGGTGAAGGCAAATTGTTCTTGGTCTACTACATAGTGGTACTGACCCAAGATTAGAGTCTATGAGTCCATCAGTCCATGATGGATTGTACATACTCTAGTCCATAGTCATTTTCCAGGTTTTATTTTGTTTCTGTACTGGTCATGTGTGGGTGTTGTAGGGGTCTCAGAGTTCTGACTTGCAGTCTGAGCTCACTGGGAGTCACTGGAGGGTTTCCAACTGTTACAAGATAGCCAACCTTAGTGTTATGGAAAAATTCACTGAACAACTAAGAGACCAAGCACTCACCCAGGAGAGAGCTGGAAATATCATTTATTTTCTCATGCAAGTGGTCCCAGAATTATTAACAAAGGCTTCAAGATTTTCTGGGTCTGAAACAGAAGTACAAATGGGATTATATAGGCTTTCCACATCATCATTTTATGGTTGGCACCTGGACCCTATGTCTCTTTTCATTGTGAGTCATATTATCTTGGGAAAAATTCCTTCCTGGATTCACTCAGTCATTATAGCTTACAAAGTAGATATTCCAGGCATTGGTCTGGACATTGGATGACTTTTGATCTATAGGTAGGCCAGGTTAATTGGGCTAGGAATGGGTCAAACAGTCATTGAAGTTACAAAAACAGATATCATGGGTAGAAGTTCAGATATCTGTCATATTTGATCAATATTTTTCTTAGACTAATTGGACCAAGTGTCAGACTGTTTGGTGAACTTTCCATTTTCTTACTTTTATATCTTTATCAGTTGTTATACATGGTTAATTAGAAAAACATCAAGCAGTAATAATATACCATTAAGTAGCAAAACATCACAGTTATATTTCAAGGTATCTACCTAGTAAGTAAAACAAGAAGAAACTTCAAATGGCCTAAGCATAGAAGGACATTATATAAAAAAATGTTTGATTATGATAATTTACTTATCCTTAGCACTAGGATATATTCAAGTGCTGGAGAGGAGGCCAAACAGCCTATACTCAATGTCACAGTTAGTGGTTTGACCTTGATTGTGCAGCTGCCATAGCCATCTTGTTATGATGTTAGCCTAGGAAAGAGATCTAGATTTCCATGGTCTAAAGAACAGAATATCAACAAGGGCCAACACTGCACATTGGTGGTGGACCAGTGATTAATTAATTCAACATGAGGCCGCTGGTTTTCTGGGGTCATCCTAGCTGGAGAGTGAGTTCACCTGATGCAGGTGCCAGAAAATCTTGAGACATACCTCACATGCTCCTGCTAGCCAGGACTTAGGAAACCTCTGGTACCTCTGAGTGAGTGTATTAGTCACTTTTCTGTTGTTGTGATAGAAATACCACTACCAAGGGAATTTATAAAAGGAAGAGGGTTTTTTGAGTGTATGGTTCCAGGGGAATTATAGTCCATCATGGCAAGGAGGCATGGTGGCAGGAGGTGACTGGAACAGGAGCAAAAGCAGAGCACTTACATCTTCAAGCAGGCCCAGGAAGCAAGAGAGTGACTGGAGATCCATCAAGGCTTAAGAATTCTCTAAGCCCGCACCCAGTGACGTGCTTCCTCCAGCAGGGCCACCTTCTAAGACCTTCCAAAACAGTGCCACCAACTGGGAACAAAATGTCCAAAAACTTGGAGCCTATGGGGTACATTCTCAATCAGACCACTGCAGTAGGCTTCAGCTGGTTCCACATGGCTAACAGTACTTCATTTGTCTGGTAATTTATCTTTTCTTCATTGATTTCAGCTAGAATGAGATCTACTCGTATCTAGAGACATGAAACACGGTATGTTTCTGGCACTTTTCCAACTCTCAGACTATTTACACCAAATGCTTATAAGACTCACTGTCATTGGCAACTTGTAACCATCAGCTCATATCAGAAAAGCCCCAGCTGTCACCTAGCTCCATAACGAGTGTTTGTTCCAATTATATCAAGACCTGCAAGCACTGCCTCAGGGAGGGCTGGGTGATGATGGAAGCCACCTTTTCCAACTCTTCTGCAGTTAATGAGACATTATCTGAACCTTTGTCCAACTAGGTGCTCCAACTAGACAGGAACTGGCCCTCCTGTATTGTGTGTACTGCTTTCCCAGTTTTCACAGCTCTGTCATAGCAAAGGGTCATGCAGGAGGTATGCTTTGTAGCTGTCCTCTGCTAGGCATGACCATTCTGACCCAGGAACTGCTCTACTTCTGTCTTCTGCTGAATTGCCTCATACTCTGCCTCACCTTTGACAGAGGGACCCTCATGGAGCTCATGGTTTAATCACAAACCTAGGATTCCATTTTCTCCTCCAAGACTCACAGCTCACTCCCTGGACTTCCTATTGTAAGGTGTCTTCATGGCCAGCCTTCAGTACAGTCAGGAACAGCCAGCTTATCTTTCTAGCCACTATCCATCCCTTTCCTGGCAAGGCATCTGCCAGGACCTCCAGAATCTTTTCCAAGGATGCAGGGCATCCACCTCATCCCACCTTTCCACTTAGAAGAAGGAATCTTGCCAAAGACTTTGCCAAATGTGGAGGCCAAGATCAGGGCCTTGAGGAGCCAGGAGATTAAAGAAGATTCATGGAGCTGCTGGCAAATGAGACATGATTTGTTTTCTCCTGGCAAGGGCTCACAGGCTGCTGGGTGGGAACAACTGTGCCTTGGGCTCAAGGACTTTTTATAGGAAATCACACAAAGATGGGTTCTTGCCAAAACTGGTTACATAATAGAGTACATCACTGATAACTTTTGGGATTCCCAAACATCCGGTGGCAGCCATTGTCCACTGACTTGTAGCCCTCTGGATGTCCAATGTTAACTCTTTTTTTTTTTTTTTTTTTGTAAAAGGAGAGGTGGAAGGGTAGGGAGGAAGAGGAAAGGAGGGAAGAAAGAGTGAAGAATGGAGGAGAAAATGAGCCACAGAAGATGTAAATCAGCATCTACAATAGAAGAAATGCACCAAAAAATGATGGATGCTATGACTTCACTCTGGCTGAGTGACCATGCCAAGTACTGGAGCTTTAACCTAGTGCAATGGTTCTTTTGTACAAATAACTGCACCCTGACATTTCTATCATTATTTATTCATTCATATTTATGTTTCATTTGGGGTGTTTTTTAATTTCATAATTTATTCTTTCACCGTTTCCTGCATGTATAAAATGTATCTTGATCATATCCAACTCAAAGCCCCCTTCAGCTCCCCTCCAATCCCCTCAATGCCTCCCTGCTTCGACCTTCACGATCTTTTCTTTCCTTTTTCTAAAATAAATAAACAAACCACTTTATTGTAATGAACTCACAAATAAAAATATCACACAGGTAGGTTAACAGCTATTCAACAAACACTTGCTCAGTCCCAAACTCTCTACATCTTAGTGAATATTTGATTAGAATAGTCACTCTGATGCCATGGAACCTCACTTTTGCACTTTGACTGTTATTTATGTTTTTTATGTACTTATTGTGCTGGTTAGTCTTTGTGAACTTGATACTAAGTAGAGAACACCTGGGAAGAGGGACCTTCAACTGAGGAACCTCTTCATTGATTTGGCCTGGGACTGTGTCTGTTGGGGCACTTTTTAAAATTATTTATTTAATAACCATATAATTAGAAGAAGCATTTCATTACAACAGCATTGACATATTCAATCAATTTCCAGAGCTAAGATACATCTCTTTCAAAATTGGCTGTAAATTTTTAGGTTTACAGTTGAATTAATACAGTTATACAACATTGTATTCTGTATAAACCTTATAAGACAGAAAATTAAATGAGGTTTTAAACTTTAAAAAAGATCTCCATTTCATTATTAAAAAATACAGTTTCATACAGAAAAAATCATTTTTAATACAATTGACACTAAGAAGCACATGTGTTATTAATCTCTATATATCTGATTA
>NW_008346098.1:568051-568312 GCF_000622305.1 Nannospalax galili | reverse complement strand
CACTTCCCAGTTGGCACCCTCCCATAGCCTCCCTCCCCCCACTAGAGCCCTTATACTCTGATATCCCTGCTACTGTTTGCTGTGTTGTCGGCACCCCCAACCATTCCCCACTACTTGCCCTTCTGGTGAATCTAAAGCATGAAGCTCCTCAGCCTATTTAGAGGTCTTTGTTTTAAGAGGGTCAGCTGTTCTTCATCTAGTGGTAATCAGTTGTCTATATTCCTTTGGATAAGATTGGGGTCTGCTGTTCATTTTCCCAGT
>NW_008346098.1:565647-567927 GCF_000622305.1 Nannospalax galili | reverse complement strand
TTTTACCAGTTCCACCTATATGAAGATAAGTCAAAGGTCCTGCTCGACCATGGTTGGCTTCGCTTGGAAGCATGGAGAAAATGATTCCTCTGTATTGACACTCCTCTTTATAGACTGGACACTGGTTCAAGTCTATCTGGTGGGGTCTCCTCAGCCTCCTTGATCAAGAGGACAGGTGACCCACCACCATTATGGGACATTTTGAGAGATGCCCATAGTCCCCTGGAACTAACTGACCTAGGAGGGCAAGGAGCAAAAACTTTCCTTTATGTCCCTCTGACCAAATTAGTATAGGCCTCAAAGCATATCTGTTAAATACCCAAGAAGTTTAGTTCCACCAGTGTGGTACTTTTAATTACTGTGTGTCATGTAGATAAATCTTGGGCAAAGATCAGTTATTCTCAGATAAGCCTTACCTAGACATATTTCTTGATCTGCTATGTATAATTTGTCAGTATCTTGTAAGAGTAATATGGTTCTCACTGGTTTTTAAAACTATCTAGGCATTGTTTATCTCTCACATTTTCTCACCCCTCCATCATGGTTTTCACACTTAAGATGCCCCCATTTCCCTCCTTTCTCTCTTACTAATACCCTTCTCCTAAGGTCCTACTTCTCTTGAGCTCCTTCTTTCCCTTTATCCCCTAGGTTCCTTATATATTCTTCCCTCCCTCCTCCCTTAAACTAACCCAATTTTTATCCTTATCTCCCTTATTAAGACCTGTTTTCTACTGTTCTCTTTCAGGTTATTTCTTTTCCTTTACCTCCCTGTTTCCTTTTATTATCCTGGTTCCTGTAGTTATGTTTGGTTGCATACTTATTTATCAGAGTCTGGTTCTAGAATCCACATAAGAGGGAGAACATATGTCGATTCTTTTTTTTCTGAGTCTGTGTTACTTGACTTAGTATAACAGTTTCTAGTTCCATCCATTTACCTGAAAATTTCATGATTTCATCTTTCTTTACTGCTGAGTAAAACTCCATCTTATAAATGAACCACATTTTCATTATCCACTCATCAACTGAGGGACACTTAGGTTCTTCCATTTATTGTGAAAAGAAGAGCAACAAACATGGATATACATGTGTCTCTGCAATAGGATGAGTTCTTTAGGTATATGCCAAGGAGTGGTATAACTGGGTCAAATTGTAGGTTCATTTGTGTTTTAAGAGTGCTCCACACTGCTTCCACAGGGGTTGAAGCAGTTTGCACCCCACCAGCAGTGGACGAGTGTTCCCCTTTCTCCACATCCTCTCCAACATTTGGTATCATTTGTTTTATTGATCTTAGCCAGTCTGACTGGGGTGAGGTGAAATATTAAAGTGGTTTTAATTTTCATTTCCCTAATTATTAGTGATGTTGAACATCTTTTAAGATGTTTCATAGCCATCTTTACTTCTTTTGAGAACTCTCTGTTCAGCTCCTTAGTCCATCTTTTAATTGGGTTGCTTCTTGTCTTCGTTGTCTATTTTTTGAGCTCATTATAAATTATGGTTATTAAACCTCTGTTGGATGTGTCGCTGGTGAAGATTTTCTCCCATTCTGTGGGTTTTCTGTTTGCTTCCTTGGTTGTCTCCTTTGATGTACAGAAGTATTTTAGTTTAATAAGGTCCCATTTATTAATTCTTGCCCTTGTTTCCTGATCAATTGATGTCTACTATAGAAAATCTTTTCCTACACCTATATCTTGTAGGTTTTTTCCAATGTCTTCTTCTAATAGTTTCAGAGTTTCAGGTTTTACATTGAGATCCTTGAGCCATTTGGAATTGACTTTTGTGCAGGGTGAAAGATAGGGGTTTAGTTTCATTCTTCTACAAGTGGAGATCCAGGTTGCCAGCACCATGTGCTGAACATGCTGTCTTTCCTGCAGTTGATGTTCTTGGCCCCTTTGTCAAATATCAGGTGGCTGAAATTGCATGTACTCGTATTTGGGTCTTCAGTTTTGTTCCATTGATCTATGGGTCTATTTTTGTTCCAGTACCATGTTGTTTTTATGACTATAGCTCTGTAATACAGCTTGAAATCTGATATAGTAATCCCCCTGGCATTGCTCTTAGTGCTGAGGGTTGATTTGGCTATCCGAGGTATTTTGTGCTTCCATATGAATCTTAGGATAGTTTTTCCCAATTCCGTGAAAAATGTCATGGGGAGTTTGATTGGCATTGCAATGAATCTATATATGACTTTTGGTAGGACAGTCATTTTCACAATATTAATTCTTCCAATCCATGAGCATGGGAGGTCCTTCCATCTTCTGATGTCTTCCTCAATCTCTTTCT
>NW_008346098.1:562515-564927 GCF_000622305.1 Nannospalax galili | reverse complement strand
TATGTGGTTTGCAAGTATCTTGTTGAGAATTTTTGCATCTATGTTCATTAAGGATATGGGTCTATAGTTTTCTTTTTTGGTTGTATCTTTACCTGCCTTTGGTATTAGAGTGATGCTGGCTTCATGGAAGGAATTTGGAAGTTCTCCCTCCACTTCTATTTTTTTGAATAAATTAAGTTGTATAGGATGCAGATCTTCTTTAAGTGTCTGATAGAATTCTGCTGCAAATCCATCTGTTCATGGGCTTTTTTTAGTCGAGATGTTTTGTATTACTGTTTCAATATCTTTTTGTGTTATGGGTCTGTTTAAGTTGTGAATCTCTTCTTGGTTTAGTTTTGGTGGTTCCCATGCCTTTAGATAGCTGTCCATTTCTTTTAGGATTTCATATTTAGTAGCATATAGGCTTTTAAAGTATTCCCTTATAATGTTCTATATCTTTCTGGTGTCTGCTGTGATGTTTCCCCTTTCATCTGTGATTTTGATTTGGAGGTGCTCTTTCTTCCTTTTGGTTAACTGGGCTAGCAGACTGTCAATCTTATTTATCTTTTCAAAGAACCAGCTCTTGGAATTGTTGATTCTTTGTATTGTTTCCTTCCTGTCTACTGGGTTTGGGTTTCATTTGCTGTTGCTTTTCAAGTGTGTTGAGTTGCAATGTTAAGTCATTCATTTGTGTTTTTTCTGATTTTTTGATGTAGGCACTTAGAGCTATAAATTTCCCTTTAGGACTGCTTTCAGCATGTCCCAGAGGTTTTGTCATGTTGTATTTTCCTTTTCATTTAATTCCAGGAATTCATTTATTTCTTTATTAATTTTTCTTTTGACCCATTCATCATTCAAGAGTGTGTTGTTTAATCTCCATGTATTCATGTGGTGATTAGGGCTTCCTCAGGTGTTGATTGTAAGCTTTATTGCATTGTGGTCTGATAGAATGCATGGAATTATTTCAATCTTTTTGTATTTGTTGAGGTTTGTTTTGTGCCCCAATATGTGGTCAATTTTGAAGAAGCTTCCATGGGGTGCTGAGTAGAAAGTATGTCCTTTCGTGCTTGGGTGGAATACTCGGTAGATGTCTGTTAAGTCCATTTGATATATGGTACTGTTTAATTCAGACATCTCTCTGTTAACTCTCCGCCCTATCTAAAGGAGACAGTGGGGTATTGAAGTCACCTACTATTAATGAGTTGGGGTTAATCTGGGTCTTAAAGTCCTGTAATATTGTTTTTATGAAACTGAGTGCACCAGAGTTTGGTGAATATATGTTCATGATTGTAATATCTTCTTGATTGATTGTTCCTTTGATCAAAATGAAATAGCCCTCTTTGTCTTTTCTGGTTAGTTTCAGTTTAAAGTCTCTTGCTACACCTGCTTTTTCCTTAGTGCTATTTGCTTGGTATATTTTTTTTCCATCCTTTCACTTTGAGATACTGTCTGTCCTTGAAAATGAGATGAGTTTCTTGCAGACAACAATTGTTTCTTAATCCATTCACGTAGTCTGTGTCTTTTGACTGGGGAGTTCAGTCCGTTAATATTTAAAGTTATTAATGAAAGATAGGTATTGAATCCTGTCATTTTTATTTCTGTTTACATTCTTGATTTAGCTGTACCTTTCCACAGTTATACCTTCATTGGAATTCTTTCTACAATCCCTTGGGTATAGTCATTCCTTTCTTCAGCTCTTTGTATTGCTTTCAGAACTCTTTGAAGGACTGGTTTTGTGGACATTAATTCCTCAGCCTATTTAAGTCATGGAAGATTTTTCTTTCCCCTTTGACTATAATAGATATTTTGGCTGGGTATAGTAATCTGGGTTGGCATCTGTGGTCATTTAAAACTGGGAATACATTGGTCCAGGCTCTTTTGGCTTCATAGTTTGCACTGAAAAGTCAGCTGTAATCCTAATGGATTTTCCTTTGTATGTGACTTGTTTCTCTTTTGCAGATGTCAGTATTGTCTCTTTGTTTTGTATGTGTAGTGTTTTTACTATGATGTGCCGTGGAGAGTTTCTTTTCTGGTCCTGTCTCTTTGGTGTTCTATATGCTTCTTGTCTTTCTATGGACATGTCTTTCTTTAATTTTGGGAAATTTTATTCCACTATTCTGTTGAAGATCTGGTCCATGCCATTATCTTGGGATTCTTCTCCTTCCTGTATGCCTATGATTCGTAAGTTTGGTCTTTTTATGGTGTTACACAATTTCTGCATATTCTATTCTCGTGATTTCTTAAATTTTTCATAATTTTTGCTTAAGTGGGCTAGTTCGTCCACTTTATCTTCCAGTCTTGATACTCTGTTTTCCATTTCATTCACCCTATTGGTGAGACTTTCTCTGGTCTGTTTTAATTAGCTTACTGAGTGCTTCACTTCCTTCTTCATTTCAGCCTGAGGATTCTTCAATATTTCCAGCCCTTTTCTGA
>NW_008346098.1:541501-562466 GCF_000622305.1 Nannospalax galili | reverse complement strand
TTTGTGTGTTCTTTAAATTCACTGAATTCTTTTATCATGTTTATAATTGTTCTTTTGAGTTCCATGCCCTGCATTATCTCTAGGTGGTTCTCAATGTACTTCTCTAGAGGACTATTGGTATTTGGTGGGGATATGTTATTTTGGTTTTTCATGTTATTATTTTTTCTCTGTGATTTTGACAAGTGAATTTCTTTTGTAGTTTCTGATTCTTCTGTGAGACTCAGGCCTTCAAGTTTAGGTCTGCTTCTTTCTGTGAACTTTATGTGTCTTTGTGGTTTACTTTTGGGGTCACGAAAAGCTGGTTCACTTAAGCTCCGGTTCTCTCTTTTGATTTTATATTGGAGTGGCCAGATTGCTTTTGTATTCAGGAGTTCCCACAGAGGCCCAATTCAGGTGAGGATCAGATGTTTTCAAGCTTTCTCCTAAGGTCTGGATCTCTCCAGGAACGATTTTGGCCTTAGCAATTTGGGGGTTGGACTGGCCTGCGAGCCTGGCCCAGGAAAGATGCTGGTCTAGGGCAGCTGGTGGCCATGCCACCAAGAGATGCCAAGGCAGATCGGGCCAGAAGAGGCCCCAAGGCCTCCTGGGGACCACACTGAGGATATGGGTTGGTCTGGGTGCAAAGGATCAAGAAGAGGAAAGGTCAGCCCCAGGCTCCCAGAGAGAGGCTGGTGGGTGTTGCAGGCCCAGGGAAGCAGGGGGAGGTGAGGGCAGTGCCAGACCCAGAAGCAGAGCTCCTGGGGCCCAGAGAAGGCACTCCGTAGGTCTGGATGAAAAGGATCAGGGAGCAGTATTGGTTCCCCAGGTGTCTGGGGCCCCAAGGCAAGGAATGGGGCAGGGCCCAAACTTGGAGGAGAGAATGGCCACGGAGATGGGAGGGTGAATGGGGCTGGGGGAGTCAAGGTGTGGAGGGTGCAATGGACTCACCTCAGAGAGAGGCCTGTGGGTAGGAGAGTGGCTGCAGCAGGTCCTGCAGGACCAGGGAAGCGGGGCGGGGGGCATTTTCTTGATCGCTGTTTGATGTAGGAGGGCCAAGCCCTCTGTGGGTGATGCCATCCCTAGACAGGTGAGTTTGGGCTGTCAAAGAAAGGTAGCTGATCTCTTCTTTCCTGTGCCTGCTTGAAGATGTGAGAGCTTATCTTCTGCTGCTCCTGCTCCAGCCACCTCCAGCCACCATGCCTCCCTGCCATGATGGAGGAGGTGCCCCTGGTACCATAAGCTCAAATAAACTCTTCCTTCTATACATTGCTTTGCTCAGTGTTTCTATCAGAGCAACAGAAAAGTGACTAATACAGTATTTGGTACCAGAGAGTAGGCTGTTGGCTGTGAAGAACCTGACCATGTGGGGTTTTGGAAGAATGTGGAAGACTTTGGAAGTTTCGGCTTGAAAAGCTGTTGACTACTGTAAGCAGAGCTTAATGGACTATTCTGGTAGGCACCTGCAAGAAAGTAGTGCTGAGAACAATGTAATTCCAGAGGGAAGTTGAAACTTAAGCAGCAGTTGGGACATTTTGGCAAAGAGTCTGGGTGGAGTCTTCCTTAGACCAAAAAGTTTGCCTGAGGCTTAGTTGAAAAGCCATGGACTAATTTCTCTGTTAGAAGAAATTTCAAGACAACATAACATAGAAATGGTGGCAGGGCTATTAATGGTGAATATTGTACAGATTTACAGTGAAAAAGAGAAAATGGGTCAGAAAGAAATACAGAATATACAGTTTGGATGGAAAAAGAGCACCAGGAAGATTAATGTTGGAGCTGAGGCTTGTGCTAAAGGAGAGGATTCCTTTGAAAAGGAGATTAAAGTGATTAAGGAGAGGCCTAGACATTTGCACTTAAACAATGGAGAGTGTGCCTCCAGGGCAAGACCACACCCAGTTAAGCCTCCAACTTGTGAAAGGAAAATGCTGCAAGGGCCACTGAAGAGAAAAGCTTCTAAAATGGATAAAGCAGGCTGGGGTCCATCCCAAACTTACAGCTGAACTTGGCATTGTCATTCACCAGGTGCTGGCTTTAGAGACATGAAAAACGCAAGAGTGAAGGGGTCATTGGTACTTCCTCCACAATTTCAGAGAGCCACCAAGGCCAGGCAGTGTGCTGCACCCCCATAGACCATCTCGTGAAGCTGTGAAGCTAAAGCCTCGTTAGCAATAGAAATCCCAAGAAGACATTCATGATGCTAGAGCTGTGAGACATATGCCAAGAAGAGCTGCATACAGAGAGTGGTACCAGCCCAAGAGAGAGATGTATGTTGCATGCAACAAAGCTGGAGAGGCTGAGCCATATAAGCCTTTTGGAAGTAAAGTCCCACAAGTTGAATGTGAAGCTACTGGAGTTTGTGTTTGCCATGCTGGTTTTTTGGTCTTGTTTTGGTCCGATATTTCCTCACTATGCCTCTATTCCTCCCTTTTGGAATGGTAATGTGTATTTGGTTCCATTGTATGTTGGGAGTATGTAATTTGTTTTTTGATTTCACAGAGCCTTACAGTAAAGAGATTGCCTTGAGTCTCAGAAGAACTTTTAGACTGTGAACTTTTGAATAGTATTGAGACTGGTAATGACTATGGGGACTTTTAAGATTGGACTAAGTGCATTTTGCATTTTATGTGGTCATGAGCCTGTGGGGGCCAGGGGGTGGTGATTCAAATGAGAATGTCCCCCATATGCTCCAAGTATTTGGACTTTGTCCCCAGTTGGTGGCACTGTTTTGGGAGGTCTTAGAAGGTGTGGCCATCCTAGAGGAAGCCCATCACTGGGACGCGCAGGGGGGGCAGTTTAGAGAGTTCTTAAGACTTGCTGGATCTCGTTGCTCTCTTGCTTCCTGTGCCTGCTTGAAGATGTGAGAGCTTAGCTTCCGCTCCTTCTCCAGCCACCTCTGCAACCATGTGTCCCCACTATGATGGACTGTAATTCCCCTGGAACCATAAGCTCAAATAAACTCTTCCTTCTATAAAAATAAAAAAAAGGTAGTGAGCAAGCCGGGGCAAGCAAGCCACTAAGCAGTGTTCCCTCATGGTCTCTTCTTCAGCACTTGTCACACAAAAAATGAGAGTTAAAACAGGCAGACAATTAGCTTTATACTCTCTTTCATGACTCGTGTCCTTTATTTATATTTATTTATTATTTATTTGAGCCAGGGTCTTATATGTAGTCCTGGGAACTCACTATGTAAACCAGGCTGGCCTTGAATTCAGAGACCCATTAAAGGCATGTGTCACCTCACCTGCCACCGTCCAGCCCTCTTATAACCCACCAAGTTCAATTAGTGCTACCTGTACATTCATGAGTGTGGGGCCATCACTAGAGTATAAGAAACTTACAGCCCCCAGCATCAATTGGCAATAGCTCCTCAGCTAGGAGTAGACACTCATGAACCCCTCTCCTATCCATGCTTGAATGCTGACAATGATAGCCATCCTGGTTGGGTGAGATGGAATCTCAAAGTAGTTTTATTTTTAATTTGCATTTCCATGATGGCTAATGATGTTGAACACTTTTTAAAAAAAATGTTTGTATTTCTTTTCTTGAGAACTCTCTGTTCAGTTCTGTAACCATCTAGGGGTCTTGATTGGATTTATTTTCTCCACCAATTAAAGAATTAAAAGACAGGAAGGATCCTAGACATAACAGGCAATAGACTTTATTTAAAATAAACATACTCACACAGAGAGAAAGACTCTCCAAAAGTAGAGAGGGGATTCAGAAAGACAAGCCTAATGCTCCTTGGAGGGCCTGGATTTTTTAAATGTTCTTGATGGTATACTGCAGATTCCTCTCCCCTAATTTTGTATTGGTCAACTTCTATAAGAAGAGAGGGATGACAGGTCCACAGCTTCAAGCTGAGTATGTCCAGGACCAGTCTTGGATTTATCTAGACTGGTCTGGACTGGTCAGCAGGAGGGGTGCCTTGTCAGCAGGAGAAAAAACCTGCCAGATCTTTGTCACAAAGGAGGAAGAAGCCAGAAATTTTCCATTTTCACTGCTTATCAGTAGCCCTCTCCTTTCTCTGGCTAACTTCTAGTCTCTCAGTTCCACAGCCCATTATTTCATTGTTTTCTTGATGTTTATTTTCTTGAGTTCTTTGTATATTCTAGATACTAATACTAATCCTCTGTCAGATGTATAGCTCAAAGACTTTCCCCCATTTTGTAGGCTTACTTCTTCATTTACTTAAAAAAATTTTTTTTTGAGACATGGTCTGTCTCCCTGTAGCCCCAGCTGGCCTGGAACTTGTCATGTAGACCATGTTGGTCTCCATCTCACAGAGATCCCCCTGCCTCTGCTTCCTGAATGGTGGGACAAAAGGCATGCACAATCACACCCAGCACTGTTAAAAAACTTTTTAATTTCATGAAGTGCCATTTACCAACTCTTCTTGAGTAACTGGCATCCTAGTCAGAAAATTCTTACCTATGGTTATGTCCTGAAGTATACACCCTACTTTTTCCTCTAGCAGTTTTAGTTTCAGGTCTTAGTTTGAAGTCCCTGATCATTTTCTGAAGCTGCTGTCTTCTCTCCAGTGCATATTTTTGGCATCTTTGTAAAAATATCAAGTGGCTCCAGTTGTGTGCCTTGATTTTATTTTTAAATATTATTGTGTGTGTGTGTGTGTGTGCATGATATGTGTTCAGGCATGTACATGCCATGGTGTGCAAGTGGAAGTCAGAGGACAAGTTTGTGAAATTATTTCTCTCTTTCCACCTTTGTGTGGGTTATGTGGCTTAAATTCAGGTGGTCAAGCTTTGCAGCAAGTACTTTTTATCCACTGAGCCATCTCTCTAGTCCCTTATTTTTTTTAAGGTGGCTTTAATTTTATGGGATTCTTTCCCGCCTTAAAATTTTTATTACTTATTTATTTGCATTTTATGTTTATGAGTGTTTTGCCTGGATGTATGTGAGTGTACCACATGTGTACGGTAATGCCCTCAGAGGCCAGAACAGTGTGCTGGATCCCTTGGAACTGGAGTTACAGACAGTTGTTAGCCACCATGTGATGCCTACATGTATAGGCAGGAATGTGGAGGTCAGGAAACAATATTGTGCAGTTGGTTCTGGTCTTCCTCTTATACTTGGTCTCTGGTAATTGAGCTTATGTTGCCAGGCTTGTGTAGCAAGCACCTTTACCCACTGAGCAATCTCACTGAAATGAGAAAAGGAAGTTGTTTCCTAAATTTTTTGAAATATTTTAAAAAATTTTTAGAAGCATATCATTACAGCTTTAACATGCCCAATAACAGTTTCCAGAGAAAAGACACAGTTCCTTCAAAAGTGGCTATAAAATTTCTAGGTTCACTGTTGAATCAATACAGTTGTACAATATTGAACTCAGTATAAGCCCTGTAAGACATAAAATTGAATGAGTTTTTAACTCTCAAAAAAGATCTCCATTTCATTCTAAAATATGTTTCTTACAGACTCATTGTTTTTGCTACTAACACAGATGTTGGCACATGTGTCTCTAATCTGTATGTATTCTGATTATTACTAGTCATAATCATTTGCACTCGAATCCTTGGCAACTGTGTATGTCTATAAAGTCATCGGGTAGATTTCAAATGTAATGTTCATCCCCTCTACTAATTAACATGAAGTAAACTTTTATGCTTCCTCCTCAAATACACTTTTAAATTTGTTTTTTTTTTCTGTGTGTGTATATCACACAGAACATCCCAAACCATCTTATTCAACTATATGCCCACTTCCCAGATGGCACCGTCCCATAGCCTCCCTCCCCCCACTAGAGCCCTTATACTCTGTTATCTCTGCTACTGTCCACTGTGTTGTTGGCAACCCCCAGCTGTTCCCCACTACTTGTCCAACTGGTGAATCTAGTAAGCCTATCTAGAAGTCTTTGTTTTAGGAAGGTCAGCTGTTCCTCATCTAGCAGCAATCAGTTGTCAATATTCATTTAGATAAGATTGGGGTCTGCTGTTTATTTTCCCAGTTCTATGCTGGATTACTATCTGGGAGTCTCTTGGGCCACCCTGGCCATCAACTCAAAAGAGGGTATCTCCTATCTGGCATTGTTGTTTGTTACACAGCCTTTAGGTATACAAATGGACTCTTAAAAAATTATACTGGCACCTTTAATCTTTGGTTATACATTCCTTGTGGGTAAGGCAATACAGTTGGCCCAGATAAACCAACTTATTTTTACTCTTAAGATCATTTGAGGATCTGTTCCTCAGGGGTCACATGGGCTTGGGAGGAAGCCATAGCTCCTTTATTTTACCAATTCTATGTGAAGATAAGCCAAAGGTCCTACTCGAGCATGGCTGGTTTTGCTTGGAAGTATGGAGGAAATGTATCCTCTGTGTTGATCCTCCTCTCTGTAGATTGGACAATGGTTCATATCCATCTCGTGGGGTCTCCTTGGCTTCCTTGATCAAGAGGACAGGTGACCCACCACAATTACAGGACATTTTGGGAGATGCTCATAGTCCCCTGGAACTAGTCAACCTAGGAGGGCAAGGAGCAAAAACTGTCCTTTATGTCCCTCTAACCAAATTAGTATGGGTCTCAAAGTATGTCTGTCAAACATCCAAGGTTAGTTCCACCAGTCTGGTACTTTTAATTACTGTGTGCCATGCAGATAAATCTTGGGCAAAGACCAATTGTTCTCAGATAAGATAAGCCTTACCTAGACATATATTTCTTGATCTGCTATGTATAATTTGTCAGTCGGTTGTTGGACTAATATGGTTGCCTCTGGTTTTTAAAACTAGCTAGGCATTATTTATCTCTCGCATTGTCTAACCCCTCCATCATGGTTTCCCCAATAAAGGTGTCCCCATTTTCCCCCTTTTCTCCCTTAATAATACCCTTCTACTATGGTCCCACCTCTCTCGAGCTCCTTCTTTCCCTTTATCCCCTAGGTTCCTTGTATACCCTTCCCTCCTCCCTCCCTTAAACTAATCCAATTTCTATCCATATCTCTCTTATTAATGCCTGCTTCCTATTGATCTTCTCTTTAAGGTTCTTTCTTTTCCTTTACCTCCCAGGCTCCTTTCCATTATCCTCATTCCTGTAGTTATGTCTGGAAACATACTCACTTATCAGGATTTGGTTCTAGGATCCACACATGAGGGAGAATATACATCGATTTTTTTTTCTGAGTCTCTGTTACTTCACTTAGTATAACAGTTTCTAGTTCCATCCATTTACCTGAAAATTTCATGATTTCATCTTTCTTTACTGCTGAGTAAAACTCCATCATATAAATGAACCACATTTTCATTATCCACACATCAACTGAGGCACACTTAGGTTGCTTCCATCTCTTAGCTATTGTGAAAAGAGCAGCAACAAACATGGATGTACAAGTGTCTGCAATAGGATGAGTTCTTTGTGTATATGCCAAGGAGTGGTATAACTGGTTCAAATAGTAGGTTCATTTGTAGTGTTTTAAGAGTTCTCTGCACTGCTTTCCACAGGGGTTGAACACGTTTGTAGCCCACCAGCAGTGGATGAGTGTTCCCCTTTCCCCACATCCTCTCCAACATTTGGTATCATTTGTTTTATTGATCTTAGCCAGTCTGACTGGGGTAAGATGAAATCTTAAAGAGATTTTAATTTGCATTGCCCTAATTATTAGTGATGTTGAACATCTTTTAAGATGCTTCACAGCCCTCTTTACTTCTTCTTTTGAGAACTCTCTGTTCAGCTCCTTAACCCATCTTTTAATTGGATTACTTCTTGTCTTGATTCTCTGTTTTTTGAGTTCCCTGGGTTGTGCAGCCCAGGGAAGCAGAGGGAGGTGAGGGTGGTACCAGGACCAGAGGGCTCCTGGGGACCTTGAGAAGGAACTGGGTCCGTCTGGATGGAAGGAATCAGGAAGGAGTGGTGGCCCCAGGTGAGAGGTTGGCCCCCAGGTCCAGGTAAGAGGCTGGTGGGCCCTGCAGCCCAGGGAAGCAGAGGGAGTTGAGGGTGGGACCAGGCCCAGTGGGCTCCTGGGGACCTTGAGAAGGAACAGGAAACAGTGGTGGTTCTCCCAGTGCCTGGGGTGCCAAGACAAGGAATGGGACAGGACCCAGGCTAGGAGGAGAAATGGGTGAGGGAGATGGGAGGGTGAATGAGGCTGGGGGGAGTCAAGGCATGGAGGGAGTGATCGACTTACCTGGAGAGAGGCTGGCCTGTTATGCAGGCCCAGTGAAGCAGAGGGAAGTCAAGAAAAGGAAATTTTTATGCAACTCCAGGTATATAAAAACGCATGTGAATCAAATATTTACTGATAATAAATCATAAAATTTATTTGGGGGGCAGGGGTTGGAGAGATGGGTCAGTGGTTAAGAGCACTTGGATTCAGTTCACATGGCAGCTCAAAACCATCTGTAACTCCGGGTGTAGGGGATTCAGCATCCTCTTCTGGCCTCCATGAGCACTGCATGCACATGGTGCACTAAATACACATGCAGGCAAAACTCATACCAAGAAAATAAAAAGAAATCATTAAAACAACTTTTTGGTATATAAATTTGCATACTAATAATGAGTGCAGTTTTTTTGCATAAAGACTTAAATCTTGGCTGAGTATCTGTCGCTGCAAGACTAAGAGCATCTTAAACATTTTTCAGAGTTGACTGATACTTTGATTTTATAATTATCAATGCTGAGGATACTCCATCACATACATATGCAGTACAAAAATGTCAGAAGCATGTTTTGGGCTATCCAGAAAAATTTGGAAATTCTATTCCAATCCCAAACAAAATGCATTGTATTTTTAAAAGATATTTTATTATTTTAATTTTATGTGTGTGTATTGCCTGCATGTAGGTAAGTGCACCCATGTCGTGTAATGCCCACGGAGGACCAAAGAGGCTGTTAGATCCCCTGGAACTGGAGTTACAGACAGTTGTTAGCTACCATGTGGGTGCTGAGATTTGAACCTGAGTCTTCTGCAAGAAACAGTGTTCTTAACCACTGAGCCATCTCTCCAGCCCTCACTGTATTTTTAAAAAATGAACTCAAATCAGCAGCTCAAACAATTTTCTTTAGGCAAGGTATCCATGTAGCCCCAGCTGGACTGGAATTCACTATGTAGACCAGACTGGCCTTTATCTCACAGACACCCACCTACCTGCTTCTGCCTCTCAAGTGCTGGGACTAAAGGCATGTACCGTCACATCCAGCCTCAAAAGGCAATTTTTTAAATCAAATATTCTAACACAAAAATGCAAATATTTTCTAATTTGATACATGCTGAGGGGTTGGAAAAATCTGAATCTTTGCCTTCCAGCTAAATCATTGTTTTTGAAAGAGCAGAAAATATAAGTACAATAAAAGCACTGCAAGTCATAACATACATAGTCTTGAATCTGAGCTGAGGGGTTTCAGGCAGTGTTTACTGGTGTATTAAGGCATGACGGCATGCATTGTGAAAAATGAGCTGGTTTTATGTTCTGAACCATGGATGCAGTGAAATCATGCAATGCCACACAGGAACTGCTACAAACACCTTGGATTCACCATGAATTTATTTTGAATAAATATTTTTGGTTGTTATGCACTCAGAAACCTTTTACTGTTGCAAACTTTTTTGCAACATCATATGAGACTGTGACCCACAGTTTAAGAAGCCGCTCATTTCCTGAAGGTACACTCTCTGGTCAAGTCTAACTTTAGATGCTTGGATGGATACAATGGTTAGTGTCAACTTGACAGGATCTGAAATTGCCTAGAATCATGCCTCCAGATGCACCTGTGAGGGATTGTTTAGGCTCTGGGCATGTCTGTGGGATATTATTTTGCTTAGGTTAATTGAGGTGGCAATACCTGTCCACTGTGAGTTGCACAATTCCCTGGCCTGGGACCCTGGACTGCATAAAAAGGTAAAAGTGAGCTGAGCACAGGATTTCTTTGCCGTCTTCTGGACTGCAGATGCAATGTGACCAGTTTCTTCAAGAACCTGCTGCCTTGACTTCTCTACCACGTGAACCAAAATAAACGTTCTTTAAGTAGCTTTACCAAGATACTTTTTTACCACAGCAACAGGAAAAGTAATTAAGACAATAGGCGAACTTGATTTTTTTAAATCAAAATGGGACCATTAAACAAATTTGGCATGGGCTAATAAAATTGTCTTTAATCTCGTATAGAGTGCTCCTTTAAAAACAAGCAAACAAGCCAGGCACGGTGGCGCATGCCTGTATTCCCAGCACTTGGGAGGCAGAGGCAAGCGGATCTCTGTGAGTTCAAGGCCAGCCTGGTCTACATAGTGAGTTCCAGGACAGCTGGGGCTACAGGGAGACCCTGTCTCAAAAAGACCCCCCCAAAAACAAAGCAAGCAAACAAGCAAGCAAACTCCAAAATTGGAACCAGAACAGAAAATCAGTATGAGGGGGAAGAGGACAGCTGGAGAGATGGCTCAGCGGTTAAGAACACTGATTGTTCTTGCAGAAGACCCGGGTTCGAATCCCAGCACCCACATGGCAGCTAACAACTATCCATAACTCCAGTCCCAAGGGATCCAACAGCCTCTCTTGTCCTCCATGGGCATCACACAACACGGGTGCACTTACCTACATGCAGGCAATACACGCATACACATAAAATAAATTTTTTAAAAAAGGGGAGAGCATATTGCTCTTGCAAAGCACCTGGGTTCAACTGCCAGCACCCACATCAGGTGGCTCACAACCACCTATAAACTCCAGCTCCAGGAAGATCTAATGCCTTTGACCTCCATGGGCACACACCCGCACATATTGACAAATAAATCTTAAAAAAAAAAAAAAAAAAATTCAGGTTATCCCTTTTCACACATGAATTCAGGTGTAGAGTTGCAGGTCTTGTTTTGCTTTCTAGGTCTTCACTGGGATCATATGCTTGTGCCACTATGCCCAGCTGCAGTTGTCTTTGAGATGGTGGGGAGTTTTGTCTGTGTTGGAGAATGGTGCACTTTGAGGACAGTTCTCCCTGGTATGAATGACTGCCAGCTTCTCTGCCAATTACAGCTTTGTCCTCGCTGTAATCTTCCCAGCTTCTAACCTCATCCAGTCTAGAAGAACTTTTTAAAAAAAAAAAAAACTTATTTTCACTTTTAATTTATGTATATGTCTATAGGTATGTGCACGAGTACAGGTGCCCACAGTGGTCAGAGGCAGTGGCTCCCCCTGGAGTTGGAGTAGCCACCCAATGTGGGAGCTGGGAATTGAACTGGAGTCCTTTGCAAGAGCAGTCTGTGTTCTTAACCACTGAGTTACCTCTCCAGCCTGGAACCAACTTTCTTGAACCCTCCCACAAATCATCCTCTTCTGGTGGGGGGGGGCTGTGTGTGTATGGTGTATACACCTGCATGTGAGCGTGCAAATGTGCCATGGTGGTCAAAATATACTGTATATATGTATGACATTAAAAAATTAAAATATTACTTTTAAAAAGTAAGAAAACCCAGGCATGGTGGTGCATGCAGTCATGAAGATCTCTGTGAGTTCAAGGCCAGCCAGGGAGGGAGGGAAGGGGGGAGGGAGGAAGAGAGAGAGAGAGAGAGAGAGAGAGAGAGAGAAACCAAGAATTAGATCTACTATTTTCCAATCTACAATGAAGTAATAGACCTGAAAAGTGATCATCGGGGATTTTTAAAGCCATTAGCTTAATGTTATTTAAATTATATTCATCTGCATCCAAATTATATTATTTACAAAATCCACTGATTGTGAAAACTTGCTGTTCTCCAATATTCACCCATACACCTTACATAGTTTAGCTGGTCATCAATGCCCAGCATAGACTACTTTCCTAGCCTCCTTGGCAGGTATGTGTAGTCAAATGACCAAGTTTTAGCTATATTCAGTGAGGTAAGTAATGTGGTATCTGCAGGGAGCATCCCTGTTAACCCTTCTCAGTACTCGAGTACTCTCAGTACTCTTCAATCCTGTTTGCCTGTATTACAGCACAAGCACCTTGGTTCATGAACCCAGATGACACACAGGCACATTGACCAGGTCTGGGATACCACAGAGCACCACAGCCCTGGGCTATTTTCTCGTTGACATAATGGAGAAGTAAATGTGGAATCAGGACACTCAAAGCAAACTGAGTCTGGAAAAGGAAAGGGGGAAGGAGTGGGGAGAAAAGAGGAAAGGGCAGGTAGGAGGAAAGTGACGGAAGAGAGAACAGTGAGCAGGATAGGAGGAAAGCCACAAAGGAAGTGAAGAGCTGAAGGAAGAAGGGTAGAGGAAGAGGTAGGTGGAAGAGAGAAGGAAGAGGAAACTGGAGGCAAGGGGGAAGTACAGGGAGGGGGAGGTACAGAAGGGCGGCAGAAGAGGGTAAGTTGGAAGCTTTAGTTCTGATGCTTTTGGGCATGAGTTATAAAAAACTAATTGAGGGCTGGCAAGATGGCTCAGCAGGTAAAGGGAGCTGCTGTCAAGCTGAGAGTCTTGAGTTTGATCACCAGAACCCACAGTTCCTCCATACGTATGCTATGGTATGCACACATGTCCACACACACATACATATACATACTAAATAAAAATAAAACAAAATTTAAAAACAAAGACTAATGGAAAGAAATTATTTTGAGTATGAAGTTCACAGACAGGACAGGCATAGGCACAGCAGGTAAAACAGAGCTCTGGATCAAGACTGATCTATTGTATTGTATTTAAGACACGGTCCTGGGGATGGGGGTTGGGGGTGGGTCTGGGAGGAGTGAGGGGGAGGAATGGAAGGTGAATATGATCAGAATACATTGTATGAAATTCTTACCACATCAGGGCCGTACACTCCATGGTAGAGCACTTGCCTAGCATGTCAGAGGTCCTGGGTTCCATGCTCAACATTGAACAAAAGTAAAAACAAAGGCTACTATACCCTCAGCTGTATGCATCAACAGAACATCCCCCAGAGGAAGAGGGATTTCCTTCTATGTCTCTTAGACGTAAATCATTCTTTTTCAGAAGCGACCCATGCTTCCCCATCTTACTTGCCAGAATGACACCATCCATTACCAAAGTAATCACAGGCAAGGAGACAGGATTTCCAGATCTAACTCTGGAACTGGATGTGGGGTCACACACTCCTATATCACAGAAGGAAGTACAGCTATCAGCTACTTATGATTAGGTAAGCTGGGCATTGCACAAATCCAGACCACTTTCATGTGCACAGTCACTTTCAAAAATGTCCAGCAGATGGCAGTAAGGTGTTTGGAGGGGGAAAAAAAAAAATTCTGATTCAGTTAAATTTAAAGGGTCAAATCAGCCTTCCCTGTCTGTGGATTTGGCCAACCACAGACAATGCTCTGATAGGAACAGTTTTTACATTATCTCCTAAACAACACAGTAAGACAATTATTAGAGAGCGTTTATACTGCATTAAACAATTATTCTAGAGATGATTTAAAGTGTGTGGGTGTGTATAAGTTATTAGCAAGTAGTACGCCCTTTTCTATAAGGGACTCCATGGATCTGTGGATTTGGGTATGGGGATCCTGTTCCATTGCCAATCCCCTTCAGATGCCAAGGAAAAACCAGTTACTGTAGATAATCTAACACAATTCTGTTAGAAAGAAGATTGGGGTGAATGTGGGAAATGAGTGTTTAGTAAGTGCGGATCTCTGTAACAGGGTAAATCATCTAATTTATTATAAATCTTTTAAAAATTATACTTGGCAAATTCTATTTTAACAAAATAATGCATTCCAAGTTAAAGAAACTTTCAAAAATCTAATTCTGCCCTGTGTGATGGCAAATGCCTTTAGTCCCAGCACTTGGGAGACAGAAGCAGGCAGATCTCTCTGAAATTGAGACCAGCCTGGTCTACATAGTGAGTTCCAGGCTAGTTGGGGAGACCTTGTCTCAAAAAACAAAATTAAACAAACAAAAAAACAAAACAACAACAATAAAGATCCAAATTCAATTTCAAGGAAGCCTGAAAACAAACAGGCATTCAGATACCCAAACCTGAACTATTCCTTATGTTCACTACCAATAAAAAGCCTGAAATAAGGGGGCTGGAGAGATGGCTCAGTGTAAGAGCACTGGCTACTCTTGCAGAGGACCCAGGCTCCGTTCCCAGCACCCACATGGCGGCTAACAACTATCTGAAACTCCAGTTCCAGGGGATCCAACGCTGTCTTCAGACCTCTGTGGGCACTGTACGACTTGGATGCACTTACATACAAGCAGGCAATACATTCACACATACAATAAAACAAAAATAGTAAATTTTTTAAATGCCTAAAATAAAATGCCAATATTATCTACTGTACTTTATTTACTTAAGACAAGGAGTTGGGGGAAGGTGGGAGGTGGGTCTGGGAGGAGTTAGGGAAAGGAGTGGGAGGTGAATATCATCAACATACATTGTATGAAATTCTCAGAGTTAATATTTTAAAAGACAAGGTCTCATGTATTCTAGGTTGGTCTCAAACTATGTAGGTGGGAATAGGCATCAGCTATGATGATCTTCAATTTCTGATTCTCCTGCCTCCATCTCAAGTGCTGGTATTACAGGCGTGCAACATCACATCTGGTTTTTATCGAACTTAGAACCTCATACACAGCAGGCAAGCACTCTACCAATTGTACTGCAGTCACTGCCCTATTTTAAGATTTATTTTATTTTATTTATTTATTTATTATTTATTTATTTATTTGTATTTGGTCTTTTTGAGACAGGGTCTCCCTGTAGCCCCAGCTGCCAGCTGTCCTGGAACTCACTATGTAGACCAGGCTAGCCTTGAACTCACAGAGATCCGCCTGCCTCTGCCTCCCGAGGGCTGGGATTAAAGGCGTGCGCCACCATGTCTGGCTGATTTATTTTTATTTATGTGTATATGCCTATGTATGAGCATGTGTGTGTGGGTACCCATGGAGGCCATCAGAGGGCACTGGATCCTGGAGTTACGGGCAGTTATGAGCCACTGTGTGGGTGCTGGGAACCAAACTCAGGTCCTTTGCAAGAGCAACAAGCACTCTTAACTGATGAGGTATTTCTTTAGCACCTATTTTTGTTCTTTTTTTTTTTAAGACTAAAGTTTCACTCTGTGGTCCAAAATGGCCTGACCCTCCTGCCTCTACCATCTGAGTGCTAGGCTTACAGGTATGTGCCATCACACTTAGTACTCAAAATTGATTTTTATAAAAGCAACAGTTTATAGGTCAGACTCTATCCTCTCTCTGTAATATTAAATTATTATAGCATATCAAAAGTAACTGAGCTGGAATGTGGCTCAATGGTGGAGAACTTGCCTAGCACATACATGGTTCTGGGTTTGATCCCCAGCACCACACCAAAGAAAAAAAAAGATTAGAAAAAAAGGAAGAGAATGACTACAAGTTGAGACAAGCTATCATCAAATATTGTGCAGCCTGATTATGAGAAAACACAACGACAAGAAAAAAGTTATAAATGGTAATGCAATAATCAATGATCTCATTCTTGTCATTGCTGTCATCTTTACATCATATCAAAATTGTGCAAATAACTGTATGATATAAAAGTGCAAGAGCTTCCACTGGATCCATTTCTGTTCAATGGATCAATAATATATGCACCGTGTGCGATGAAATGGAACTCCTTTCATGTCGTCCCTATGGTCTCGGGCATAGTCCCATAGGTAATAGTCCAGAAGAATGGAATTGATCTCTCCATTAGGCTTTTCACCCTTCTCTTTAATAAGCTCCAGAAGACAATCCCGGATCAGCTCAACACACCAAATCGAGCACCCTCTTATTTCTACCTCTTGAGTGTCTCCATATGAAAGCATTTCTCCTGCAAGAATTTGAAAACAAAGAGGGAAATACATCACTTTGAAACCTAGCCTCTATGGCAAAATTACAAATTAAGTTCACAATGACAGAGCTATGTCTGGCTTTCTAGTCTCAGTATTCCCAGGACCCAATACAGCACCTCATACCTAACAGCTCCTCAAATAAATATTTTTTAAATGAAGACATAGCAACCCTCAATTTAAAAAATATGACAGCAGGCTAACCTATAGCACTCATGGGCATAGAATCAAAGGAATTTTTTTTTTTCTTTGAGCAGTGTCTCAGGTAGCCCTTGTTGGCCTGGAACTCACTATGCAGACTAGGCTGGCCTTAAACTCAGAGAGATATACCTTCCTGGGTGCTGGGATTAACAGTGTTTACTACTCTCAACCTAAGGACTCTACTTTTTTTAAGATTTATTTTTTTAATGTATGTGTGCATACATGTATGTAAGTCTACCACATGCATTCAGTGCCCACAGAGGCCAGAAGAGGGAGTCTGATCTCCTGGAACTGAAATTATAGATGGTTGTGAGCTGCCATGTGGGTGCTGGGAACCAAACCTGAGTCTTCTAGAAGAGGAGGAAGTGCTCTTAATCACTGAGCCATCTCTCCAGCTCCAGAGTCTCTAATTCTTAACCACAGAGATACCTGCACACCCATTTTTACTGCTGCTTTATTCACAATGGTTAGGATATGGAATCAGCCTAGTCTAAAGAAGAATTTTCTTTAACTTTATTATCCAGTCTAGATTACGTCTCTAGAGGAAAAGGAGAAAACTTGCTTAATAAGTTACACAGTTTGCTGATCCAGTTTAGTCCTTTTTTGTTTCTGCTGTGTTCTAGCAGAGGTTGAATCTTTTGATCTTCTGTGAACTTCAAAACGTCCTTGAACTAAGACACTCTATTAATCTTTTTCTCAGACTATGAGGTAGAATTGACAGAAATAATTTGTCACTGCTCTTGAGCAGAACTTGTCTGAAGCAGAATGTCTCTTGTTATTTTGAGGAATGCTTATCATAATTTGGGGATCATTCTTCAAACCAAATGGAATACTTTTTCTTATTTTTGCTAGTTCTGAAACTAATTTAGTCTCACCTTTTCAGAATGCTTTCTATCTTGAAAAGAATAAAGTATATTCTGACCATCTGCAGTGGAGTCCTTAAGTCCCCAAACTGCTACAAAGTTCCTTTAAAACTTTCTGGTTGCCTTCCTTCACTTCCTACTTCCTGCTTATTATTTTACGGGGAATGATCAAAAAGTGAGCTCACAACTTTCCTTCTTCGCTCCTTCTCTTCAAGAATACGATAAGATCACCAACTTCCTCAGACTGAATCTCTAGCATTTGTCTTCCTTTGATTCTAGTTTATTCATTATGGCCAACTTTAGCTGCTGTGCATTATGTCCCTGAAAAGCTCAGAATCATTTCACAAGCCTGAACTAAGCAGGAAATGGAGGCAGGCTGCTCCAATGTACCACTAGGACTCCACTAAAAGATACTCTGGCCCCTGTAGGAGAGGCTACAGTCTCAAAAATGGCTCTTGGTTCTGGGCAGGACCAGGCAGGGCACCTGGAAGCCAGCGGAGGGGTGGGAGGCCTGGCACACTGCACCCAACCTGTGATCTCAAGTACTGCTGCTTACCCTTTCTCTCCAACTTCCCTATGAGCTCAGGCACTGGCCAGGGGAGAAGAGAGGCTCATGGGGCTTTTCTTCAACTTTCATTGTCAGAGTGCTAGCACACACAGAAACCCAAGCTTTCCTCTTCTACTGTCCTGTTTATCAGTTCCTTCAAACTTGACTGTCATTTGCTAAAACTTCCAAGTCAACCTAGAGAGTAACCCCGGAGGCAGAAGCTATCACCCGAAGCCATTACACAAGACTGCTGCCCCAGGTGACAGCATGACTGCAACCTTGACCAGGGGAACCCAGCTAAAGTACCTAGGCTCCTGACCCATACAAACTGGAAGACAGTGGATGTTTCTTATTTTAACCACTAAATGCTAACATAATGTGTTACACAGTAATATGTTACAATGGTGGGTCAAAATATGTTCTCAGAAAAGAGAGCACTGAAGTCTTAAACTTACATGTGAATGACATCATTTGAAAATGGGGGGGGTTAAGCGTGGGGGTGGGGGCATGCCTGTAGTCCTAGCTACTTGGAAGGCTGAGGCAGAGGCTCTTAAATTTGAAGCCACCTGGGCTACATAATGAGACCTTGCCTCAAAAAAGATCAGCTGAATACAGCTATTTGGAAAGAAAAAAAAATCAAAATCCTGATTGCTAAATGTGCCTTTTAAAGGTATCCAAGGGTTCCTGTAGTTCAAGGGGTAAAGGAGCCTGCCACCATACCTAAAGAACTGATTTCAATCTTCAGAGCCCACATGGTAGAAGGAGAAAACCAACTCCCATAAGTTATCCTTTGATCTCCACATACACACCATGGCATGTATGTTCACACACATACATACATGCATGCACAGACATGCACATAAAATAAATATATATTTAAAAAAAAAATTAAAGGTGTCCAACAGTCATCTTGGATGTGAGCACAGTATATCATTTTTCAAAAGAAGAAAGAGACATCAGAAAGGACTGCCCAAAGCAACGTAAAAACCTGGTGACTTGGGTTCACCACTGTGGTAGCGTCTGGCTCATTAACTAAGCATCTTCAGGCTAAATGTATGGAGTGTCCTCTGGTTTGTCAGGGCAGTCACCTGCATTTGTTGAACTAACAGGAGAAAAGATCTGTGGAGACCCCCAGGAGCAGCTTTAAATCTGTTTAGTTTGTAAATTCTCTATTCCTATTTCTTCTTTTAATTCTCCTTTACTAGAAAAATTCACTTTATTATAGTATGTCACAAAAATAGGATGAAATTTGTTTATTAATCTAGGGGCCAAACTGTTCACATGGTCAATGCCTATACCAAACTGTCCTGTGAAAAACAGATAAATGACCGGGTGATTGAAAATTAAAACAAAAGCAAAAATTTGAAGAATCCAGTATAGGAATAATAATTCTGTGTTATCTGATTTGGAAAGATTTAAATTTATTTCATGAGAAAAAAATGATTCAATCATAAAACTATTTTGTTTTAAAAACAAAGAAAAAAGAAGAAACTCCTCTACCTAAGAAATAAATTAACATGAAAATGAATGAAAAAAAGTCATTCTCATACAAACTTCTCAACCTAATTTACCTGTTTTTACATATAAAATGCCCAGTCAGTTATGTCTATAATTATACCCAATAATGACAAATAAGTAAGCCTAGAGGAGAGCAATTTGTGTAAGTTAACTCAGTGGCAGATCTTAGAGTCTCCTGACTCAAAATTCAGTACACATCACCTCTCTCTGATCCCACCTTTATATCACGATGTAGTGTACTTAGCTTAATTAGCATGCACCAAATACTACACCTGTTTCACACATCTCCACAGATTTCATTCTATTAAGCTCTAAAATTGTAATGTATACAATTTTCAATAAAGTCCATATGCCACAGGGTTCATAAGAAACATCATTTTCTCTATATTTCAATTACCCTTGCATTTTTTTTATATGTTTGAATACCTTGCCAGCATTTAAAGCCAACATGTGCATGCAATGTCCATGGAGACCAGAGGGAAAGAGTTGGACCCCCTGGAAATGGAGTTATAGATGGTTGTTAGCTGCCATGTGGCTGCTGGGAACTGAACCCAGGTCCTTTGCAAGAGCAACAAGTTCTCTCAACCACTGAACCATCACTCCAGCCCCCTTGCATTTTTCTTTATTCTTATTATACATACACTTGAAAAAAAAAACAAAAAACAGATAGGATCTTGCTATGTAGCCCAAGCTGCTCTTGAACTTAAAACCCTTCTGCCTCTATTTTCTAAGTGCACGTACCCATCACTTATCTGAGTGTGTGTGTGTGTGTATGTGTGTGTGTGCGTGTTTGTATTTTTAAAGCAGAGTTTGTGAAAGAAACTAAACAGAGACTCAACAACAAATCATAGAAGAGCAAACAATGACTTAAAGTTGCAAACCTTTGAGAAGCTTCTTCAGTAATTCATCAGAATATTTCAGGGCTCCAAGGTAAACAAGAATTTGAGGCACTCTATAATCAGCAAACATAGTGATGCTGGAGATATCCTCAAAGCAGCCATCTCCTTTTCCTTCTAACACACTCCATGTGTCTGCCACAAGGATTTGAGCTCGTTTGTAGAAAGAAATGTTTTTGCCCTAATGAACAGAATATATATGTATATATTATCATGGTATCCAAAATGTTCATAAGCACTATTTTAAAAAGGCTGTTGTGGAAAACATTGTTTTTCCTAGAATACAATAAATCTTATTCTGGTGGTAAGAATTTATAAACTTTTTACAGAAAATAAAAGGATCAGACCAGCCAGATGGCCCAGTGGGTTAAGGCATCTCCTGCTAAACCTGATGACTGGAGTGCCATCCCTAGAACCCACATGGTAAAAGGAAAATGACTCCCATATGTTGTCCTTTGACCTCTATGAGCACAGTATATGCTATGGTCACACACCTTTGATCTCAGCACTCTGAAGGCAGAGGTAGGCAGATCTGAAGAATTGGAGGCCAGCCTGGTCCACATATATATTACAGGGACCACGGCACGAGAACTAGTCTAAAACAACAACAACAACAAACCCAATTCTTTAAAAAAAGACCCAATTAATATTATCTCCATCACTCCAAATTCATTTCCTATTTTTCAAAAGATGCACAGAATATAAATTATATAATTCTGGTACCATTCAGTATTTATTTTTTTCTTTTCTTTCTTTCCTTTTTTTTTTTTCTTGAAGTTCTAAGGATCAAATACTGGGCCTCATGCATACAAGGTACACACTCTACCAACTGAGTGACAACCCCAGTTCTTAGTATTTATTTTCAATGTTATTACTACACACACACAAACACACAAACACACACACACACACACACACACACACAATGACACTAAAATCCTGTTATTATTTTTCATATCTAGACAGTATTGTTTTTGAAAATTTACTTAATTGAAAATATGCTTTTCTGAGGTTGAGGACATAGCACAGCGGCAAAGTACTTGCTTCATGCACAAGGCCCTGAGTTCGATTCTGAGCACTGAAAAAAAAGAGAATGCTTATTTGATTGGAACATAATTCATATGACTGTATAAAATAATGAAGAGTATGAAGAAAATAATCATCCTTGAATTTCTGTCTGAAGAAAATCAAAACACTGATTTTTTTA
>NW_008346098.1:522292-541430 GCF_000622305.1 Nannospalax galili | reverse complement strand
TTTTTTTGAGACAGGCTCTCCCTGTAGGCCCAGCTGACCTGGAACTTACTATGTAGACCAGGTTGGTCTTGATCTTACAGATCTGCCTCTGCCTCCCTAAGTCATGTGCCACCATACCTAGCTCAACAATTATTTTTAAACTGTTTCCATTTTTAGAGATAAAGATGTAACTGAACAGCAGCCAGAATTCATCAAGCCTACCATTTTGGGTAAGTCAAAGTCAATTATGTAGTCTAGATAACAAAGCAGTCAATTATATTTAACTATGGAATAAGGTCATGGATATAATTTAACTCAACAAATCTCTGTAATGGGTTGGGATGTAGCTTAGTACTTGTCTAGCACGCGAGGTCCTGGTTCAATCACCAGCACTGAAAAAAGGTCTCACTTGTAGCAAAAAGGCCAGATGATCAAACTTGCTGAGGACATCAGACACAAGGACCTTTTCAGCCCCTCCTTGCCTGCAAGGCTCTAAAGAAAAATGATTTGACCACCGCCCCCTAAACAAGAAAGAAGTCTCAAATGCAGATCAGTACAGACATGGGAAAACATAATTATAATCTATTCTTAGCCCTAATACCAATGATCATAACCTCAAATCATGTATTATAACAACTTGTCTACTGAGAATGCTCAATAACTGGCTCTCAAAATATAGCATGACCACCTTGGAGAGCATTTGAATTAGTAAATAAAACAAGCAACAAACAAACAAAATTCTTTTCCTGTGTGACAGTTTCTCACTATGTAGCTCAGGCTAGCCTAGAACTCATAATCTTCCTGTCTGCCTCCCCAGTGTTGAGATTATATGAGTGCATCATCATACCTACTTTGAAATTAATTTAAGGAAAATTCCATACATAAACTCTGTAAGTGTGCTGGGGGTGTAGCTGAGTGACGGAGTACTTAGAATGCTGGAGACCATGGTTTGATTCCCAACACCACAAAAACAAAATAAAACAAACATCCAGAGAGCTGGCGAGATGGCTCTGTGGGTAAAAGGGACTTGCCACCAAGCATGACTACCTGAGTTAAATCCCAAGGACCCACATGGTGGAAAGAGAGAACCAACTCATGAAAGCTATCCTCTGACCTCCACACAGACAGGTACCATGGCACACACACAATAAATAAAAATGTAAACAAAAAAGCAAAACACTAAGAAAATATCATCTAAGAAAACTCCAAAATAGTCATAATAACAAATAACCCAGTATTACTTAACCTGAAGACTTACCTATTGCAATAGACTCAGACCTACTTTATGAAATTAGTTTCTAAAACCACTGTTAAGTTGGTTTCAAGGATGTAACACTAGAAAGGTTAACAAGGCTCCAGTGGATGAACCCACACTGAAGGACATGGGACATAAATTTGACTCAAAAGGCCTTAATATACACGAGAGCGTACATGAAATCCAGTGGGGGGTTGTTGGGGGCTCTAAGAAGGATACAGATAGGAGAGAAGTCTAAATGTGATCCAAATATATTGTATGAAATTCACAAAAATTCAATTTTTTTATTTTTTATTTTTATTTCATGTGTATGAGTGTATTGCCTGCATGTATGAGTGCACTCGTGTTGTGCAATGCCGTGGAGATCAGAAGAGGGCTTCAGATTCCCCTAGAACTGGAGTTAAGGATGGCTTATAGCTGCCATGTGGGTGCTGGGAATAAAACTCGGGTCCTCTGCAAGAGCAATCAGTGTTCTTAACTGCTGAGCCATCTCGCCAGCCCCCTAAAAATAATTAAAAAAAAGAAATTTGGGGAGTGGGAAGGCTCAAGCGATGGTTCAGTGGTTTAGAACACTTGCTGCTGTTGCACAGGACCTGAGTTCAGTTCCCAACACCTATATCAGGCAGGTCATAATTGCCTGTAACTCAAGCTCCAGGGGATCTGACAACCTTTTTTTTTTTGCCTCCTTGGGTACTCACATAAATGTAATGTACATGTATGCATGCATACACACACACAAAATAAAAATAAAGAAATCATGATTCTGGGACCAGCAAGGTGGCTCAATGAGTAGATGTACTTGCTGTGCAAGCCTGGCAACCCCAGTCTGGATTGCTGAAACCATGTAAATGTTGATGAGGCACATGTTGTAATCCCAGCAGTCCTACTACAAGATGGGAGGCAGAGACAGGAGCCTCTTGGATGCTCAAGGGACAGCTAGAAGGCAGTGCAGTAGCAAACAAGACAGACCTGGTCTCAAACAAGTGTAAGGTAAGAACTGACAATCCAGGTTGTCCTTGACTGTCCCATTTGTGCCATGACACACATAAGCCCTCATATAGGAAAACACACACACACACACACACACACACACACACCATTTAAAATTCAGTTTAAAATTCAGGATACTGTTCTAGGGATATGGCAACAGTGGTAGAATATTTGGCATGTATGCACAAGAACCTGGTTCAAATCCTGACCACTGCATAAACTACATGTGGTGGCAGAGGCCTATAATCCCAGCACTTGAGAGCTGGAAGCAGGAGGAAGTTAAACATTATCCTTTATTACTGGTGAGTTTAGGCCAGCCTGGGCAACATGAGAACTTTCCCCCCAAATAATAACAATCACTCTTGGGGACTTTGCTACCTCTGGGAAACAACTGGCATTTTTGTGGATTAGAAACCTAAAAACTCTGGTTTTGCTGACTCTACAATTCCACACTAAGAAGTAATTATGGACAACTGAAAAGATTTGAGTAAGATGTTGTACAACATTATTTATAAGTATGTAAAACTGAAAACAAGATAAAATTGTTTACAATTAAAAAAAATAAACCCGCATATCTAGTACAATTTAATGGTACATATTTTGGGCAAATAATTATGAGATTGATATACAGTGGAAGATTCAACAGTGCTTAACCCAATTATTAAGTATGCCAGGTGTGGTAATGCTCTGTGTTATCCCAGCACTTGGGAGATAGAGGCAACAGGATTAGGAGCTGAAAGTCATTCTAGGCTACATAGTAAGTTGGGGGCCAATGTGGAGTACATGAGACCCTTTCCCAAAAACAAAAATACAGGCCTGGAGAGATGTTCAGCTCTTAAGAGTTCAAACTGCTCTTGAAGAGAAGCTGGTGCCCAGCACTCACAACCCATAGCGCACAACTGCATGTTAATTCTGGCCTCTGTGGGCACCCACATTCCCATGAATATTACCCGTACATAGATACATGCACAAATAGGTAATTAAAAAATATATCTTAAAAAATACAAAGAGGAGATGTTCAGTGGTTAAGGGCACTTGCTGCTCTTGCAGAGGACCTGGGTTCAATTCCCAGCACCCTCAAGTTGACTTACAACTGTTTGTAACTCAGATTCAAGGGATTTGGCATCCTCTTCTGGCCTCCACAGGCACTGCATGTGTTAAGTACACAAACATACATGCAGGCAAAATACTCATAGACATAAAATTAAATAATAAATAAAATCTTAAAAAATACAAAACATATGAAATCAAAACAAAGCATTAAGGGAGTATCATGTGTTCACATTAGGAAATAGAGGGATTATGGAAATACAGTGTTTGGGGTAACTAATGTCAGTCTTCTAACAACAAATCATAGCAAAAAATGAATGATAAAAACATACTTCTGCTGGGGGTACAGCTCAGTTGTGACAAGCTTTGGTGAGACAGGGTCTAATGCAGCCCAGGCTGGCCGTCAAATCTTGATCCTTGTCCACCTCCTAAGTGCTGGCGCTTTGGGCACGGCTTTGAAGGTGTTAAGATTCTTAAGATTTTGTTGTTATGTTTTGTTTGTTCTTTTCTGAAATGAGAAATGGCTCATGCACCGATTTTAATTTTTAAATTAGGATATAATAATAGGTGTGAGTATCTATATCCTGTTATGCTTTTTTAAAAAACTTAAAACTTTTTAAGCTGGGAATGGTGGCACAGACCTTTAATCCCAATAGTTGGGCGGCCGAAGCAGGCAGTCTACATATCAAGTTCTAGGCCAGCTAGGGCTACGGGAGACCCTGTCTCAAAACAACAACAACAAAAACTCCACCAAAAACTCAAAGCAAATCAGAAGCACTACACTGGACATCAAAAAAAAGTTCACTTTGTTTTCACCCACAAAAATAAAAACTGAAAACAACTTCAAAGAAAATGAACCATATGACCGCAGTCTATCCTGAAACCCTGAAGCCACATCCCATTTAGTCTCGGTCTTTCCAGTACTATAACCACGTCAATGCATGGGTTATTTGCCACATGACTGGCAAGCTGACTTCTTTCATAGGTTCTTCATTATAGTTAGTCTAAACAACAGACCAAGGAACTCAATCCACAATTTCCTGAGAAAGAAGGCTGAAATGACATAAAAACTAAAAATAAGTCTCAAGGAAATTTCTGCATTAGCAAAATAGAAAATGAAATTCAACAGTGGCCTCGGAATTCTTTTCAAGAAATACCTCTGTGCCCCACCATACCCAACAATATACTATTCATAATCCATACCAGTTTGATCGGTATTTGCCAAGGAGGTTTAGAACTGGCGTGAAGAAGGTCCCCTTCCCTCCCCATCTCTTTGCAGTGGCCAAAAGAGTACAGGATGCAGAAAGCATAAATGTTAAGTAACCTCTTCCATTTCAGGAGAAAGTCAGCAGAAAGGTCAATGGAGCCACAGAGGCAAAGGTGAAAGGCTGAATCCTAATCGCACTTGAGTCCCTAATCCAGGGTGTTTCTGTCTCAGATATTCATCTAAAATTCTTCTTGTTTAAGGTTTTCACTCTTCTGTGTGCAATTAAACATCCTCAAACATACATAATCAGACAGCTTTCACTTTGCAGTAAAATCAAGACTATAGCAGTTGGGAGGAAAGGCAGTGAGACTGTCTCAAAGTAAATAAATCTACCATATATTCATATTCTACTCCATCAAGAAACTTGCTTTTTGCCATCCTTTGAAGGATTTGATTAACAAATGCACCCAAACCAAGTCTGAGGCATGTTTTCACAATCTGATATTTCAGCAAAAGTAAAGTGTTATTTTAAAACAAGGCAGTCTTTAAAGGACCAGACAGTCCAATAACTTGGATTTCATCAGACACCAAGGTCTCTACTGTAATACTCAAGTCTTCCAAGTCCAGAAGGAGCCCCGGATGACAGGTACACTACAAGCATGATTTTGTTTCAATACCTCTGAGACACAAAAAAGAATAAGCTAGCTATTTCCTGACTCAAACATCTAAGGTGAATCATTTAACCACTCAGACTCTGGTTCTTAGTTTACAACAGGGAGCAATAATTTTCACTGTCCTGAGGCCCATACAGCTGTTCTATGGATCAAATGAGAGTGGATGTAGGAATACCTTATAAAGTATGATGTAAGTATTATTATTGGTAATTTTACTGAATTGTGATTACAAAATTTCAACTTCACAGGAGTTTCTATTAATTTATCCACTAGATTTATATTATGATTCCGAAGCTGCTTCTACTTCTCTATCACAGTTGAAATATATTATGGCAAGGATTCCAAAAGAGCTTACGAACACGAAACCTAGGTGCATACTGGCTACATATAACAAATGTTGATCATTTTAAAGGCACAAATACATTTTTTTTTTTAGACAGGGTCTCCCTAGTCCCAGCCCACCTAGAGTTCACTATGAAGACCAGGCTGGCCTAGATCTTACAGAGATCTACCTGCCTCTGCCTCTCGAGTGCTGAGATTAAAGGCAAGCACTACAGCGCCCAACATTACAAATAAATTTTTGTACCATAAGAAAAATTACTGTAAAGGTGCACTCTGTATGAAAAAGAAAACACATACATTGAGCTTTTCAAGAAATACTTTTTACTAGAGAGATATCAATCTGATTTTATCCAATTTTATAAACTTTTTGAAGTACTAAAGATGCCTCATTCTCAAGTGACAGCATTATATGGAAGGTTCAGTATTCTTTAGATTTGAAACATTTTATTTACTATTTTTATGTGTATGTTCCTGTGTGAGTTTATGTGTACCACATACAAGCAGGAACCTATGGAAACTAGAAGAGGGTGTTGGATCCCCTAAAACTGGAGTTATAACCAGGTGTGAGCTGCCATGTGGATACTGAGAACTGAACCCTGGCACTCTGCAAGAGCAGTAACCACTTAACTACTCCAGGTTCTGGAAGTTTTAGTGTAACTCAGAATTTTTAAGACTTTGAAAATCTCTCAGAACAAACTTGCCTCAAATTCAGTCACATCTCTGTAAGAAGGAAAACTTCCAACAATCAGGTACATTAACTTCTGTGCACTTTTTTCACTTTTTCGGACACAATTAAGAAAAGAGCCTCCAAACTTCTCCAGAAGAATTTTCCCGGTGCCACTGAGAATCTGATGCCTCTCTTCTATCAAAGGCATGGAAACGCTTGTGTCTGAACGAAATATATTCCGAACTTGATCAAGGCTCACTGTGGCATAGTAGGAGGCAGTAGTAATTGGAATCCCTTTAAAGAGAAAATTCAGAGGTTTTATAAGATGCAATTCATAATGAAGTCAAAGGAATACTACAAAGGCCAGGCTGGTGGCCCACTGAGCCATCTTTAATCCCAGCAACTCTGGAGGCGGAGCAAGCTGAGTTCAAGACTAGCCTGGTCTACATAGACCCTGTCTTATAAAAACAAACCAACTGGGGGCTGGAGAGATGGCTCAGCAGTTAAGAGCACTGGCTGTTCCTGCAGAAGACGGGCGTTTGAATCCCAGCACCCACATGGCAGCTAACAACTGTAACTCCAGCTACAGGGGATCCAACGCCCTCTTCTGTCCTCCATGGGCACTGCACATACCAGTGCACTAACACACATGCAGGCAATACACCCGCACACATTAAAAAAATAAATAAATAAACCAACCAAACCCAAGACAAAAACAAATGAGTGCTATACAAATCCATCAAAGGTGGATGAATAACAATCAGAATCAAACCCCACATACTTACTTATTCAATCACTGCTTAAAACTGCAGATAACATGTCACATGTCTCTTCATTACATAAAACATTTTATATTCTGTCCTTTGGTTCTTCAGGTGGAATTCATTTTTCATTTTTTTTCTGTGACAGGGTCTCACTCTGTATGAGACTGGCTTGAAATTATATAGGCCAGGTTGGCCTGGGACCCACAGCAATCCTCCTGTCTTAGCCAGAGATCATACACTTGATTCACTGTATTCGATTTATAGTGGCATTCTTGGGGGCTAAGTAGTTAAAAGCACTGGCTGCTCTTGGAGAGGACTTGGGTTCGAAACCCAGTATCCACAGGATGGCTAAAAGCTATCCCTAAGTCCAGTTTCTATGGACCCAATGCCCTTTTCTGACCTCTGCAGGCATTGCATTACATTGGTGCACTTACGTGGATGCAGGCAATACTCATACACATAAAATAAAAATAATAATAATTTTTTTTTTAAGTGGTGCGGGGGATGGTGGTGAAGGCCTGTAGTCCCAGCACTTGGGAGGCAGAGGCAGGCCGATCTTTGTGAGTTCAAGGCCAGCCTAGTCTACATAGTGAGTTCCAGGCCAACTGGAACTACAGGAAGACCCTGTTTCAAAAAGACCAAAAAACAAAAACAAAAACAAAAACAAAAACAAAAAAACCCATAAATAAATAAATAATAAATAAATAAATGAAGTGGCATCTCTTTAGAAACTCGACTTCCAAAGCTATGTTAAGTGCGCGCGCGCACACACACACACACACACACACACACACACACACGCGCGCGCGCGCGCGTCTCTTTCCACTGAATGCCCCTCAGTCGTGCTATCATTGTTCAGCAGCGGTCTGGTCGTCTTACACAGCTTCCGGTCCCCACGCGCTCGCGGATGTGAGAGCAGGTACCCACCTTCGTCCAGGGCTCGGTTCACCGCGGCGCACAGGGCCCAGTAGCCGCTGTAGGCTGTGCCCCGGTACCTCACCACACACTTGTGCTCCTCCTGCTCCGACCAGAAGGAGAAGTTGAGCGAGTCCACCACGAACACCCAGTTGAGCGCGGCCTCATCGGCAGCCCGCGGATTTAGCTGGTGCAGGTCCTTCCAGCTCTCCAGGCGCCACGCAGAGGGGGCGGCCAGTAGCAGCTCGGCGGTCCTGCGCACGCCCCCGAGGTCCACGAACACGTCTCGGCTGTTTTCCGCCACGAACCTCCCCGACTCCCGGGGAGGCAAGGGCGCCTCCATTCTGCCGCGGTACCGGAACTTTCGCTCTGGAGCCCCGCCCCACGGCCAGGCGGAGGACCTGGAACCGCCAGCGCCGAGCGCCCCGCCCCGCCCACCCGCTGGCCCTCACGGACGGACGTGGTCTGCGGTGGCTGCACTGCCCGGGGACTTTCCCAATCTCTGTCCCGCGGCTCCGGGGCCCTGCTTCCCACCCGACCTTTGACCAGGAAGCCGAGTGGAGGCCCGGGTCGCGGTGATGCCAGCGCTCCTTGTCCGCGACCTCGCCCGCTGCTGCCCCGCTTTTCTCCTGGAGGGAGAAGTCTAGACAGGCCTGGGACTGCTGGATTGCGACGGGCTTTGTGGCTGCCTCCCGGTGGGTGCCTTAAGTCTTCCTGAGGCCTCGAGGCCCATTTAGAGGCCAAATGAACGTGTAGGATTAGTTGAAAGACTCGGAGAAGTAGAGGGAAGAATTAAATTGTTAACATGTGTCTGGCCTGTGCTTGCATAGTTTCTGAATCTTGCCAGGGTGACTGGTGACTGATGATCCTTTTCCTAGCCCCTACCCGCTTCCCCCACAGCAGTGACTTGGGCTGAAATCTAAGCCCTGTTACTCAGTTTTGCAAAGCCCAAGGAGTTAAATGAACCAATCACAAACGCCAGTCATTCTGGTCCTCACGTAGTAGCGACTATCAATGACTACTGAGAAGGCAAATAGATGAAATGAGTAATACTCGAAAACTCCCCAACATTATAACATACTTCATTAATTGTGGGGTCCACTAGTCAATTTAGTAATGATCTAGTGTTGCCTAGGGGTGCAAAATTAGTATGTATTTACGTTCTTTGGAACTTTAAATCTCCATAGCATAAAATGTTGACACCTTAGAAAATCACTTAATAAAACATCACTCAGGCTGGAGCATGTAACTCAGTAGTAGAGCACTTGATCAGCATGCATGAGATCTTAGAGTACCTGACCTGGCAGAGATGAAGAGATTCTAAAGAGACACTGTGCCTCTCAATCTTATCAGACCCTTGGAACAATGGACCCCAAGGAAGGAGGATTTCCCCAGGAATCTCATGTTGAGAGGAGGAAAAGGTTCCAGCTGGAAACGGAACTTGTCTGTCCAAAAGAGCTGGAGCAGTGTTCTAACAGCTTGTCAGACCACGTCACAGGATGAGACTAAAACCCAGACAACGATGAGTCCATGTACATAGCCTTGGCCCTCTTTTTAAACTTCCCTCTCACTTCAGAACCCTAAAGATGGACTTGGGGGATCGCCTTGTCCATCTTCCCAACATGGCCACATTGAATCAATTTCCTTTTGTCCTGCTTTCCACTATGAATTTGGCTCTTTTAATTGGCTTATGAGGATGGGTGACCAAACTGGTTTGGGGCACAGGCTGTGATCCCCAAATTTGATAATTCTAGATTCAATCCCTGATAGAGGCCAAAAAAAAAAAAAAATCATTTAGTGAGACATGGTACATACCTTTAATCCCAGCAGTGTGGAGGTAAGAGTCAGGGCAGGTCAATGAATCTCTGTGAGTCTGAGACCATCCTGATCTACATAACAAGATCCAGGCCAGCCCAGGCTCCATTGTGAGACCCTGTCTCAAAAGCATTTTTTTTTTTTTTTCAGGACTTGGGGTGTAATTTTTTGCAGGGATCTGGTTTATCAAGTGTCAGGGCATAAATCCTTCACTGCCAGGAAAACAAATTGGGAGCCACCTCAAAATATTGATAAAGTCTTTTCCTTGGAATTTTGGGGGGGATTTAGAGTTTTTAACAGCTGTGATCCCGGGGAAACAGGTCTTTATCCTGTGAGTTTCTACAGTTTGGTAAGAAAAAGAAACTCCAAAGATTTAACTGACTTTTCCCCTTGGAACCTGTCAGTAGCTTGGGACAGCACATATCTGTAATCCCACAACTCAGGAGCAGCAGCAAATAGTTTATTCCACATACTATACTCCAGGCCCAGGAGGGCTACATTGTGAAACTAGGTCTCCAAAAGAAAAAGAGAAAAAAAAAAAAAAAAAAAAATCACTAGTTCATTACAATGACTGAATAAATGCAAATGTATTTTTCTCCTTTTTTAAAACTTGGTTTTAGTACTGAGGATCTAACATAGGGCCTTGTACATGCTGGGCATACATATACTCTACCACTGATTCATATTCCCCAACTCAAATAAATGTAAATCTGATGGTTTGAAATTTTTTAAAGGTTGAGAGCCAGCGAGATGGTGCAGCAGGGTAAATCCACTTGCTGTGCAGACAGACAACCTAAGTTCAATCTCTGGAACCCACATAAAGTTGGAAGAAGAGAACCATCTACACTTCTGACCTTCACATTTTTACTGTGACATGCATGCCCACATACACACACATAGTAGTAATAGCAATAATGATTATTTCCTGAGAGGATCTCACTTATTTAGTCCTGGTGGGCCTGGTGGGCCTCCCTATATAGTGCAGACATACCTCAAACTCACAGAGATCCATCTGCCTCTGCCTCTGAGTACTGGGATTAAAGTTGTGCCACCATGCCAGGGTAATAATAATAAAAAGAAAAGAAACAGGGGCTGGAGAGATGACTCCACAGTTAAGACTATTTTCTGTTTGGTTCCTAGCACCCATATGGCAACTCAAAACCACCAGTATCTTCAGTTCTAGGGATCCCAACACCCTCTTCTGGCCTCTATGGGCACTGCATACATGTGCACATACCTGTAGGCTAATAGTCATAACACAGAAAATATAAATAAATTCTTTTAAAAAAAGTAAAAGTTTAAAAACATAGTGACACTGGGGATGAAACCCAGATCTTCATGCATGCTATGCAAGCATCCTACCACCAAGCTGCTGGTCATGATCCTTAGATTTGTCCTTTCACTGCAGCAGCTATCTTGGGAATCAAAGAAATTGATTGTCAAGAAAATATAGCATTCTACAAAAGAATCCAGGGGGTCAACTAGTTTGTCATTTTTTTTCTCACCGAGGTTGATTTTAATTTTTTAAAAAATAGAGGTTTGAGTGATGGCTCACTGGTTAAGAATACCAGCTATTCTTGCAGAGGACCCAGGTTTCACTCCCAGTTTGTTTGTCTGGTACATTACATTTATTGATTTATATATATTGAACCAACCTTGTCTCTCTGGGATTCAGCCTACTTGGTCATAATATATGATATTCTTAACGTGTTCCTGAATTTGGATTACAAATATTTTGTTGAGAATTTGTGCATCTATGTTCATTAAGAAAATTGGTGGCTCTTTCCTTTCGCTGCCACCATGCCATCCAGACTGAGGAAGACCCAGAAACTCCGGGCCAACACTGGAAGCACCCAGGAGGCCGGGGTAATGCTGGTGACATGCATCACCACAGGATCAACTTTGACAAATATCATCCAGGTTACTTTGGGAAAGTTGTTATGAGGCATTACCACTTAAAGAGGAGCCAGAGCTTCTGCCCAACTGTCAACCTTGATAAATTATGGACATTGGTCAGTGAACAGACACCAGTAAATGCTGCCAAAAATAAGACTAGCGTTGCTCCCATCATTGACGTGGTGCGATTGGGCTACTACAAAGTTCTGGGGAAGGGAAAGCTCCCTAAGCAGCCCGTGATCCTGAAGGCCAAATTCTTCAGCAGAAGGGCTGAGGAGAAGATTAAAAGTGTTGGGGGTGCCTGTGTCCTGGTTGCTTAAAGCCACACGGGAGGTTCATTAAATGCTAACATTGTTTTCATGTGAAAAAAAAGGAAACTGGTCTCCAATTTTCTTTTCTGTTATTGTGTCTTTACCTGGTTTTAGCATCAGAATAACTGTGACTTCATAGAATGAATGTGCCACTCTTCCTTCACCTTATATTTTGTGGATCAAGTTAAGAAGAATTGATATGAGGTCTTCCTTGAAAGTTTAGTAGAACTCAGCAGTGACTACAAGAACCAACTACATGCTGTCTCCGAGAGACATGTTCTCATTTGCTTCTCTTTTGCTGTGATAAAGCAAACAATTCTGATCAAAAGCAACTTGGCGGGTGTGTGTGTGTGTGTGTGTAAGAGTTTATTTTGCTTACAGGTTGTAGCCTATCATTGAGGGAAGCCAAGGCAGGAATTGAAGGCAGGAGCGTAAAGCAGAAACCACAAAGGAGTACTGCTTACTTGCTCAATCACCCTGACTTGCTCAGCTGCTTTCCCGAGACACCTTAGGCCCACCTGTCCAGGGGTGGCATTGCCAACAGTGGACCAGGCCACCTCACATCAGTAAGCAATCAAGAAAATGCTCCTGTCCAGTGGAAGAAGTCCCTCAATTGAGGTTTCTTCTTTCCAAGTGCATCAAGTTGACAACTGAGATTAGCCTTTACAAGCCTATCCCTTGTCAACTTGACACACAAACATATCACTGTTAAATTATAACCTTTCCTTTGTCTTCCAGATCTTGAAGAATATTTATATCACAATATAAAACACAGTCCAACATTTAAAAGTCCCACAGTCCTCAAAAATTTCAACACTTAAAAGCCCAAGGTCTCTTTTTTTTTTAAATTGAAACTCTCAGGCCAGGCATGGTAGTGCATGCCTTTAATCCCAGGACTCAGGAGGCAGAAGCAAGCAGATTTCTGTGAGTTTGAAGTCTGCCTGGTCTACATAGTGAGTTCCAGGCCAGCCAGGGTTACATAGTGAGATTCTGTCTCAAAAACAAAACAGAACAAAAACAGAATTGAAAACAAAACCAACTCCCCCCTTCCATGCAAAGTCTCTTAACTGTGAGCTCCTGAAAAATCCAAAATAAGTCATATACTTTCTTATTCCAGGGAAGAACTAGGACACAGTAACCACTGGATCAAAGCAAAATCCAGTATCCACCAGTGCAAATCAAATCCTGTAGCTCAATGTTCAGCATCTGTGACTCACTCATTATCTTTTGGATCCAAAGGGCTTGGGCAGCTCCACTTCTCTGGCTCTGCCATCTGCAACACACACACAGCTTGTCTCGTAGGCTCAGCCTGGCTCCATATCCCTTCTGCTGCTGTCCTTGGTGGTCATCTCACAGTCTTGGTATCTCCAATATGCTGGGGTCTCTACCACAGCTGAATTTGCACCTTTGCCAGTGGCCTCTCCTGGCCTCTCACAGTGCCAAGCTTCATCTGTTCTCCATGACCCCTTCAGTCCTGAAGCTTGCATACTGCCAAAACCAGCACCATGTGGGAGGTCTTATACATTGCCAAGTTTGGCTATAAACTTGCAATGTGTAAGAATGACTTACAATATAGACAAAATCTGGACTAAAGACTTTTACTAAAACTTGCATCCAAAAAGTTACTGTTTATGATGTAAACAAACTCACTGATCCATGTGCTCTTCTTGTGACTTGGGCATATGACCTTAATCCCTAAGGACCCCTCTTTGCCCTCTACCCAAGGTAGTGTATAAAGCTATATTTGTATGCTTTATGTATCAAAGTGCTAAAACCAGCATGCTTATCTCATTGAAAGCAATGAGAGAAACTGATTCTCTGATGAGGATGGGTCTTGACTTCTACTTCCCTATTTCATGCTGGAGATACTGTTTCAATAAAAGAATGATCGATGCTCTGGCTCAGGAGTACAGTTCCCAGAGACATCTCAAGGAATGGGTGCTCAGTAGTCCTAGTTCACTCTTGGTTTTAAAATGAATGCTAGGAGTCAGGCTATTTCTTTCTTAAGCATCACTGTAATGTGGTTTAGAAATACCACATTTAAAAAAAATAATAAAGATTAGGGAAGAAATTAATGAAATGGAGACTAATAGAACAATATATAAAATTAACCAAAGAAAAGAGTTGGTTCTTTGAAAATATTAAAGTTTGAAAAACCCTTAGCCAACACAGCAAAAAGAAAGAGAGAGAAGACACAAATTATCCAAATTGGAGATGCAAAGGGTGTCATTACAACAGCCTCCAATGAAACATAGAATATGATTAGAGACTACTTTGAGAATTTATACCCCAAGAAGCTGGAAAACCTAGAAGAAATAGACAAATTTCTAAATGCTTATCATTTACCAGAGACTTGTTGGCAGAAACAAAAACCGAAAAGATTCTTACCTATATTCAGGGAGATGAGTTAGACATGAGTTAGTATAAACATACAGAAGACACACTTCCTTCTCACAGTGTTGAGGCATATTGTAAAATTTATATATAGGATTTAAACATTTTTTAATTTAAAATATTTTTTTTTTATTTTATATGTACATGTGTATTGCCTGCATGTAGGTAAGTGCACCTGTGTCATACAATGCCCAGGGAGGACAAAAGAGGCTGTTGGAGCCCCTGAAATTGGAGTTATGGACAGTTAACTGCCATGTGGGTGCTGGGATTCAAACCTGGGTCTTCTGCAAAAACAACCAGTGTTCTTAACTGCTGAGCCATCTCTCTAGCCCCCTATATATAGGATTTTTTAAAGGTCTGTTTTCAAGATTCTGAGAACACAAAAGGTGAGCTCTGAAAACCAACTCAACATCTTTTCCCTCTTTTTTTCTTCCCAACAGTTACTTTTTTTTTTTCCAGGATTTGCTTCCTCTTAATCACAATGCATGTAAGTCAACATCCTTAGTCCCAGGGTTGATGTAGACTGGCAGTATCATTCTTATGCCAGAAACAATTAAACTAGGAGCATTCACGTCCCCAGTTCAGTCAGTAACCTGCAAGGGTAGGTTTGCAAGATACTTCCAGAAACATTTTTCCTTACTCTTTCAGTAGGACTCCCAGAAGTGATGTATGTTTCCACTGGACGTGGTTGAGCTTGCATGAATGGCCTGGAATTGTCACAATCATTCTGATGGCAACCTGAGTATGAAGGCAGCACATGGGGAAGGACAGAGCCAAAAGAATATCACGGAGGGCCTAGTGAAGTAGGTAAGGGTACTTGCTGCTAAGCCTGACAAGCTTAGTTCCATTCCTAGGCCCCACATGGTGGAAGGAGAGAGCTGACTTCTGAAAGTGGTTCTCTGATCCCCACACATGCAGGTACACACACAGCTATCTAAATACATACGTACATACATACATACATACATGCATGCATATACAAATGCAAAAAATCAAAAAGAATAATAGAGAAATTATGTTTGAATAATAGGTTTATATCAACTGTTCCATTTGCTTTATTTTTGGATCTTCAATTACATAAGCTAATACATTTGTTCATGTTTAAAGCAGTTTTGAGCCAAGTTTCCCATTTCTTGTCATAAAAGTTTCTGATTTTACATGGGGAGAAAAGGCAGACATGGTATCTGGAATCTTGTCTTTTTGGTTGTGAGCCTGAGCCTTTAATGGCTGTGCCAGCTCTCCAGCCTGATATCTGACATCTTATGGTCTTACATGTGAACTTTTTCTGGGGAGACAAACAGCAAATGTCTATTCACTTCAGACGGCATGCCAATGACAGACCAAAGAAATGGTTCCACTCAAGTCTAACTTCATAAACCAGTGAGTTTAGCTAAGCTACTTACAGGAGCATGGGCAACTTATGAGCAGTTACACCACTGAAAAAAATGCCTTTATCTTCCAGAAAGCTTAACTGCATATATTTGCTTACCCCCATCCCATAATAGAATGTTAATACGCTTGTGGTGGTTTGAATGAGAATGTCCCCCATAGGCTGGACACTTGGTCCCCAGTTCATGGTTCTATTTATGGAGGTCATGGAGCTTTTAGGAGGTGTGGCCTTGCAGGAGGAAACACGTTACTGGTGGCAGCTTTGAGAGTTCATAGCCATACCCACTTCCAGTCTGGCTCTCTCTGCTTCCTGTGCCTGTTTGAGGGTGTGAGGGCTTAGCTTTCTGCTGTGGTCACTTCTGATGCTCTGCTTCCCTGCCATGATGGAGAAAGAGGTCTTGCTGTGTAACTCAGCTGGCATTTACCAATGATAGTCATCATTCTGAGGCACTAAATTAAACATCAACCTCTTAATAGCAGTTACTGTTATATATTTTATTTTCTGTAATAATGGGCTATGGCAAATACTTAAAGAGAGCTTAATAGGAGGTAGAAATAGGATGATCAGAAGTTCAAAGCCATTATTAGTTACATAGCAAGTTCAAGACCCACCTGGGATACATGACAAATGAGACTCTGTCTAAAGAAAAAAGGAGTGGAGAGATGGCTTAGCAGTTAAGAGCATTTGCTGCTCTTACAGAGGACCCGATTGGTTCCCAGCACCCACATCAGGTGGCTCACAGCTATCTATAACTCAAACTCCAGGGAATCCAATACTCTCTTCTGGACTCCAAAGGCACTTGCATTCATGTTAGCGCACGTGCATGCACACAAACACACGCACACAGATAGACATGTAACTGAAAATAAAATTAATTTTTAAAAGTCTATTTCTAACTTTTAAAATATTTACGTATTTAGGTATTTTAAGACAAGGTCTCCCTGTACAGTTCTGACTGGCCTGAAACTCACTATGTAGACCAGGCTGGCCTCAAAGTCACAGAAATCTACCTGCCTCTGCTTCCCAAGTGCTAAGTTGAAAGGCATCTGCCACCATACCTGGCTATGTCTAATTTTTTTTTTTTAAGTAGAAAAGTAGACTAGAGCAATAGATGGAAAATAGATATTGCTTGAGAGCAAGCCATAGTTTCTCATCTATATAGACAGAGTTATGCAAAGAAGTAAAACAAACAAACCCGAAAAAAAAAAAAAAAAGGAAAAGGAAAAACCGAAACCCCGTTCAAAAGCCTATGCCTGGTAGAGAGCTTCTGGCAAAGGTTTTCACAAGAAATGTATTCAGTTGGCATGTTACTTTGACCCTTCCCCTCTTTTACGTTTCCTCCTGTGGACATACTCCTGTAAGTATAGAGTCATTTATAACCATAAAGACAAAAACCATGTTCTCGGTATGGTAAGGCAAAGCAAGAAACCAGGATCCTCACTAACATCTTGAGACAACTATACCAGCCCAGAGCTTCTGGACTTCTTGAGAAAAATGCCTTTCTTGTTCAGCCACCACAGCCCCGTTTTCTGCTGCTTGAAGCAGTCCTACCTAGATATTTGGTTGCTATCCACTTGTGGAACCCTGTCCTCTGGGCACGACATGGCCATTGAACAAGATTCGGCCCTGTATTGGGTACTTTTCTGCTGCTGTGATAAAACACCTGACCAAAGCAACTTAGAGAAGGACGTGTTTATCTGGCTTATGTTTCCAGAGAAGTAAAACAGATTTTGTAAAGGTAAATACCTCAGAATTTGCTTTGTTTGGTTTCACCAAAGTGATCCACAGCTAAAGCCCCATGAAGACAGCACAGACAAAATCAGAACTGAGGCAGAACTTTATGCCTAATTTAATTAGGTGATTTTTTTCTTCGTGTGTGTGTGTGTGTGTGTGTGTGTGTGTATGTGTGTGTGTGTATACATGCAAACAGCATGGTTTCTGCTTTCATAACTTCTCACAGTACTGATTCCTTTTCTTCATTATTAGCTTATTATTATCAATTTATTACAGTTGTTTCAAGTGTCTGTTCAAGTCTGTTTTTGCTAACCACTTACTTCCTTAGGGGCTAGCATTTGTCTTTGAGAATGAAATACATATTAGATGTTAATGAAAGGTATGAAGATAATTTCTGTGGCCCTTACTGCATATTACTATATTAAAATGCCCCCAAATACCCAGAACCCCTGGAAAAAGCTGCATGTAGTAGTGTACATCTGTATCCTAACACTTGAACAGTGCTGTAATCCTAACACTTCTATAGTGGGGTGGGAAGTGGTGATAGAAGAGTGGGCAGAAGTTTGTGAACCGGCTAGTCTGGAGTACACAGCACAGCAGCAGAAACAATGAGACAATTGGCTTCAAAACCAGTGGAAGGGGAGCACTGACTCTTGAAAAAGTTGTCCTCTGAATTCCACACACCTGCTGTGCCACAAGAGCACCCACACCTATACCTGCTCACAGAAAACAACAAAAACAGTAACCTAGTATGTTCGTTACTTGTCTTATATTGCTGTGACCAAATACCTGACCAAAAACTGTAAGGGAGGGTTTATTTTGGCCCACAGTGTGAAGATCAGTTCATCATGACAAGGCAGTGATGGCTTGAGGCAGGCCAGTCACAATGTGTCTGCAGTCAGGAAGCAGAGCAATGAATGCTTATACTTGGATCACTTTCTCTTTATTTAGTCTGGGACTGGTCCTTGGAATGGTGTCTTCATTTGCGCTGAGTCTCCCCACCTCAATTAACCTAATCTAGATAATCCCTCCCAAGCATGCCTAGAGGGAATGTCTGTCTTCCACATGATTCTAGATAACCCAGAAGTGATCTAGAGGATGTCATGTCTCCTAAGTGATTCTAGATCCTGTTGACAATATTAATCAAAACGTTTGGGAAATGTTAAATATACTGAATACCAGCCTCTTTATAGATATTGGTTTAGTTGTTGGGGTATGGCACATGAATTTGTTTCATTTTATTTTGTTTCATGGGGTCTCATGTAGTTAAGGTTGGCCTTGAACTCTTTTCTGTTCTTTCTGCCACCACTTCCCAAGTTCATACCACACAGCGAGGAAGTATACTTAGTAAATGTGTGACCTTGCTACATGATCAAAGTAGGGGATCCAGCCATATGTCACTTAGGCTATGTGTTGGGGTCATTCTTTCTCTGAGTAGGGGAGTTGTATCTTCTGGAGGTTTGAATGAAAAATGTCTCCCATAGGCTCATGTATTTCAGCAGTTGGTGGTGCTGTTTATGGAGGCTTAGGGGTGCGAACTTGCTGGAGAAAGGATGTCACTGGGGCAGGCTGTGAGAGTTCACGTAGCATTGCCCCACTTCCACTTGCTATTGACTTCACTCACTTCTTTGATATGGGACAAAAGAACCTGGAGCCCCTTGGAGGGTGCCCACTGAGCACCAATGTCTATTACTATCAATACGAGAGTTGTAAAGTTGTTTATTTCTGTTTTTTTCTTCCCCTTTGCTATATATA
>NW_008346098.1:478212-522189 GCF_000622305.1 Nannospalax galili | reverse complement strand
TGGACTGAGCGACTACGGATTCTCAGCCTCTCCAGTGTGGTGCAGCCACTGTTGGACTACTCGGACTCTATCCTGTGAGCTAAGAGCTAGTCTAATAAATCCATATAATATTATATATATATATATATATAATATGTGTGTGTGTATAATTGCCATACATTTTGTGATGCTTAATTCCAGTGCTGGGGATTGAACCCAAGGCTACGTGCATGCTAGGCAAGCTTTCTACACTGAGCTACTCCCTTACCTTGGCTTTTTTGAGTCAGGAGCTTACTATGCAGCCCAGGCTGGCCTCAATTTACAATCCTCTTCCCTCTGTTCCTCAAGTGCATACCATCATGCCTGGCTAGGTTGGCTCTTTAACCTTTGTGTCTATTTCTAATAGCTGTTATACAGTTTACTTTTTTTCTGTTATGAATGTAACCACTCAGCTTTCCTAGGCTGCTGTCTCCATTGTATGCATCTTTTCATTCTTTTACTTTCAATCTATTTGTACCTTTGAACCTAAATTGTGTCTCCTGTAGTCAGCTTTTTGCTCCAATTTGATGATTACTAACGTTTGGTTGACTAGTTGATTTATTTCTACATAATGTTACTGTTAATCTTGTTGGATTTAGATATTTCATTTTTTGTGTGCATGTGTCTATGTGTCTATGTGTTCATATGTGTGGTATGTATGAAGGGGGACATGTGAGTCTGGAAGTGTACATGCATGGATGTGTGTATGCATGGGGAGGTCAGAGAATAACTTTGGATGCTCTTCCTCAGGCACCATTTACCTTGTTTTTAGCACAGGGTTTCTCACTGACCTGGAACTCTCCTGTCTGGCTGGCCATTGAGCCTCAAGTATCAACCTGTTCTGGCTTCCTCAGTGCATGCCATGACACCTAGCTTTTTTTTTTTTTTTTTAGCATGAGTTCTGAGGATCAAACTCATATCCTCTCAGGCTTACACAGCAAGCTCTCTACCAACTGAGCTATCTCCCTAGCTCTCACTTTTTGCTTTTAATAGCATTATATTATTTTGTTATTGTTCTATTCCTTCTTTACTGCTTTTTTTTAAGTATCCAGTAAATATTTTTTAGGGTCTAAGTAAGCATCTGTTCCTTGATTCTGAGAGGTCAGTGGGAACAAGTTCATTAAAAACATCTACTTTCAGGTGCTGGTCTCTACCCTGCTCTGCATGCCACTGTTCTTGATGCAGTAGGAAGAGCTGCCACTGTAGTTGGTATGACTGGTGGAGGCAGAGGAGGCTATCAAGAGGGCACAGTCCAAACCCTGGAAGATTGCAATTCTGGCTACCTATGTGTGGGATGTTTAACCACCCAGGGTAAGTTTCCCACCAAAGAAACCTAGGAACCTGACCCAGAAGCCTCCTCCTTAAAGACTAGCTTTCATAATTTGGGAGGATACTGTGCAAGCTGTTAAGGGAGAAAATTCACAACAAACTTTAGCAGTGTAGTAGTGACACATTTATGTAGGGGGTAATCAACAGCTATCTAATTGGACTTAAGGCCCTCTCCATGGGAGGGAACTCAGGTGTGGCACTGTAAACATAGCCAAATACACATTGTTGGAGAGGTCATAGATCCTAGAGAAAACCCTACCTCTGCCATATCCCTAGACAAGTGTAATTTCTTATTGTATGATAAATATGGATCCTTATATTTACAGATAAGTATACCATTCACCATTCATCAAAGAAGCTTCTTTTTGCAACAAATGGAGACTAATTATAGAATTCCACAAGTGGTCACACACAGAGAATAAATACTGGAGAGATGCCCAGCTCTAAGTGACACATCTATAATGGAGCCTCTATACTTAAGGCTTATGGAACATCGTGGAACAGGGATAGAGAGAATACTAATGCATCTCTCAACTCTTACTAGTGAAGCTTCCTCATGTAACAGAGTATGATGCACACAGAAGGCCAAAATGTAGAGAATAAGAAACTGCAGAGTGTGTGTCCCTGGATAGGACTCCTATATTAAGCCTTACCCACCCAAGACTCAGGGACCATTGTGAAAGAGGGGGCAGAAAGATTCTAAGACCCAAGGTTGGTTCATGAGGACTCATAAGGAAGCAGAGTCTTCCAGGTCTCTGGGACCTTGCTCATATGAACCTACAGCAAAAGTGTCAGCATGCACAAGACCTATGCAAACTGAATCAGACAAAAATTCAACATAGAACTGGGGAAATGGGCAGCAGGCCCTAACCTTAGCTGAAGAACTATTGGCAGCTGATTACTACTGGGTGAGGGACAGTTGATCTTCTTTAAGGGAGAGACCCTAGATAGGCTGACCCAGACCCCAGTGGATGACTTTGCACTGAGAGACTTCTGGATATATAAATTTAACTTGATAGGCCTTAACATGAATGACAGAATGCATTAAATTCGATGGGAGGGGGCGATAAGGGAGAGTGGTTGGGGGAGGGGGTATAAAGATGATTAAGATGTTTTGTATGAGATGCACAAAAATTCAATTAAAATATGCGTTGAAAAACGTGACCATTAAAGTAATACATATTATTATACTACTGTAAACTGGGCTTCAATGTATCAGTATTTATTTCATTGTGTTAACTGTATACTTGTAAATAAAATAGTTGCAAACCTTAAAAACTATCTCATCTCAGTTTGCATTCTCATACTTTGCTAACTTGAGGAATATCAATAGATCAAGAAGAATGCAAATAAGTTAAAAAATGAATGAAAAATTGCTTCCTGTGTAAATAGGACAGCAGAACATTCATTCAGTTCAATTCAGCAGTATTCCAAAACAAATAAACACAATTACATTTCCTTCATTGGCTTATATGAGTTATTCCTGATTCATACATCAACAGCATACTTCTATGGTCATTTACTTCTTACTAGAAAGTGTCTTAGTAATCCTGACACAGTCATATGCTTTAGTCCATGGATGTCTGCTTATGGCCATAATACTGAGAAGCCTGACTCTACAAGTCAATTTTGGAGCACCACCAAGACACTGGGAATGTTTTCCTTATTGAAGACTCTTCAGTGCTTAGAAGCAGTCTTCAGGCTACTGTGGAAAGAAAAGGAAACAATCTGATTTGATTAAACTGAAAGTTATATTAGTTTTCTACTACAGACAATTATATTAGAAGATAATAACATTCTCTAATGTAGATTTTATCAGTGTTTCTTCAAGTATTTTCTTCAAAAAAAAAATAGCACGGATATGGAGATAATGACAAACTTAAAGAGTGACCCAGGGGTCCTGGGCATATAGTTTAGTATAAAGCACTTGCCTAGCATCCATGAAGTCCTGGGTTCAACTAACAACACACACAAAAGTAACATTGAGATGGATTACTTAGCTTTTTTAATTGGACAACTTGTCCCATTTTGTGTGATTGATATATGCCATTTTTATATTATTGAGCTAATTAAGAAATACCTGATTATTTCCAGCATCTCTCTTGCTGAGAGACATACATTATACATTATAAGGTGCAGACTTAAATACTAAACCTTTAGTAATTTATCCATCCAAGAAGGAAACCCCAAAGATAGTTTGGCATGTAAAAACACATTTACAAATTCTGGAACTGATTTTGGGCATTGAATCTGTGTTGGGTTTGCGAGTAAAGAACCAAAGGAGCATGCATGCTAGGCAAGTGCTCTACCACTGAACTACACCTCCAGCCAGGAACCGATCTTGGGAAGGCAATATTAAAATAATTATCAAAAGAGAATAATCATTAACATGAGACAGAGACATAGATACCTGGGATGAATGGTTGCAGCTTGGGTAGTTGTTAATAAAACTATTACTAGATAAACATAGCCAAAGGGGTAATTATAAGGAACTTCAACTATTTCTGAAATGAGGGAGGAACCTTGGTTTGGGGTTTTGTTTTGTTTTGTTTTAAATAATCAAAGGTATGACAAAGTCAACAGAAAGACCATGAACTTATTCTGGACTGATCTATAATATCTCCTATTCAATCGCTTAAAAAAACATAATCTTTAGGGGCAGGAGAGAGGGCTCAGTGGTTAAGAGCACTGGCTGCTCTGCAGAGGACGTAGGTTTGGTTCCCAGCAATCACATGGTGGCTAACAACCATTTTTAACTCCAGTTATAGGGGGTCCATTGCCCTCTTCTGGCCTCTGTGGACAGTGCATGCCATGGTGCACTTATATGCGGCAAAACACATAAAAAAATTAAAAAAGTAATCTTTACTACCTTTTATTAAGAACAAAATAAATATTTCAAGACTAGTTTGTCTATTTTTCTTTCTTTCTCCCTCCTTACATGTATTTTTTATTTAATATCTTTAAAAGATGAAGCTGGGCATGGGGGCGCACGCCTTTAATCCCAGCACTCGGGAGGCAGAGGCAGGTAGATCTCTGTGAGTTCAAGGCCAGCCTGGTCTACATAGTGAGTTCCAGGACAGCTGGAGCTACAGAGAAACCCTGTCTCGAAAAGACCGGAAAAAAAAAAAAAAAGATGAAGTCTCACTCTGTAGCCCAGGTTGCCTGGAACTCTTTGTAGCCCCAGCTCACTTTCAGCTCCTTGCATTTTTCTTGCCTCAACCTCCTGAGTTTTCAGATTATAGGCATGAATCGCCCCTCCTGGGCTTTGTCATTTTAATATAGAGGAAACAACCCTCCCAAATTCTACTCTTGCATTAATGCAGTAATTGACCATAAAGGATTTGCTTCCTCTAAAAAAATCTTTTAAGTCCATTAAAGCTGAGTTAACTTCATAAAGATATTAATGCATTTCATTGTTTCCTTCCAGATTCAGTATTTGCAGGTATTATAAACCAAAGTAAACAAAGTTTTCCTTTTCTCGAGCTTCTACAAGTAACCCATTCAAATTTTGTCTTTTATATCTTTCACATCCTGGCATATTCACAGACAAAAGCCCTCATTTTTTTCCTTGATAAATAAAGCCACACTCATCATGTGGCTACAAACACAACATTCATGCTTTTTGCCACTTCAGTTTTTAGAGTAACAATGCCCATATAAATTACAGCTTTTAACCAGTGTTCCTAGCTCTGTTTCTTCACGAGGATAACTCTGGGCAAGCAAAGGTGTGTGGTTTGAACTATAGAAACATTTAGCTGACCAGCAAAAGTTAAGCAATTGTAATCAAACTTCTTTTTAAAAAAATATTTTATTTTTTAAATTTTTATGTGTATGAGTGTATTGTCTGCATGTATGTAAGTACACCCATGTAGTGCAATGCCAGAGGTCAGAAAAGGGCATCAAATTCCCCTGGAACTGGGAGTTATGGGTGGTTGTTAGCCTCCACGCGGGTGTTAGGAATTGAACCTGGGTCCTTTGCAAGAGCAATCAGTGTTCTTAACCACAGAGGCATCTTTCCAGGCAAGTAATCAAACTTCTTATGCTGATGTATCTCTTTGGCATTTCATGAGGTGGATAAAACTAAACATATACATGGATACAACTTGAAGGTTTGTTTACTCTCAAACATACAAAAAAAAGAGAGGCAAAGATGTATGCATGTGCGTGCATACTATGCTTGATGAACGATCTTTTGTATTCTAGCTTTCTAAGAAACAAATGAGCAAGATGATATCACTCTGTGAAGCCAGAAAGAAAGTAAAACAAGACAATGAGATTAGAGTGGTGGAGAGTATTTCATTGTGGGGATTGAATTTAATTTGTATTTTAAAAATATCCTGTTTGTATTTTTTGCCTGCGTGTATCATGTGGGTGCAGTGCCTGCAGAGGCCAGAAGAGGGAATCAGATCTCCTGGAACTGGGGTTAAGGATGTATTTATTAGCTGCCATGTGGGTGCTGGGAACCCAACCTGAGTCTGCTGTAAGAACAGTTTTCTTAATCACTGAACCATCTCTCCAGTCCTTAATCTAAGATGTAAGCATGATACATAAGGAATTTGTCTTTTTTATGCCCAGACTGTAAAGATATTTTAAAGAAATACATGAATGAAACCTTTATTCGTGCTAATTGTGTCAGATAGGATGAATAGCTCTCATTTTGCTATCTTACAAATGAAGTAAGGTATTTGCAATTCTTTAGCTACTGACATACTCAGAAATTTAGTTTTCTAATTTCCATTCCAACAGTAGAATAAATGTGATTGTGTAAGTGAAAAGACAAAACATTGTGTAGATACATTCAAGGTGAGTCCAGTTGGGACAAGACTGTATATACTTCTAGTAGGGAATTCAGACTTTCCTCTTTTGCCTTGCTGTTTGGGCCTAAGAGCAAACACATGGTAAAGACAGTGATGATACCCTCCTAAATGGAAAAGGTGACTAAATATCTCTGATGCTGATTCCAGTCCTGGGTCTTGCACTGCCTCGGAGGGGGAAGCCAGCAGCCACAGCAAGGCAGACTCAGTTGCTAGCTGCCGTCCTGAGGGGGGACCCCCCCCCCCATCCCTTTGCAGTAACCAGGGAACATTTTATAATTGTCCTTTAGCATGTTCTTTTTGTTGTTGTTTTTTGTTTTTTTTTCCTAGTAAAAGAGTTTTAAAGCACTCGGAATTGAATTGCACTTGTTTTTAGGGCCATGCATGTTCTCTTTTGAACACAATGTGCTCTGGAGTGATAACCCTTACAATTTTTGTCAAATCATTTGGTTCCTCCCTCTGAAGAACTGGCATCTGGTAATGATGATTTGATGTCATTTCTGCTGAACTCATCCTTGAGGCAGAGGAAACACTCTAGGAGGTAAATTCAAGGCTTACACCGTGTCAAAGGTCAGCTAGGGCAAGGGAGCATGGTTCTCACATGCACTGGAAAAAGGGCGAAACAACTTTTCAAGGCACCAGTAGCCTTTGCCTGTGTGCCCCACCCGCCACAAAAGTAAGATGGACGGAAATGCTACTGAGTTAAAAGATGGGCTGGAAATCCTCCCTCCGTGGATCACAGAGCGGGGCAAGAGACAGTAGAGCTGGCACTGTTCTGTGTGCAAACTGGGCTGGGAACAGAGGGAATGGCAGGTCTTTCAGATCTGAATGCTAATGGGCCGTTGATCACCTTAGATTTTCATGTTATCACAAAATAAACAGGATGCTTGGAGGTGTGTTATGGCAGACAACCAACTAATTTACACCGGTCCTTGTAAGTCAATCTTCCTTCCCAACAGGGCTATCCTCGCTTAACAGAATGAACAGCCAGCCTTAAGGATCTCGCACCCATCACATTGTACACCAGGAACTCTGAGTTCTGGCTCCCCTATTCGAAGCTACTTGGGTAGACTTTCCTGTACTTAGACCTCAGCAGGAAAGGATCTTGGAAGACGCATTGTGGGCTAACCCGTTTTCATCACAGATAGCGGAAGTCCTTTGAGAAATGACTTGTTTATGGCTACAGGCTGACTGCACCGCACTGACGTGGAGGAACCCCAGAGTTCTCCCTCAGGGCTCGGTTCTCCCGAGAGTCCAGGGAGGCTGGGAGGAGCGGGGCGGAGGGTTGGGTCTTTCCGGGGCGGCCGCGCACTCCGGGTGCTGAGCGCGCGTCCCTGCGCTCCCGCGCGCTCCCGGGCCCGGAGGAGCCGGAGCACGTTCTGGGCTCCGGCTGAGGCCGAGATTCCAGAGCTGGGGTCGCTTCCGGGTACCGGATACCCTGCGGTCCTGGGGACCTGGAAAAGCGTCGAGTTTTTGCTCCAGGAACTTTCAGTAGATTTGCTGCTTTTAAAACCGGGTTTCGAAGCTGAGTCGGGACTCCGGATCGGATCTGGGGTGAGTGAGGTCAAGGGATGTCTTTTGTGGGGCTCTAGCTGAGCGGTGCTCCTCCGAGTCGCGGTCTAGCCTTCGCATTGCCCCTACCCCGGTGCCCTGCCAGTGCGTCTTTCTCTGTGTCCTCGCCTGCCTCGCATGTTTGAGTTTCTTCACTTCACCCCCTCGTTCTTACCTCCCGTTCTCAGTCCCAAGTTTCAGCCACCTTCTGCACAGTCTTGGGCCCCCGGGGAGGCCGGGGCTTGGATGGGTGAGCCCTAGCCCCACTCGCAGATCACTTTCTCCCTGGGGTCCCTGCTCCTGCCTTCCCTCTCCCGCAGCCTCTGTAGCCCCTGGCTCTCCGGGCCGGAGTCCGCGCTCAGCTCCTGAGCCTGGGCGCGCCCGGCCGCAGTGCAGGGTAGGGTTTAGGTCTTTGCAGAACCAGAAACAGGGTTATCAGAGCTTCGTATACCTAAGGGATCTGGAGTTTGGAGTCATGCCTGGTGGGTTTTAGTCGTGGTACTGTCTTTAGTTACTTCATCAGCATCTCACGGAACCGTGTTTCTTCATCTTTGGAATGGAGAAACTATCCTTTTCAGATGTAAAGCAGAGTTTGGAAAAGGATGATGAAAAGTATCTTAGGGTCCTTTCTTACAAACTTCCTTCTTGGGTTGTCTGCTCATTTAGTTGGGACTTAGTTTTTCCATTACTGGTTCTTTTGCACACTTCAGTCTTTCCTCAGTTCCTTGTATGTAGGGACAGTCCGTATGTTCTGGTGTCTGAGGCACGCCCAGGATTTGACACGGGGACTGGCAGACAGTGGGTGCTCAATATCAGCTCACTGAGTGAATGGTGGAAGGCGTGAATCATAAAAACCCATGCAAATGTCAGGGGTTTGATTTCCATTGAGCCTCATGGATGGACTCTCAGTTTTGGAGTTGTTTCTCTTAGCTAGCAGAATCCTAGAGCTGGTGGTTCTTTGGACTGTGTAGACTAAGCTTCTCCAGCCTGGGGACTGCGATGGTAGAACTGTTCTTTCTCATACACCTCTTGAAAGACTACCAGAACATCTGGTATGATCTGCTGAACTGCGCAGTGGGTAAATAAGCCAGAAGGAGCAAGAACGCCTTCACTGGACTGACTGGGGAGAACAGCTCTTTGGTGGGTGGGAGATGTTTGAGTTAGGTGACTGAGGCATTTCCCCTTTCTGGACCTGGCCTTCCTCACTGTAAAATGAGGAAGTCTGAGTGGTACAGATGTCTGTCTGTGGTGATCTTCGGTTCTATGAAGCACTCTCCACTATTTGAACACACACAGGACAGCTGGGTTGAGCTGTAGGACATCAGGAACTTCAGCCATGAGAACTGAAAAAGCCAAAAAGTGTTTCTCTGTCTCATCAGAGGCCCCCTATCTCCAGTCTTCCTGGGGTTATGAATCGTACTGTGGGGTGACAAGTCCTACCACACTGAGTCTCCCAAACTGACTTCTTAGAACCTCAGAGCCACAGGCACTATTGCACAAAAAGTCTGGAGATTTGCCCCGCCCCCACACTTGGTGTAGCCAGGGAACTTAGTAAGAAGCCCAAGGGTGACATGCCAAGAACATAAGGGGCTGACACAGCCTTAGGTGCTTTCCCAGATATATTCTGATCCTCCTCTTAAGAAAATGAGCTTCCGTTCATCTCTGTGGATTAAAACATACGAATGAAGGCAATATCGTCAAAGAAACAGGATCTTTGTTTTGCTTGGTTTTGCAGTGCTCTTTCTGTTTCGATGTATAGACAGACACCAGTAAACCCCCTCCCCCCACCCCAGTTTAAAGGTACACTTGTTGGTATCATCTCACTTTGAAGTCTTGCCTAGCCACATATGGTGAATGATGGAATAATAATTCTGCCTGATACTAGTTGGTGTTTACTTTGATCTAGGCATAAATCTCAGCATTGATGTTACTCTCAAATTTCGTGTCTACCATGATCCTCTTAGGAGGGACCGTTATTCCTTCCACTTAATAGGTGAGCAAACTGAGCTCTGGAGAAAGTAACTCACCCATGATCACACAGGAAGTCAGTGGCAGGCTGAAGTAGGATACTAGGTAGTCTGGCTCCAGGGTCCATCCTCCAAACTTCTTTAGAATTCTGTGGAGGCACGGTTAAGATCTTGCCTTGCTTGCAGGATGGCCTGGGGGATGGAAGTGAAAATTGTTGGCCAACATACCATAGGATCACTAGGGACGTAGACTCCTTACAAATCACTAGGGAGGCAGAAGGTGAACCTCAAGAAGGAGCAAAGTGGTAAAGACTAAGGGTTGTGTAGCCAACAGGGAGAGGAACCTTCAGAATTAGAATTGCTTGCGTATTAGGTAACAGCAATCCTGATTGAAGCTGTCTACCTTAACCTGCTTGTTGTATACAGATGTAACTTCATTATTCATTGATTTGGATTCTGATTGGCTGACTGGGTATGACTTGCTGTTGACCCACTTTACAGGATCAGGGTGAATGAAGTAGCAGAAGGAGAAGGCAGGGAGATAACCAAATTGTCCTTCCCAAATTAGTTTCCATTAATAATGACAAGTATCTGGCACCCATGTCACTACTCTTGATCCCTGCCCCAGGCAGACATTGCTGATTGGTATGTCTACTTCGCCTTCACAGGCTCCAAATCCTTAACTCAGTGTTCTGCAGAGTCTCTACCAGTTGATCTGGGGTTTCCCTCTTGGTCTCCTGAACTTCATGTTTTTCCTCTGGGGCATGGTTAAGGAAGTTGTAAGTAGAAAACCAGGAGCCTTTGTGGTTTAGTGCCTTAGAACATAGTTTAAGGCTTTTCAGAAGATTACTTTTCACTTTTTAATTTTATTTTAAAAATTTGAAAATTTGAAAATTTTATGCTGTTAGATAAAGCTATTTTTCTGCAAGTATATAATGCATTTTGAGCACATTCTCCCCTGCTACCTTTGCTTTTCTCATCCCTCCCTCCTCCCATCTGTTCCCCTTGCTCCCCTAGACCGTTTTACTTTTACTTTCATACCATATATACACATGGATTTATAAAGTCTAGTATCCCCAACTGAGAGAAAACATGCAATATTTGTCTTTTAAAAAGATTTGTATTTATATTTATTTGTATGTGTTTGTGTGTGTGTGTGTGTGTGTGTGTGTGTGTGTGTGTGCACATGTGTATTTGAGTGCCTGAAGAGGCCAGAAGAGGGTGCTGGATCTCCTAGAGCTGGAGTTATAGGTGGTTGTGAGCTGCCTGATGTGGGTGCTGGAAACCGAACTCAGATCCTCTACAGGAGCAACAAGGGCTCTTGACTGCTGAGCCATCTCTCCAGCCTCTGATACCTGTCTTTCTGAGACTGTCTTAATTCGTCAAATATGATTATCTCCAGTTTCATCCATACTTCATTCTCTGTGTGTGTGTGTTTGAGACAGGGTCTCCCTGAAGCTCTAGCTGGCCTGGAGCTCACTGGTAGACCAGGCTGGCCTCAATCTCACAGAGATTTGCCTGTCTTTGCCTTCCGAGTGCCACCACGCCCGGGCCTGTACTGCATTCTTTATTTCACTCTTTCCTGCTTTTTCATCAATAGTCTTCAACCACAGTCCATCCTGGAAGTGAGGATAGACCTGTGGGGGAAGGCAGGATGTCAGTAGTATGCATGCTCATCCCAGAACCCATGTGTAAAAGTCAGCTATGGTGGCCTGTACTTGCAATTCCAGTGCTAGAGAGGTGGGGATCTCAGGGTCCTAGGGCTTGCCAGCTCCAGTGAGAGGTCCTGCCTCAACAAAACAAAAAAACAACAAAATGGGCTGTGTCCTGAGGACCACCACCTGAGGTTGACCTCTGGCCTCTACATTCACATGCACACACATGCATGCATGCTCACGCACATGTGCATCCACACACATACATGCACATACATACAAAATAAAAAGTAAAAATCTGCTGGCAAGATGGCTTTAGGTAAAAGTGTTTATTATGTAGGCCTGATGTCCTGGGTGTGATCCTTGGAACCCATAATGGAAGATGAGAACCGACTTCTAAAAGTTGTCTTTTGACTTCTACATGTGTGCTATACTGTGGTATGCACATATCCCCCTCCCCAATAATAAATAAAAATAACTTAAAAAACTCCAATTCACTGTGCTTAAATTGGCAGCTTTGAACATTTTTTATTCAGTTAGAGCTCTGTAAGTCAGAGTCTGTGTGGGTGTCATGAGAGTAAAATCTGTGTCATCAGGCTGCTTTTCTTTCTGGATGCTCTAGGGGAGAATTGTTTCCCTCTTGAGGTTGCTGGCAGAATTTGCCTCCTTTGGTTGTGGGCCCAAAGTCACGGTTTTCTTTTGGGTTGTAAACAGAGTGCAAGTCCCTGCTTTGACAGATACTGCAGTCTGTGGCTTTCTCTTTCAACTAGCAATGAACCAGTCCTTCCCACATCCCTCTGACTTCCTCTTCTACCTTCCACTTCACTTTTAAGGGCTCCTGTGCTGGGTTGGGTCAATCCCCTGTGATTAGCATTAATCACATCTGCAAAGTGTCTTGCCTGCACTCTTATGGCCCCACTCTGAGTCATGCTTCCTTTCCAAGGTGCTGGGGACTTTGGATATCTTTGGGAGGCCGTTTTTCTGCCTGCCACACATATGAGGCCATCTTTGGGAGAGTGACAGGTTTAGGATGACACAGTGAGGCAGGGGCTCAGTACTGCCACTCCATGTTCTGTGGACAGAGCCCCTGCATACTGTCTCATTAAGAGTGTTCTTTGTCAGCCATCACACAGCAGCACTCTATCACAGGCAAATAATGATGGATGGTATTGCCTTAAACAGGATGTTGTGGATTTAGCCTGGGTTTTCTCTCCTGCTGGCTCTCTGTTTCTGAAGTTCTATGATTGGCTGGTCAGATGCAGTCTACGTGCAGTCTCCATGAAGTCTCAAAGCGCTCTGGCTGCCCTTCTGATCTCTTTGAAAAAAATACCCTGTTTTCCCATTTTCCCATCCACAGAGGAGCAGAAACTCAAGCAATGAACAGATCTTTAGTCTGTTAGAATTTTGGAGGAGCTGGGTCAGTTAGGGTGAAATGAGAACAGAGTGCTCTGCAGGGATCCCAGGTCATTAGAGAAAGACCTCTGATTTGAATCATTTCATATTTCTGATAGTTTGTGTGCCCTGTCCATTCCTTCTTCTGGCCCATTTATTTGGAACAAAAGTCCCTGGTGAAATGACTGTGCTGGACTAGCAAATGTTTGAAGTTAACTATTACATAACTATTTCCAAGAGTTAATCGGAGGCTGGAATGTTCTTATTCTGGACATGGCAGGGGAAACCTGCTTCCTTTCATCAGCTTCCTTGCCCTCTTCTGAGAATAGAGAAAGCCTTACACTGTGGCACCTGTCCACCCATGCCGAGATCTTGTGTATTTGGAGTCAAGCTAGATCTTATACTCGCCAGCCCAAGCATGCTGACAAGAGGAAGTAATTCCAGAGGACGTGATTCTAAAAGGCCAGGTCCTCTGTTAGGTACATATTGGGCTGGGAAAGAAAGTGGCTACCATAATCTTTGAATGTACAAAGAGTCCAGAAAATGGTGAAATCAGAGGCTTTCATGTTATTTTGGAGATATGGTGTGGATTTGAGGGTTCTGGAGACTACTGCAAGAGTTAGGACTCTTTTTGGACCTCTGCCACTGAGTTCCATGAGTTGAGCCCAATGTGAAGTAACCAGGCTTCCCACAGCCATTCTTTCATTAGACTTATATTGTTGGCACTATGGTGCCCTACACTCTGTGACAGATGGTAAGGATACTGCAATAAACAAAACACAGTGTTTCCATTTTCAAGGGCTTGCATTTGAGGGATCAAAGGAATAAGTATGTAGCCTGTTAGGAATAAAAGCCAATAAAAATAAATCAGCAAGTGTCAAATAAACTAATTTTAGATTGTGAAACATTATGAAGGGGCTGAGGCTGTAACTTCACTAGAAGAGTGCTTATCTACCATACACAAAGCCTTGGGTTCAATTCCAAGTACCACCTAAGCCAAGCATGGTGACTCATGCCTGTAATCCCAGCACTCAGGAGGTAGAGGCAGGAGGATGACCTTGAAAAAAGTCAGCAAGTTTGAGACCAGCCTGAGCTCCATGAGACCTTATCTCAAAAACAAAACAAAACAACAAAAAACAAAAACAAAACGAAAAAACAAAAACAAAAAAACCCCACCAAAAACCAAAAACCAAAACAACAACAAAACCCACAACAAGGGCCTGTGAGATGGCTTGGTGGTAGAATGGTGATCTGAATTTGATCCCAAGAACCCATGTAAGGTACAAGAAGAGAACGTACTCCACAAAGCTGTCCTCTGATTTCCACAAACGAGCTGTGGCACACTCCCTCAATACTTCTCTCTCTCTCTCTCTCTCTCTCTCTCTCTCTCTCTCTCTCTCTCTCTCTCTCTCACTAAAAAACACAAAACAAATCCCACAAGACCCCCAGCCCTCCAACAGAGTGTGTGAAGAAAATAAGATGAAATCCAAAAAAATGACTGGTAGGTGACAGTGGTAATTTAATAGGGTGAGTCTAGGAAACTTCTGGACTTAACATTTTGGTTGAGACCATGGATTGAGCACTCAGCATTCTAAGAAGAGAGCAAACACATAGATCTTCAAGTGGATAAGTCATTGGGATACAGGTCATTAGTTGCCTCAGGGTGACGGTGGCCAATTGTGCCCCTTCATGATAGTTGGGGTGATCTCTATATTTTAGATATTGCATTCTTCCCTCACAATCTAACAGCTCCTTCTGAGGATAGAACCTTAGAGAGATCCCATGAAGAGGCACGCTGCTGGCAAAACCAAGTGATTCCCTGAGAACTACAGGCTTCATGTTCACATTCTGCAAGGTGTTTGAGTAGTCACATCTTCAAACATTCTGATTTCTGTCTCTTCTCTAGCCTTGTGCCTGGGGCAGAGGATACAGCATGGTCATTGTGTGCTCAGAGTTGTGGCAGTGCTGGATAAGGGCCACTGCAGGATGATACCTGCCTCTCTCTGCGTTTTCTTATACTTTGCTCTAATTAAACTTGCCTGCTAGCAGGAAGTAATTTCTTTTATTGCCTTCTTCCTCCATGAGCTCCTTGGTAGTAAAACCAGTTGGCTAACCGTTGGCAACTCCTCAAACATTGACTGTTAGCCACATTTCAGATGTAGAGGGTGTGTTGTTTCCGGTAGAACTTGAGACAGACCATCAAAGACTGTTTGCTTATGAAACTTATCACTCTGGTTTCCTCCATTAGATTCTGTTCAGTTTTAGACCAGTCACGACCAGATAATGAAAGGACTTCTGAACTTTTTTTTTTTTAACTTTTACAAAAACTTTATTGAGAGTTCATATATGTATATAAGGTGTTTTGGTCAAATCCATGCCCACTCCCTCCTCTCCAACACCTCCCTTATCTCCCCACACTTCTGAACTTTTTAAAAGAACTGCGCGCTCTCTTTTTCTTCTGTGTTTACTATGTCGGTTCAATTCTGTGACGCTCTGGGTACCTGGTGTTGTTCTAAGTGCTTGTGTTTGTCAACCTTCTGTTACTATAACACCTGAGACAGTCAACTATAAAAAGAAAAAGATTGCCAGACTGGAGAGATGGCTCAGTGGGTGAGATCGCTGACTGCTCTTGCAGAGGACCTGAGTTTGATTCCCAGCACCTATGTGGTGGCTATGAGCCGTCCTTAACTCCAGTTCCAGGGGATCTGATACCCTTCTGACCTCTGTGGCATTGTATGACATGATGCACTCATATACATGTAGGAAATACACTCATACACATAAAATAAATGAAAATTAAACAAAAAGAAAGAAAAGGTTGGGGGCTACAGAGATGGTTTAGTGGTTAAGAGCACTGGCTACTCTTGCAGAGGACCCCAGTTTGGTTCCCAGCACCTACATAGTGGCTGACAACTGTCCATCGCTCCAGTTCCAAGGGATCTGACACCCTCATTTGGCTTCCGTGGGCATTGCAGAACACGGGGTACACTTAGATACATGCAGACTGTGTACTCATACACATAAAATAAAAATAAAATATTTTTTAAAGAAGAAAAGATTGTTTTAGGCTCATAATTTTGAAGGTTCTATTCCGTGATCAGCTGTATTATTGTAAAGCAACACAGCATGGTAGGAGAGTGTGTGGTGGAGCAAGTTGCTTACTTCAGGGCAAGTGGGAGGCAAAGAAAGAGAGGAAGAGGACGGGCCTCTTGGGTCTTTGTCATCTTAAGGGACATGCCTCCCATGACCAAAAGACCTTGCACTAGGCCCTACGTCTTGATGTTTCCTCCACTTCTGAATTGTGTCTGGGTATTTTAGATTCAATTACAACAATATTTTATGCTCATTGGCTCACTTGACTTCCACAACATCACAGGGAAGTGGTTACTATGGTTATTAGGCCCCTTCTATAGGTGAAACTGATATATTCAAGGAAGTAGGTGAAGCCCCTGGTCAAACCCACCAGGACTCCGTATGTCCCAACACATCATGCATCTCGTCACTTGTAGGTTTTGTGGATGTCTGTTCTGCTCAGTTGGCATTTCTCCTCTTCTGTTTGAATTCTTTTGTGTTCTGGGCCCATATCAAAAGCCCCTTTCTTTGTAGTTTTCTGTTTCTCTTAGGCAAAATAAAAGAAAGAGGATTCATGCCTTTCTGAGAACCTGTTTGTTCTAGAGTCTACATGTGGTCTCACTTTATCCTCACGAAAGGATAATGTGATGCAGTACATCCCTCTTTCATGAATGACAGGATTGATGCTTAGAGATTTTAAAATAACTTGGTCAAAGTCAAGGATTCATATCAAGATTCTCAGCTCCAGAGTTCCTGCTTCTTTCCACTTCTCTCTTTTCTATTGGTTGAGTGGGTTACACCATCAGTGTGGGGGGTCTTTAGCAGTGAGTGGGTTATACCATCAGTGTGGGGGGTCTCTAGCAGTGAGTGGGTTACACCATCAGTGTGGGGGTTCTCTAGCAGTGAGTGGGTTACACCATCAGTGTGGGGGGGTCTCTAGTAGTGAGTGGGTTACACCATCAGTGTGGTGGGTCTCTAGCAGTGAGTGGGTTACACCATCAGTGTGGTGGGTCTCTAGCAGTGCGTGGGTTATACCATCAGTGTGGTGGGTCTCTAGCAGTGAGTGGGTTATGCCATCAGTGTGGTGGGTCTCTGCTTAATAGTCTCAGTGGCTTGCACTTTTTTGTACTTAGCAATTATAGTTGATGCTATTATCAGAAGGGAGAGAACTCTATCATCTATCTTTCAGTTCTTTCTTTTCATGTGTGTGAGAGTATGCATGTGTGTTGGTGTTTGTGCATGTTTATGTGGAAGTCAGAGGACAACCTGGAGTGTTGTTCCCCAGGCACCATCCACCTTTAAATTTTTTCTATTACTATTAGTATTATTATTAATGTGTGTGTGTGCACCAGAGGACAGCTTTGTGGAGCCAGTTAACCTCCTTTTACCTTTGCATGGTGTATTAGTTACTTTTCTGTTGCTGTGATGTAAACACCAGGACCAAGGGAACTTATAAAAGGAAGAGTTTATTTAGCTTACAGTTCCAAAGGGGCACGAGTCCATTATGGCGGGGAGGCATGGTGGCAGAAGTGGCTGGAGTAGGAGCAGAAGCCAAGCACTCACATCTTCAAGCAGGCACAGGAAGCAGAGAAATCTGGCAAAGCTTAAGAACTCTCTAATCTCATCCTCAGTGACGTGTGTCTTCCAACATGGTGAGATTCTCTAAGACCTCCCCAAACAGCAGCCACCAACTGGGACAAAATGTCCAAATACTTGGAGCCTATGGGGGATATTCTCATTCAAACTACCACCATGGGTTCCAGGGATTGCACTCAGATTGCCAGGCTTGCATGGCAAGTGATTTTACCTACTAAGCCATCCTGCTGGCCCCCATCTTGTTTTTTTCTGTTGTTGTTGTTTGCTTTTTTGAGATAGGGCCTCTTGCTGGTCTGGAGCTTGCCCAGCAGGCTAGGTTGGATGGCCAGCACTTTTGAGGCAAGCGTTTCACCTACTTAGCTGTCTCCTCGCCCACTGCCTTTATTTCAGTACTATGCATTGATCCAGTCCCAGCACAAGCAAGGCAAGTGCTCTACTACTTACCTACGGTCCCCAGACTGACAGTGAACTTCTTTTTAAAAATATTTATGTATTATTTTTATTTTATGTGTATGAGTGTATTGTCTACATGTAGATTCTAAATAAACACTGTTTACATCAATAAAACCACAAGATCTTACATTCTGATGAGTGTTCCTGTGTCATGTAATACCTGTGGAGGTCAGAAGAGGGTGTCAGATCAGCTGGAACTAGAGCTGGGAATTGATCTTGGGTCCTCCACAAGAGCAGTGTTCTTAACTGCTGAGCCATCTCTCCACCCCTCTGACAGTGAACTTCCTAAGGGCAAAAACTATTTTATTTATCTCTATGTCTAACCCTACTCCTTGACCTCTAGTATTAGTCGTGGTGCCAAAACTATCTATCAAATTAGATTAAACTGCCAGTTTCATACTTGGATTGGAGAAATAGGTCAGTTAAATCACTGTGATGGTTGATTTTTTTTTCTTGTATCATTAATATGGATTCTTATTTGTCTTAGTTTGCTTTGTATTTGTATAACAAAATATCCAAGGCTGGGTAATTTGTAAAAGAGATTTATTTAGCTCACTGCTCTAGAGGTTCAAAGAGCATGATACTGGCTTCTAATGTGGGTCTCATGGTGGTAAAACTTGTGGTGGTAAAGCAGAATGGGAAATGTGTGTAAAAAATTCTGTGTGTGGTATGGACTTGCTATATAATAACCCTGTTTCATGGTAAGACTCCAACTCCTGTGGGGTAGGCCTGATCCCTCTAAGGTAGTGGTACCCCATGACTCTCACCGTTGATCGCTCCTCAGCACTACAGTCCACTGAGAATTAAGTTTCCAGTGTGTGAACCTTTGGGGGACAAGCCATATTTGAACCACAACATTGTCGTCTTTGTTGGTAAAGTAAAAATACGTTCCAAGTCTGGGAGACTATCAAAGTCTAGCTGAAGGAGGGGAGTATGTTTGCTCATGTTAGTGAATTCCTACAGCCAGGAATTTCCAACCGTAATAAGAATTAATATTTGTAGAGAACTTACCATGTCAGAACACTGTTATGTGCTGTGTGTGGTTATCTCAGATAATCCTAAACCTGAGGCAGAGATCATTTTCCCATATTTGGTTTTCTTTTCAGCTTAGTAAATAGACGCATGAGGAGGTTTGAGTTACTTAGTCAAGGCTCCTTAGCCAGAAAGTGGTAGACCCACACATAAACACAGGATGACTGGCTCAGAGTCTGGTTTACAGTTTGTGACTGTAAAGATAAGGATCTTTCTATGGTCCCTCTTGTTTTTAAGTATTCCCCACATTTGTAAGAAGAGTTCCCAGGGCCTCATCAGAATGTAAGATCTTGTGGTTTTGTTGATGTAAGCAGTGTTTATTTAGAATCTACGATTGAGTAGAGGGGATGTTCTGTGTAGGAGATGCAGACAGGCCTGTGCTGAGCAAGATCAGTCCTGGGCCAGAGCTGCAACCCAGGTAATGCTGTGTTTGCTGTTCTTCTCCTGGGACCTTATTTTCTGTACTTGTGGACTTGCCTGCCTCTTAACTCCCTGGTGGAATCTTTCACTGTGTCTTTTCTTTGGGTCCTTACTTACAGTATTCCTTACTGGAGAACCACCTTCCTGCCATCTTTTTGTGAAGTTGTGAGGACTCTGTGCCTCAGGTAGCCCCACATGTTTTCACATAGCCAAAAAGCATGGCTAAGAAACCTGCCTGGCTGTCATTGTTTACCTCAGTTTACTTTACCGTCACATTCTGCAGCAGGCTTCTCTCTTGAGATCTACAGCTCCCATCTTTGAAAAGGTGCCAGAATTAAAAACAATACTGGAAATTGGGATGTCTGAGTTCCCTCCGTTTTACTAAGCTGTCTGTGACTCTGGGCAAGTCATGTCCTTTTTACTTCTTTTCATTTCCTTTGTTTTTTGTTGTTTTGAGACAGGGTCTCAGTGTGTAACCCTGGCTAACTCTGAACTTGCTATGTAGAACAGACTGGCCTTGAACTTGCAGTGCTCCTCCTGCTTCTGCCTCCTGAGTGCTGGGATTGTAGGCGTGCACCACCAAGCCTGTCATGTTTCCTTTCTTTGGCTGTCATTTGTAAAATGGATGGTAGCTTGTATGTTTTAAAGTGTGGTATCTGAATTCTATGTAGCTTTCTAGAACACCATTCATTTAATCTCTGGGGAACAAATCTGATAGGATATGGTGTTATCTTGGTTTTCCACTGATGCATAACAAATTATCATAGACTTAGTGGTAGAACATAACATATTTATTATCTTAGTTTTAATAGATCAAGATTTTAAACTGTCTTAGGTGACCCTCTGCTATAGAATTCATGGTGTTAGGAGTTAGGACTGAGTCAGTTCTTCTGAAGATAATCTTTTTATTTTTAATAAAATTTTAAATTTTATTATTTTTAATTTTGTTTTTATCTTTTTATAATCTTTTTATTAGTCCTAAGCTGTCTACAGCTTTACCTAAATGAGAATGAATAGCTTCAAGGTTTTTCTGTTTATTACCTTCATTGGTTTTGTTTGCATGTGGACCTGAAGCCAAAGGGGGGAACTGCCCACATGCAGTGATACTGACGGAATCTTAGATTATATTGCCATGTGACTGGGGTACTAGGGGACAGAATTCATGGAGACCCTTTTGGAGTGCTCTACGCTGCAGTTACTTAATAGCAACATCTTATTTATAGTTGTATATATTAGGCTTTCTTTTCTAGCTAGCTTTTCAGTTATTTTTTCTCTCCTCTCCTTTCTTTCTCTTCAACTTCTCGTCTTCCCTTCCATCCCTTCCCTCCCTTTCTGTGCTCGGAATGAAACCCAGGTCCCACATAGGCAAGGCAAACACTACAGCTGAGCTGTACCCCAGCCTGTTTTCCTGTTTGAAATCACAGTTTGTAGAAAACCATTAATTTAAGAATCTGGGTCCATAGATGATTAATTTTTTTTTTGTTTCATTGTTTGAGAGAGCTGTGTTGTAATGTTCCAGTGTAATACTGACTTTGTCGTTTTCTCCTTAGAGTCTGACATTATGTACATAAAAATTTAAAAAATCCTTTACCTTAAGGTATTTGTTGTCCTGCTTTTTTCCTAAGTGCCGACTCTGCCTGATAGTAAGATGTCTCTGTAGCTTGCATAATTCAGTTGTGTGGTGTTTTGTTTGCATCTTTAACTTTCAACCTTTGTTTTTTAGCATACATTTTATTTTTGTTATTATATATGATGGTAATCTTTCTCATCTTGGACTTATACCGGTTGCCTTTCTCTGTTCTGTTTGACTCATCTGTTCTAAGTCGCTTTCCTGCTTTCTTTTCTTTCTCTCTGGAAAATGTACTCTTTCGTTATTTGCCTTAATGGCTTCTCTGAAGATGACATCTATCCTTGATTTAACAAGGTCTAATGTTGTTCTTTGGTTTTGCCTTTCCCAGACTGTCAGGAAAAATTAAATTATATTACCTTGACTTTTGCTGTTTGCTATTGCTGTTGAATATTTTGTTTCTGTATTTTTGTCTGGAAATATCTTGCTTCACCATAATTATTAGCAATTATTTCCTTTCACCTATTTAAAGATATCATTCTGTTTTAAAAGTTTGTTGTTTCTGTTAAAAATTTGGCTATCAATCTAATTGTTTCTCATTTGAACATAGCTTGTCTTCTCTTTCCTTTTTTCTCTCTTTTTGATACAGGGTCTCCCTGTAGCCTCTGCTGGCTTAGAATTCCCGAGTTGACCAGACTGGCCTTGCTCTCATAGAGATCTGCCCGCCTCTGCCTCCCTGGTATTAAAGGCAAGGGCCACTATGAGCAACTATTTTTCTTTATTTTTGAACTTTAGCAAATTTGTTATCATGTACCCAATTATGTGTTTGTTTTATTTATATTCATGGGGTTCTCTTGGGCTTTGGTTTGAGAACTATTTTTCCTCAGCTTTGGAAAATTCTCACTATTTAATTCCAATTTTGTTTCCATCCCATTGTCCTCCCCCTGTGGTTCTAATTACATATATATTGTGTCTTGTCACTGTTTCCTCTAAGTCCTTTACTGAGTTTGTTGGTTGTTCATCCTGTTGTTTTGCTTTACTTCATTTGAAATATTTTTTCCGAGGTATTGTATACTAATCCTTTCTTCAGCTGTGCCTAGTGTGCTGCTAATCCTTCATGTTGAAAAAAGTTTTAATGAATTTCTGCGAATTTTATACAATATATTCTGATCACATTTAGACCCCCTCCCCATCTGCACCCCTTTTATAGCCCCCCCAATGGGATTTTATGTACTCTGTTATATACACTATGGCCTATCTAGTCATGTTTTTGTCCTCAAATGTCCTTTGGTGTGGGTTCATCCACTGGTACCTGGTTAACTTATCTAGTGTCACACCCTTAAAGAAAATCAACTCTTTCTCTCCAAGAAGTTAGTGGTCGCCAATAGTTCCTCAGCTAAGGTTGAAGCTTCTTCCCCACTTCCCCACTTCTATGCTGGAATTTTGACTGGCTCGAGCGTATGCAGGTCTTGTACATGCTGTCACCATTGCTATGAGTTCATATGAGTAACTGCCGAGCTGCCTGGAAAACTGTTTCCTTCTGGTCATCCACAGTCTTTCTATCCCCTCTTCTGCAATGCTCCCTAGGCCTTGGGTGGAGAGTCTTGATATAGGTGTCCTACACAGAAACATGCACTCTGTTGTCTTTTATTCTCTGCACTTTGGCCAGTTGTGATTTCCTGGGTTCATCACCATCTGTTGTATGAGGAAGCTCACTGTAAGAACTGAGAGATATTCTTTCTACTGCTTATTCCACTATGTTTCCAGAGCCTTAAGTGTAGAGGTTGCATAGTGGATGTGTTACTTAGAGCTGGGTACTTCACAGACACTTATTCTTTGATCTGTTGTGGAACTTTGTAATAGTCTCCATCTCTGGCAAAATGAAGCTTCTTTGATGAGTGGTGAGAGGTACGCATATCTGTGAATATAAGGATATATATTTAGAAGTAAGAAATTATGTTGGTCTAGGGATGTGACAGAAGTAGGTTCTCTAGGATCTCTGACTTCTCCGGACATGTGTATTTGGCTGTTTACAGTACCATATATGAGTTCCCTCCCATTGATTAGGCCTTAAGTCCAATTAGACAACTATTGATTACCCCCAAGATGAAAGTGCCATGACTGCAACCAGTTCGTCATGTTGAAATTTTAAAACATGATTTTTTTTAAATTTTATGTGCATGAATGTTTTGGCTGCATTTATGTAAGTGCACCCATGTCATGCAAAGCCCGATGAGGCCAGGAGAAGGCGTCAGATCCCCTGGAACTGGAATTATGGGTGGTGGTTAGCTGCCATGTGTGTGCTGGGAATCGAACCTGAGTCCTCTGGAAGAACAGCAAGTGTGCTTAATGGCGGAACCATCTCTCTACCCCAATCATGTTGGAATTTTGTTCTAGTATTTTGATTTCATTCTTTCAAAAAAAAAATCTGGTATTTTCTTACATTTCAAGTTCTTGGTCAAAATTTACAATATTGGATTTATTTTTTCTAAACATAAAAATGAGTAGTGTTTCTGTGTCTGTAACCTCATGTAGCCCAGGCTGGCCTGGAACTCATTATGTCAATAAAGAAGATCTTGATTACGTGATCCTCCTGCTTTTGTCTCCCAAGTGCTGAGGTTATAGCTGTGCATGACCATCCCTGGCCTAGCTGTTTACTTTCTGTTATTTTGATAATTTTGTTTTTGCTGTGCTGTCATTTTTACATTTTACCTTGTTATTTTGGTTATGTACTGGACATTGCACTACAAAGACAAATTGAAGCATGTCATACTTGGTGTTATTGCCTCCAGAGACGATGTGTGATTTGCTCCTTCTAAGCATCTGCTTAAATCTGGAATCATATGAATTTGATTTTAGGAACTGTGATAATTCAAAGCTGGCTGTGGTTTCCGGAAGGCCTGTTGTATGACCAGGTCACTCCTATTGCTAAGGGTGTGGTGTTCCCAGCTCTAAGTATAGGACCCACTTCCCCATCTGTGTTGGCAGTCCTGGGCTCCATCTGTTTATGCCAAGCTCACCTCCTTGGACTTCTGCTCTCTCCCAGATCATCTTCTGGTAATTCTCATTTTGTTAGTTCTTTATGCCTTCAAGGAGATTTTTCCTACCTGCCTTTCTAGTTGTGTTTAGAAAAATGACTAGTACAGTTGTTTTGTTTGCCATTGTCAGAGTTGGAAATCCTAATATTTTTAGATTGCGTGTCTCTTCTTAATTCTCTAAATCTGGAAAGGCTTTTGGCCAGAACACTAAGACTCTGCCCTGGATGAGAAGAGGACTGTGGGACTGGCATAGCCCATGCTCCTATACTCGGGTCTTTGTGGGCCTGGGGCGGCTGTAGTGGGGAGTATGGGGCTGGCATACCCCGCGCTCCTGCACCCAGGTCTGTGTGGACCTGAGAATGGCTATGCAGTGGAGAGTACAGGATCCAGAAACCTGAGTTTGAATCCAGTCTTTGAGCCTTATGGCTCCTGGCTGGCTGACTTTTCTCAGCTCTAGTTTCCACAGCAGGAAAAGAATATATCCCATACAGATTACTGTGAAATGTTAATGTCAGTGTGTGGGACAAGGCTGGATGAAACTTAATATTTGTATTTGCTAGCAAATATAAATACTGTAAATTGGTTAAAAAATTTGTAAACAAATTTCAGTTTGTTAAGCAAGTGCAACTTTGTATGATCCTTGACAGTAAAGAGTCATAGTGAGTACATAACAGCTATTCCAAAGACAGCATTTTTAAAACTGTGTGTGTGTGTGTGTGTGTGTTTGTGTGTGTCCCCAGTCTTTAGTTCTTTCCTTCATTTCTTTATTAGTGCAGGAACTCGAGATGCCTGTTATAGGTCACACTGGCTCCATAGTCCGGAAGCATAGAGAGATGAATTGGCTCTTCCCACCATGTAGGTCCTAGAGATCAAACTCAGGTTGCCAGGCCCAGCAGCAAGTGACTTTTCCCTCTGAGCCATCTCACCAGCCCCAATGACTGCATCTTGCTTATAACAAGTACGTGACAAATGGATATATGTATGGATATTTGGGATAGAATTACAGTACTTTCCTGCCAGAGAGGAAGCAGTTGCTAGCTAAGGAATCTCATAGCTAAAAGCTAAATAGGTAGCATAATCTTGTTACCTTGAATCTAGTTTTTTTAAAAAAAGAATTTTTTTTTTATTTTATGTGTATGTGTATTGCCTGCATGTAGGTAAGTGCACTGTGTCGTGCAATGCCCACGGAGGACAGAGAGGCTGTTGGATCCCCTGGAACTGGAGTTACGGATAGTTGTTAGCTGCCATGTGGGTACTGGGATTTGAACCCAGGTCTTCTGCAAGAACAGTCAGTGTTCTTAACCACTGAGCCATCTCTCCAGCCCCAAATCTAGTTTTTCTTAAACTACGGACGTATGAGAAATTCTAATTTATGAGAATTAGATCATTTTTCTTGTAACTAGAAAACTTGTTATGATGGTATTGCTATATGACAATTGGTGTACCGATCCTGTCTTTTGCTAAAAACAGTTGCTTAATAAAATTGTTCTGGAAGTGAAAATTAATGTTTCCGAATCAGCTAGTGTGATTTTCCCTTGAGGTAGGTCAAACAGAGCACTCAACAGAGAGGACATATTTTTCAACTTTGAACAAAGAACATTTTTTTACACCTCTGGAGAAATGACACCTTTTAAAAATGTACCCTTACACTCAGTCTTGTTAAATGGATAAAAATTCATTAGTCATTTTGGGATTATTGACTATACTGGTTAGTTTTTGTCATCTTGACATAAACTAGAGTCATCTGGGAAGAGGGAACCTCACCCGCGGAATTTACTTCATCAGATTGGCCATGTCTGTGGGGGAATTTTCTTATTGATGTAGGTGGGCCCAGCCCACTGTGGGTAGTGCTGTACTGAGGCAAGTGGGCCTGGGCTGTATCAGAAAGGTAGCTGAGCAAGCCAGGGGAAGCAAGCTAGTAAGCAGAGTCCTTCCTGGTCTCTGCTTCAAGTTCCTGCCTTGAGTTCCTCCTGCCTTGGCTGATGGACTGTAAGCTGTAAGGTGAAATAAACCCTTTTTCTCTCTTAAGTTGCTGTTGGTCAGTATTTTATCATAGCAACAAAAAGCAAACCAAGACATTGCCTTTTCCACTAAATGGGGTAAACTGCTTCTCTCTTCTTTTTGTGTGTTAGTGTGTATGCCTTTGTATGTGTGTGTGCTGTATGTGCATGCATATGTTTGGGCATGCATGCCTGTGCGCATGCATGGAGGCCAGAGGAGGATGACTGGCATCCTGTCGTATCACTCTCAGTCTTATTTCCTTGTGTCAGGGTCTCTCATTGAATCTGGAGCTAGGATTGTGCCTAGCAGCTGTCACTGTCCCTCACAGCACTGGGGTTTAGGCACTGCCTGGCTTTTTATGTGGGTGCTGGGATCCAGATTCCTGTCCGAATACTTGTTCAGCAAGCACTCTTACCTACTGAGCCACCTCTTCAACTCCCTTATTAATGGTAGTGAGAGTCTAAGACAGGCATTTCTAGGTCTTTGGCCTCTTATTCAAAGAATTGAAATAAAGGGGAATGCAGATTTGCAAAAGTTTCTGGGGACTTCATTCAAACTAAAGTGATAGAACAGGTCAGAGACACTGTCAAGAGTGACAGAGTGCTCATATGAGTGAGGATACCAAGGACCCAGATAATTGTTTGGAGCTTCCTTTTATGGGGTTCAAGAGGAGGAGTTTGGTTTCTAAGGGGTGTAATGCAAGCGTTTCTGTACTTTGACAGATTAAGTTCTACCATTTCTTTACTGTGCATGTCTCTTCCCATAATGCATCTGATTTTAATCATATGTTTAGATAATTATACATAGGCTTAAGATGGTAAATAGGTGGTTCTTCCCTAAAAGTTCAGTTAGAGGACACGGTTTGACTTACTGCACAAGCACCCTTGTGCAGGCTGGATCACCCCTTCTGCCCCTTTACCTGGATGTGGACTACTTTTGAACAGAATTTGTCCAAGTTCGGTGGTTGTTGAGGGAGGAGAAACTTACTCCATCATTCGCTGTGTATGTAGCTCCATACAGATGGGAGTCCTCAGTTGCTAATGGATTGCTGAGTGCATTTTTCGGCAAGGGGTGTGTGTGCACAGTAAATGCAGATAAGGGTCTCAGTTTTCCAAGTGTGTTACTAGGAAAGATGTGTGCGTAACCTGAACCAAGTGGAGTTCCCATTTGCTAAGCTATTCCCTGTGCTTGCCTGCTTCACCCTCTTTTGTTTTGGGGGGACAGGGTTTCATGAATCCTAGACTACCCTTGAATTCACTATGTAGAGAACGACTTTGAACTTCTGATTCTTTTAACTCCATTTTCTGAGTGTAAGGATTGCAGGCATGTGCCACCATTCCTGGCTGTTAATGCCATTTCTTAGGCATGCATGTATGAAATGTATGCAGATGTTTATTACTTATTCATGAGGTAAATAGATAAACTCTGCTAGTTCAAAATGAGTCAGACTCTGCTGTTTTACTGCCTGTAGTCATAGAAACCCCAGGCTCTTATCAATGATAGGTTTAAATTTATGGCATGAATGGTTTGGGCTAAATTTCAACATGACCCATTAATCAGAAACAATGAACTATTTGTGAAGTAAATGATAAGGAAATTGATCTATAGCTATTCATTAGATGTGTCAAGATACACACTTTTTGTAGTGATAAGGAGCCTAGGTGCCCCATGAGATCAAACAAGTTAGCTGGCAGAAGCTTACCGTCCTGCTTTTCTTCAAGCAAGTTTTTTTCCATCATGCAATTAAAGATGTCATGTGATTTCTTCAGTTCTTATTTGAGGGATGGAATTTTTTTTCTTCATATCTGGAACCCAAGCTACATGGGGAGGAATAGCTTGTTGAAGGACATTTGCTTGGAGACAGAGAAGAGTGAAGCAGGGTGACCTAGCTTCCTGGAGTGAAACAGGATGACAGAGCTCCCTGGCCCCTGACCACACACAAACCTGCCTTGGACCTCTAACAGTGGTTCAGGAACAGCTCTGGGAAAACATGGAGACTTTTTTTTTTGAGTTGGAAGAAAGATATTTATTTCAGATCATGTAAAATTTGTGTTTTGTTTTAATATTTTTTAAAATTTGAATCATATATGTGAACTCTAGTGCTTAGGGGCTCAGGGATATTTATTCAGTCCTGCTGAGTGGATAGAAACACAAGTCCCCATCCTTCTCTCTATATTTCTGCTAAAGCTTTTACCTTGATGTTTTCACACTTTTTTGTTTGTTTCCTTTATTTCTTTTTGTTTTGCTTATAACCCAGCCTGGCTTTGAACTCATTAGTAGTTGAGAATGACCTTGAGCTTTTGATCCTCCTGCCTCTATCTCCCTAGTGCTAAGAGGGCACTCTCCTCCATGCCCAATATATGCTGTGCTTGGGAATCAAACAAAGCTTTGTGTATGCTAGGCAAGCACTGTACCAAATGTGCTACATCTGCTGCCCATACTTTGGATTTGTAAACAGTTTCATTTGGGCTGGGGAGATGGTTCAGCGAGTAACATACTTGTCACACAAGTATAAGGACTTGAGTTCAGATTCCCCAGTACCCGCATAAAAAAGGCTGGGTATGGTATTGCATGCCTGTACCCCAGTGCAAGGGGGTGGAGACAGGAGGATCCAGGGGCTTGCTGGCTAGCCAGTCTAGCAAAGATAACAAATCAGGTTTAGTGAGAGACCTTGCTTCAAAAAATAAGGTGAAGAGCAATAGAAGAAGACACCTGATGTGGACCTTTGACATTTACAAGCGCACACAGGCTCAAGCACCCTCTCTACATATACCACATGCACATGTCCTCATGTCTGCACACATAGACAAGACATACCCACAATTTCATATGTATAAGAGTAGTGTGTGCACCGTCTTGGATATAGGTTATAGGAAGTGCTTACCTACTCATGTAGTGCTCAGTTTTATAGAAGCAGGGAAATGTTCAGAATGTGCAATTGAATGATTATTTGAGAAGGGATAGTAGTAAAAGTGCTAAAGACTCCTTATTTCATACCATCTGTGAAACAGGACTGACTCTGGCTTTCCTAGTCCATGATTTCTGATTGCAGATGAGCCCTGAAGCCTCCTTTCCTGTAAATGACAGGTTTTGCTTATGAAAAGCATTCAGGGAGATTACGTATTCCTGGCATTTGAAGTTCCAGAGACTGTTTGATGTTAATGCATTTACTGGAAGGGCTCTTATGGAGTTCCTCTGGCCTATGACAGGCTAGCTGTTGATGCAATCAGGAGACCACAGAGGGATTTCTCCCGCCCCCATGTCTCTTGAACATGCTGCTTCTCCTGTGATTCATGCCTCTGTGTCTTAGACTTTGGAGAAAGTGACTCTATCTCCATGGCTGAGTCAAGGCCAGCCTGTTCCTCTTCCGTCCCTGAAGGCCCCAGCCTGACAGGCCTGTGGTTTTTACTCCATCATTAAATTTGAGAAGCCTGACTAGAGAACATGCAGACATCAGTTTCCAAATCTTAGTGCTGGAAAGAGTCTGAGAGACGTTGGAGACTGCTGAATCCAGGGGTGCATATCACCAGGTATTGGGACAAGCTGTGCCTACCCATCTTTCCTAGGCCCAGAAAGCAGTGATTTTTGTTCTATCCCCAGATGATTCTTACTTTCCATGATTTATAAAATTGGGTGACCCTTTATCTAGTCGCATATCTTAATTTTATTTAAAAATCATGTATGTAGTTATTTAAAAAAAAAAAAACTACAAAGCACCTCTCCTCCAATCCTGATTTTCCCTCTGTTCAGTTGAGATAAAGAGATCACAATACCTGCACGTATATAGAAACTTCAAATGACTTAATAGCGTGAAGAGTGAAAAACAAAAGCCTGTGTCTCTGGTGCAGCTCTGCCAGAAGATAGCCACTATTAACCCTTTCTTGGCATGGACTATACTCAGCAAATATTTCCCATGGTTATTTATATCTTAACTTGTCTGTCTTCTTAATTTACGAAGTCTAAACTGAAGAAATCATTTTGCACACACTATCCTGCACCTTATGTATTCTTTTTTTTACTTAGACTATTTTGGAGGGGCTGAGTTGGCTGGGTGTTTGTCTTAGTTTGTTCTTCATTGCTGTGACAAAATACTCTGACCAGTACCAACTTAGGGAGGAAAGGGTTTATTTGTCTTACATCTCCCAGGTCGCATGCAGTTCATCAGGGAGCCCAAGGTAGGAACTCAGGGCAGGAACCTGGAGGCAGGAGCTGGAGCACAGGCCATGGAGGAACACTGCTTACTGGCTTGCTCCCCTGGCCCCTGCTCAGCCTGCTTTCTTATGCAACACAGGCCCACCTGCCCAGGGGTGGCACCACCCACAGTGGGCTGGGCCCTCCCACATCACTCATCAAGAAGATGCCCTTCAGACATGGCCACAGGCCAGTCCGATAGAGGCAATTTCCCGATTGAGGCTCCCTCAACCCAGGTGTGTCAAGTTGACACAAAAGCTATCCAGCACAGTGTTTGTCTAGCATAATGACACCCTGGGTTTGAGCTCCAGCACTGCATGAATTAGGTGTAATGGTGCACACCTTTGATCCCAGAATTCAGGAAGTAGAGGCTAGAGGATCCAAAGTTCATGGCCATCCTTAGCTACATGGTGAATTCAGGCCTGCTTGGACTACACGAGAGCCTGTCTTTAAAAATCTATTTTGGAGCTCACCAATGTCAGATTCTTCTTATTCTCCTTTTCTCCCCCTTCTTTCTGACAGTGTTTCTGTTTAGCTCACACTGGCCTCAAACTTAAGATCTTCCCACATCAGCCTCCCAAGTACTGAGATTACAGATATTTGCTAACATGCCCAGCTTTCAGAGGCCCTACTTCAAAACATACCATAGTTGGATTAATTTCCCACCTTCTTAATATCTCTCAGTGGGGATTAAAATAAAACACACACCCTTGGAGGATACACCCAACCTATATCTAAAACATGACGTGGGTTTTCCTTACTTTATTTTGTTATTAGTGAACACTTTTTAGTGTATCCGTTGCTATAGTAGATAACACAGAAACATGCTTTTATGTGTACATTGATTACTCCACTAATATTGGATGTGATGATTGATATCTTAGAGTGGTAAGAGTGGGCATTGAGCCAAAAGTGTTAGGAAAGAAAAGCTGACGATTAGGTAAGGAGAGGAATGACTGGAGCTGGGAGTTTGGCTGGGACCTGGGGTCCTAGAATTATAGATGATAGATTTAGATGGAACTGTAGGAGACTGCTCCAGCCTCATACACTCTGGGCAGAGAATGTGCTGCATCTTCGGTCCCAAGTTATGCAGTGAGGTGACCTGGGGTGCCACAGTCAGCTCACTGGAGGGAAAATCAGGGGTGCTCTAGGTTCTGTAGTATTTTTTCTTTCCACAGTGGCTTCTGGGAGCAGCTTTATCCTCCTATTCACACTGTTTAAAATTTTATTTTTAATTAGCTTACCAAGTTTGACTCTTTTGTATATGTTTAGTTTGACCTTTAATTGGCTCTCTCCCTAATCCCCTGCTCTGTCCTATCTCCCTGCCCTCTCCCTGCTTAAACATTTCCACTCCAAGTATTCGCCTTCTACTTGCTGTCACGTGTACTCTACTGCCCTCCCCTCCCCGCTTAAAGCTTCTTTCCCCCTTTCCATAGATGCCTTTCTAGTTTCCTGGCTTCTCTATACACTTAACTTCCACACAAACACACACTTACAATAATTAGAAGCTAGAATCTCCATCTGAGAGAGAGAACATGCAGTGTTTGCTTTCTGAGCCTCAGTCACCCCACTTGATGTATTCTCCACTTTCATCCATTTTCCTGAAGATTTCATATTTTTATTTGAATCAGGTTCTACTGTGCATGTGTACCACATTTTCAGGATCCATTCATCAGTTTATGGGAGTCTAGGAAAACTCCATTTCCTTGCAAATAGGACAGCAATAATCATGGATGTTCAAGTGTCTCTGTGGTAGAATGTGGAGTCCTTTGGGTATATGCCCAGGAGTGGTATAGCTGGATCATATGGTAGTTTTTTTTCTTTTCTTTTTTTTTTATTGAATTTTTGTGTATTTCATACATAAAATCATCTTTATACCCCCTTCTCCTTTGGCACCCTCCCATAGCTCACCCCCTCCTCACTGGAGTTCATGCATTCTGTCATTTGTATTAAGGCCCATTATGTAAAAGTGTCCCCAGATGTCCCTCAGTGCAAGTTATTCCACCTGGTTTTAGTCAGTCTATCTAGAGTCTCTCGCTTTAAGAAGATCAGCTCTTCCTCACCTAGCTGTCAACAGCTGCCGATAATTCTTCACCTAAGACTGGGGCTTGTGGTTCATTTCCACAATTCTATGCTGGGTTTTGCCTGCCTAACTTTGAATGGGTCTTGTGCATGCTGACATCATTGCAGTAGTTTTGTATGAGAAGGGTTCCAGGTGCCAAAAGGACTATTTCCGTATGGTGATGCACCCCCTCCCTGGCTCTTACAATTTTTTCTGGCCCCTCTCCTCCAATGGTCGCTGAACCCTGGGTGGGTGGACCTCCATATTAGGAGTCCTGTCCAAGGACCCACACTCTGCAGACTCTTATTCTCTGTGTTTTGGCCATTTGTGGCCTTTTGTTTTCCTGACCCTCTGTTGCATGGGGGAGCTTCATTGATGAGAACTGAAAGATGCATTAGTGTTCTCTTCATCCCTTGTTCTGTGTTCCATGAGTCTTAGGCATAGAGGTTGCTTCCTAGATGTGCCACTTAGGCTTGGGCAATTCACAAAGACTCTGTGTGTGTGACCATTGATGTAACTCTGTAATAATCTCTGTCAGAAAGAAGCTACTTTGATGGGTGGTGACTGGGATACTTGTCTGTCAATGTAAGGTTCCATATTTTGCACATAGTAAGAAATTTTATAGTCTAGGGCTATGAGAGCTTTGGGGTTTTCTCTAAGATCTGTGATATCTCCAGCTTTGTGTATTTAGCTAGGTTAACAGTACCAGACATGAGTTTCCTCCCATTGAGTGGGCTTTAAGCCCTATCAGGTAGCTGTTGATTATCCCCAAGATAAAAGTGCTACTATTGCACCAGTGTCATTTGCTGTGCTGGTCAATGATACGGTTTTTAGGCCTCGAAGCTAGGGTGGATCACTGATTGATGTTCTCCCTTACCAGCTTGCATAGTGCTCTCCAAAGTTATGAGAGCTAGTCTTCAAGGAGAGGTGGCTTCCAGGTCAGTTCCAGCTCCATTGCTCCAAATCCAGAGTTCGGAGTATGTCCAGTCTTCAGCAATAGGGTCTTACCATCAAGTTCTGGGGGCAATCAAGGACTGTGGCAATAGCCTGTGTAATTTTGGGAGACTCTTGGCAAAAGAACTCAAAGGAAGGTTTCTCCTGTCTGTCACTGTTTCTTGTTATGTAGTCTTCAGCTATATTCACGGACTCATGTAGGGATATTTTATGTATAATTTTCAGTCAGTTTTTGGACTAATATGATTCCCTCTTTTTTTTTAAATATTAGCTAGGGCCTATTTATGTCTCTTCTTTCTCTCCTTGTTTTATCCTCCCTCTCTGCACTTCCCATTTAAAGTGTCCCCATTTTCCCCATTTCTCCCTTGATAATTTTTGTATGCTATGGTCCCACCTCTTTTGAGTTCCTTCTTCCTGTTTACTTCCATAGTTCCTTGTATAGCCCCCTTCTCCTCTTCCCTGTTAACTCCCCCCTTTTTACACATTTCTCCCTTAGTAACGCCTGTCTCCTTCATTTCTTCTTTCTTGGGTTCCTTCTTTCCCTTTGCCTCCCCGGTTTCCTTCCATTTTCCTAGTTCCTGCAGTTACATCAGGATATGCACTCACTTATAAGGATTTGGTGCTAGGATCCACAAATGAGGGAGAACATATGTCTTTTATTTTTCTTAGTCTGTGTTACTTCACTTAGTATAACATTCTAGATCCATCCATTTACCTGCAAACTTCATTATTTCATTTCTTTACCCTGAGTAGAACTCCGTTGTGTAAATGTACCACATTTTCAATAACCACTCGTCAGTTGAGGGGAACTTAGGTTGCTTCCATCTCTTAGTTATTGTGAGAAGCGCAACAACAAACATGGTTGTACAAGTGTCTCTGCAATAAGATGAGCCCTTTGGATATATGCCAAGGAGTGGTATAACTGGGTCATATGGCAAGTTTGTTTTTAGTTTTTTATGAATTCTCCCAGCTTTCCATAGGGGTTGCATGAGTTTGCAATCCCACCAGCAGTAAGGGAACATTCCACTTTCGCCACATCCTTGCCAGCATTTGGTATCATTTGTTCTCTTGATTTTAGCTAATCTGACTGCGGTAAGGTGAAATCTTAAGGTGGTTTTAATTTGCATTTCCCTAATTACTAACAATGTTGAACACTTTTTAAGATGTTTCTTAGCCATCTTTATTTCTTCCTTTGAGAACTCTTTGTCTAGATCTTTAGCCCATATTTTAATTAGGTCATTTGTTTTCTTGATTCTTTGTTTTTTGAGTTCTTTAAATATTCTGGATGTTAAACCTCTGTCAGATGTGTCACTGGTGAAGACTTTTTCCTACTCTGTGGGTTTTCTCTTCACTCTCTTGATTTCTTTTTTGCTGTGCAGAAGCTTTTTAGTTTAATGAGGTCCCACTTGTTTGGTGTTGATCTTAATTCCTGAACAACTGGTGTTCGATTTAGAAAGCTCTTTCCTACACCTATATCTTGTAGGTTACTGCCAATATTTTCTTCTAATAGTTTCAGAGTTTCCAGTTTCACATTGAGGTCTTTGATCCATTTGAAGTTGATTTTTGTGCAAGATGAAAGATAAGGATCTAGTTTCATTCTTCTAAAGGTGGAGATCCAGTTTCGCCAGCACCATTTGTTGAAGATGCTGTCTTTCCTCCATTGTGTGTTCTTGGCACCTTTGTCAAATATCGGGTGGCTGAAATTGCATGACTCAGGTTTGGATCTTTAGTGATGTTCCATTGATATGTGTCTACTTTTGTGCCAGTACCACACTGTTTTTATGTAGTATACTCTGTAGTAAGTATACTTTGAGATCTGGTATAGTAATCCCCCCAGCATTGCTCATTGTGCTCAGGGTTGCTTTGGCTATCTGGGATCTTTTGTGCTTCCATACAAATTTAAGGATTTTTTTTTTCTAATTCTGTGAAGTATGTCTTGGGGATTTTAGTGGGATTGCACTAAATCTCTATATTCCTTTTGGTAGGATGGTCATTTTTCACAATATTAATTCTTCCAATCCATGAGCATGGGAGGTCCTTCCATCTTCTGGTATCTTCCTCAATCTCTTTCTTTTAAGCTTTAAAATTTTCATTGTAGAGATCTTTGATATCAGGTTTATTCCAATTTTTGTTGTTGTTGTTTTTGAGGCTGTCGTGAATGGGAGCATTTCCCTATACTCTTTCTCTGATTGTTTGTTATTGGTATATAGAAAGGCTACTGATTTTTGTAGATTAATTTTGTAACTTGCTAGTTTATTGAAAGTGTTGATCAGTTCTAGGAGTTTTCTGGTGGAATTTTTGGCAACTCTTAGGCATAGTGTCATATTATCTGCCAAAAGGGATAATCTGACCTCTTCTTTTCCAATTAGTACTCCTTTAATTTCCTTTTCCTGTTTTATTGCTCTAGCAGGAGTTTTAAACACTATGTTGAAAAGGAGTGGAGACAGTGGCCATCCTTGTCTGGTTCCTGATTTTAATGGGAATACTTTCAGTTTTCTTTCATTTAGAATTATGTTGGCTGTGGGTTTGTTGTATATAGCTTTAATTATGTTGAGGTATGCTCCTTCTAGTCCAATTCCCTTTAGAACTTTTATCATGAATGCATGCTGAATTTTGTCGAAAGCCTTTTCTGCATCTATTGAGATGACTATGTGGTTGTCTTTGAGTCCATTTATATGATTTATGATGTTTATTAACTTAATGTATATTGAACCATCCCTGCATCTCTGGAATAAAGTCTACTTAATCATGGTGAATGATTTTTTTGATGTACAACTGTATATGATTTGCAAGTATTTTGCTGAGAATTTTTGCATCTATATTCATTAAGGATATGGGTTTATAGTTTTCTTTTTTGGTTGTATCTTTACCTGGTTTTGGTATTAGAGTGATGTTGGCTTCATGGAAGGACTTTGGGAGTTTTCCCTCTGTTTCATATGGTAGTTCTATGTTTAGTTTTTTGAGAAGCCTCCAGATTGGTTTCCATTGTGGCTACAAGAGTTTATACTCACCAACAGTGAATCAGGGGTCCCATTCCCCACATCCTTATCAGTATTTGTTCCCACGTGTTTTCTTGATGATGGCCAGTCTGACTGGGGTGAGATTGAACCTCAGACTAGTTTTAATTTTCATTTCTCTAATGCCAAAGATGTTGACCACTTTAAAAAATATTTATTGGCCATTTGTATTTCTTCCTTTAAGAACTCTCTGTTCATTTCCATAGACCTTTTTTTTTTTTTCCGGTCTTTTGAGTCAGGGTCTCCCTGTAGCCCCAGCTGTCCTGGAACTCACTATGTACACCAGGTTGGCCTTGAATTCACAGAGATCCACCTGCCTCTGCCTCCCGAGTGCTGGGATTAAAGGTATGCACCACCATGCCCAGCAGCATTTTTTTTTTAAATGATAAAACTTTTTATTTATTATAGTCTTACAGAAGCAGCATCATAAAATGGAATTTCAAGGCAACAAAATCAAATGATGTCGTGTGGGCTTGAGAAATGGGAACAGAAGCAATGAGAATTATTAGAGGTTCCCTGAAGAGGAGATGACACCCTGGTGTTCAAGAGAGTAGAACTAGTTGGTAAACACCTGGAAAGAACTTGCCTTTGATCTAGCCTTTGATCTAGACCACATCAAAGGTCTTCTGGCTTCTTTCTACTCCCTCCCCTTCCTACCCATCCCAACATGCAGGGCAAACCGGATTTTCCCAAACAACTTTTATTTCCTCAAAGTCTTCTTTAACCCTGTGGAACAAGAAGCTGCCACAGGGCCCAGAATAGGTCTGCTTTCTGTTTTACTCCCTGCCCAATAAAAATATAGATATCTATTTTTTAAAGTATTTATTATTTTTATTTTGTGTGTATGAGTGTATTGCCTGCTTGTATGTGAGTGCACCCATGTCATGCAGTGCCACAGAGGTCAGAAGAGGGCTTCAGATTCCTCTGGAACTGGAGTTAAGGATGGTTTGTAGTCGCCATGTGGGTGCTGGGAATCAAACCCAGGTCCTCTGCAAGAAGAGTCAGTGCTCTTAACCACTGAGTCATCTCTCCAGCCCCTAGACATCTGTTTTTAAAAATACCCCTAGAAAAATGGACGGCACCTGAGGATTGACATCCAAGTTGTCCTATGGCCTGTGCACACACAGTATACATGTGCATGTGTGCTTCTACACATGAAAGTGCCCCCACCCCACTAAAAACAATAGGCATTGGGGCATAGATTAAAAAGCAGTGAGCTCTCATTTTTATAGACCAGGGGAGCAGACTGGCAGCTTAACAAGCAAGCATGGAGGTTCCATCTGTCAGGGTTCACTTCCTCAAATTAATGATAGCAGCATTTTTTAAGGTTTTGACTCTTTGCAAAACGGGGATAGCTGAAGGTAAAGACTAAGAAACAAAACGGATGGCTATTGCAGTCTCTTCATGGAGTTGGTGGGGATAGACTGACTTAATAAAGTGACTTGCACAAGGGCCTAGAGAGATGGTTCAGTGGATAAAAGCACTTGTCACTCACGTAGAGGACCAGAGTTCTGTTACCAGCACATGGAGTGGGTAACTTACAGCTGCCTATAACTCCAACTCCAGGGGATCTGATGTCTTCTGGTTCCTGTTGGACACTCTCAGGTAGTACACACACAGAGAAAGAGAGAGAGAGAGAGGGAGGGAGGGAGGGAGGGAGGGAGAGAGAGAGTGTGTGAGAGAGAGAGGCACAGACATAGACATGCAGTTAATAAAGTAATAAAAGTAATTTTTAAAGTGCTTTGTGTAAGTGTGGTAATAGGAGGCCCCCAGCAAATAAAGTCACTATCGTTACCTTTAATGATCACAAACAAGTCTAATTCTTGGAGAGTTCCTTCCAAGTAGGGAGGCAGGGAGAGAATACAGAATTGACTTTCCTTTTCTGTCCATTCCAGAACCAACATGGATGCCACCAGCCAATCCCCTGTGGATGTCATGCTTCCCAAGCACATCCTGGACATCTGGGCCATTGTCCTCATCATCCTGGCCACCATTGTCATCATGACCTCCTTGTTGCTGTGTCCAGCCACTGCAGTCATTATCTATAGAATGCGGACTCATCCGGTTCTCAATGGGGCTGCCTGAGAACCTCCCAGGAAGGCTGGCATGGGATAGGGCCATGAGCCCCCCCTCCAGCCTGTTTTCAGAAAAACAGTGGGAAAGACTCAGTGGGTTGGACCTGGGTTTTAGTTTTGATTCTGTGACTGAGCAACTGTGTGGATTTGGTTGAGGGATCTAACTCTATGAGCACCAGGTTCCTTAATTTTCAACCAGGAGTCATGATCCCTGCCCTCCTACCTCATAGGGTTTTGAGAACCACATGACTTAGTGGAGGTGAAAGCTGTTTATGAGTGTGGAAGCCACCACAGACAAACAGGTGTTATATCAAGTGATAAGAAGCTTTAAAGAACCAAAGACCCCACTGGTGATGGCTTTAATGACGGTGAGGGAGACTAGGGACAGAGCAGCCTTAGCCAGTGCTCCTCGCATCAAGCCATGCACAATGCACCCATCTTCATCGACTCAAAGTTGTTTTCTGTGACATGAGCCTCCCTCCACTTTTCTCAATTAGGGGTAGAGAGCTGAATGTGGCAGGAGGAGAGAGATGAGTAGAAATTTCCAGAACATTGTCTGTGCCAGAGTCTCTGCTACTGTGTAATCCCGAGGAATGCCTTGCCATTATTTTACAGTGCCAAAAGAACTGAGCTGATGAGTTTCTTTCTGTCCTGAGTGTCATGTCTCTTTCAGTGTTGACACTCAAGTAGTGTTGGAAATGCAGGGTGGCTGAGTTTCCTGCCCAGCTTTTCAGCCCTTATTCCCTTGTGTGCCCCACAGGAGAGACACTGTCCTTCTGTTCCAGCTGCTGTCATTAGTTTCATGGTTTTGCTATTATTTTTTTGTGGCACTGGAGATTGAACTTAGGGCCTCTTTAATGCCAGGTGAGCATTCTACCACTGAGCTACAGCCCAAGCCCTACTAGTTCTGCATGGATTCCTCTCCCTCCCTCCCACCAGCACTGCAGCCATCTAAAGTACTTATATTTTAAGAGATTCCTGGGACTTTAGAATCTAAGTAAAAACAGTGATGATTGTTTTAGATGCTATGATTTGTATTTATATAGAGATTATTTCTGGACCATTCAAGTTCATTATATACCCCAAATTGGGAGCATCCTGGGATTTATTAAGTTATGTAAGAAGATAACACAGATATTAAGATAGTATTATGTCAAAATGTTGTTTGACTTTGATCATATTTCATTGATGTATGCAACCAATTTCCAATAAAGTATGACAATGATTATGTATGAAGTTTTTCTTTGAAGAGTACCTAGTAAAACCAAAACTTAGATAAAAGGATTCTGTTCAGCTTTGTTTTGTCAGTGGTGGGGATCAAACCCAGGCTTTGCACATGCCACGCAGCAGCTGCATCACTGAGCTACATCCCCATCTCTCAAGATGGAGTTGGACATCTGCTTCTGTTCCTTGGGAAGGATTTTATGGCTGGTATTGTGGTTTGGAGGATTATAAAGTATGTTTTATGTACTATGAAAGTGGACAGGGTCAGACCACACAGTCTATGTTGAGTGAGGTGCTAAATCTAGAACCCAGAGAAGGGTTCGTAGGAGTGGAAGGGGCATAGATGAAAAACGGGAAAGCAAGATCGAAAAGGCCACGTGATAGGACACCTAACCCTTTGTGGGTTAAGGAGGAAGTGGAATGTTAGGACACCAAGACCGTGAGAACGAATAACTTTTTCCAGGAACAACTCTAATAAAGAGGTGAGAATTAATTAAGGGTCTGGGAAAGTTGGTGTAGGAATTTCTTAGTACATTTGAGTTGGGTACTACTTAGTTTTGCTTCATTGTTGCCAAAATATATTACAGAACTAAAAGGAGAAAAGGTTTATCAGGGAGGTTCCTGTTGTGGTGGAGGGGTCTCGATAGACAGCTGTTCACAGGACTAGAAGGAAGCAGAGGACACAGTCGGAACCACAGACAGGGTACAGAGCACAGTATGTTACACTAAGACACTCATGGATGTGTGTTCTTCCTCTTCATAAAGTCACCTCCCTATCCTTGACTCCTGGGAGCCACTGATCCCTGCCATTGTAGTGTTGCCTTTTGCAGAATGCTACATAAAAGAAATCATGAAGTGTGGAAGTGTCTTTGAGTCTGGCTTCTCTGAGAGCATTTGCCTTTCTGATGTACTCATTCTGTGTATCAATACGTGGTCTATTTCACTACATACTGCATTTGGATTGTTTTCAAACGATCATAAATAAAGCAGCTATAAACATTTCATGTGTGGAAGTTTTTCTTTAATTGTGCATGTGGTGCATATGTGAGTGTGTGTGCCACGTGGAGATCAGAGAAGGAAGTCAGGTGTCTTCCTCTGTCCCTGTCTACCTTATTGCCTGCAGACAGGGCCTCTCACCAAACTGCTTGCCATTTTGGCTAGGCAGGCTGGCCAGCAAATGCCCAGGATTTGCCTGTCTTTCCTTCCCCACCCCCTAATGTGGGGTTAAGGCATATGTAGCCATGCCCAGATTTTTCTGTGGGTGATGAGGATTTGAATTCCAATTCTCAGGCATGCATAGGATGCACTTTTACCTACTGGGCCATCTTTCCAGCTACTTGATAAAGTTTTATATGAGTATAATGTTTTATTTTTCTTAGCAATAGGAGTGCTGGTTCATGTGGTTTATAATGTGTATCAGAGACCGACAAACCATTTTCCAGAGTGATGCATTTCTGCCATCATGAAATAAGGCTACTACTTGCTAAGTGTCTTTAAACACATTTGGTATCCTGTTTCCCATTCTAATATGTGTGCATGCTTTTACTTTGAATTCCCCTGACATTGATGTTAGAAATGTGTCTGGGGTCTCATGAAAATGACCACATAATCCAAAGTATTTCCATAAGTCAAAAAGTTTTACTTCTTCAGAAGGATGCAAAGCTGCTTTCAACCCATCAAGCAAGCACACTCAGCGGGGGTCTCACTGGGTTTTTAGGCCTAACACAGAGGGGTCCTGTGCCTCACGGTGGCCATAGCTCAGCCTCACATTCTTACCCTGTTGACTAATTCAAAACAGTGCAGCTGATATGCAAAATGTAGCTTTTGAGAACAGGATGAAATCTTGAGCAAAAACTTTAATCTTAGGAAAATGTTGACTGTGGAGGGAGTTTTGCCAGATGGTGTTTTTAGAATGTGGAACTTTCTTAGTCTCATTTAACCCTTTGATAAGAAGACAGTACATTTCATTTATATTTCTCATGTTGCTATCCTGTGCTTGTTTGGCACCTGTGCCCCTTTTATAAAGTTGAGTTGTTTTCCTACTGTTAAGCTTTTTAAAACTTTGTTGTAATTTATTGTGCAGCAATAGAAGTCTAATGCATTCATCATGAGCATTAAGTTGATTCTCTTGTAGTTAATTTTTTCCCTCCTTCATTAGTCTGAACTTTAGATCAAAAGTTTCTTCACTGGCAACTTGAACCCATCCTACTGCTAGGTTTTGAGAATTATTCAGTGTTGTCTCCCTGCTGACTAACCACCTGCTTCCTGGGGCGCTGCTGCTGCTGTTCCTGTGTATGCTGCCCTGTGTGCTGCATGGTGTGTGACTATAAGTGCTGTGCTGCAGCAAGTGCTGCAGGGATGTGGAGGAGGGGGACGAGGAGCAGGATGTCCCTGTCAAGGCCTCTGGGCCTTAGACAACACAGTCATGAGCAAGGAGGCCCAAGATAAGGGCTAGGGCCATGTGGATGCACTGATATGGAAACTATGTCCACCACCATGGTATCGTAGGGGTACCAGAGATTGGGGATGGACCCGAGTCTTATAGAGCTCCCACCCTCTTTCCAGAGCCTCCTGCCTCCTCACTTGGAATTGTTCCTGGAGAAATAGGGTTGTCATCAACCCTAGCTCTCCTTCTCCTGCCCAGCTTATCATCCTTCTCTCTCAGCCCAAGCTCCCTAAGTGTCCCCCTCTCAGAAGACACAGGGTGCACAGGGAAGAATTAAGACCATGAATCTGCTACAGGGAGACTCTGTCTCAAAGAGACAAAAAACCAAAGCAAAACAAAAAACAAACAAAAAAAACCATTCAAGACTGTGAACCCATAAACCTGGCTTCACAGATGACCACATCCCATCCTGCTTATCTTCTGAAGAAAAAGTCCTGTGGAAGACATTAGGGAACATTCTGGAAAGGTCTCATTGAAAAGTATGTGTGTACAATGCTGTCCTTTCTTGCTGTAAAGTCTCAGCCATCTTTCTATCAAAGACTCCCCTGTCCCCAGTAACTCCTCCAGGAGCAGTCAGTTAAGGCTTAAAATGGGTTAGAGCCCATTTTGGTGTGGGCCTTTCCAGCTTACTTTTCAGGGCAACCTATAGGTGAGCGCGTGCGCTGGGCGCACTCCCAGAATGGCACGGCGGGTCTGCAGGCTTCTCCGCTGCTCCGGTGCTGAAAGTCTCCACTGCTGGAGCGTTGTCGAGCCGAATCCCGCCCTTAATTCACCCGTGTACTTTCCTCAGGAAGTGAGGTCCACTGGCCATTGGACCACGCGGGAAGAGCACGAGGACGGCGAAAGCTAGGATGTCCGCAAGTTGGTAACAGAGGAGTGCGCCCCCTGGAGAGGCTGGGTTGCCGGTAGTAAGACACAAGACTCAAGACTCGGCTTAGTCTGTGTTACAGCTTTATTAAGTGTCTCTGCTCCAGCTCCTTGCTGTCCAGCTCTCTATTGATCCAGCTCTCTGCGACCCAGCTCTCTGATATTGAGAGAAAGACTGGGATATTTATACCATGGGGGTAGTGGTAAAAGCTTTGGCTGATAGATACTTTGTTAGGTACTTTGTGAGACATTGTATTTACATATGGAAGTGGGTTTCTGCCAGACTGCTGTCACCTGAAAAATCACAGGAAAGCATGGTATTCCTAAAGCCAGAGGCCATGTTTATGTTATGGCATTTGTGGTGGGCACTTCAAAAGGAGTCAGGAAGGATGCCAGGTACTCTGCTGAAAGGAGTCTCAGCACATGATTCCGAGCTGCGTGAGCTGTCTGGACGTGAAGGGACTTCTACTTCACAGCAGGGGCCCCCAATATCCCCTCCTCTTTTGATTTAAATATGAAGAAGTGCCATGCCAACCCTAAGGGTCAACTCATTTCATCTCGGGAGAATCTAAAGTTTGATAACTGACCATGACCTGTTTCCTGTAGTGATTTTTAGCAAATGGCAGTAACTGTCAGCAAAGAAATCTTAAAACAGTAAGCAAGCACAATACACAGTATCATCACAGGGCAATAAGAGATAGGAGCCATGAAAACAAGGGATTGCTAAGCCAAATAGATTACAAAGTTTTGAGAGTGTTAACGTTGGTTTCAACAACATTTGATTCATTTACAAAGAAACAGTATCTTTCCCAATATCATATAGTCCCCATGTTCAACAGTTATCAAGTCCAATGTTTTTTTTATTGTGAAGTACAGTTCTGGCGAGAAAGTTCATTTGTTGTTAGAGAAACTTCAGGCTATCAGTCACGAATGTCACTGTTCGGTTCTGCTTGTCTTCAGCCAAAGGCAGGATCAGGTACAGCTTGTTGTCATGGCAATGCCTCCAGCATCCAGTGCAGGTTCAGTCTCTGTCAGTAGGGGGAAGAAAATCTTTCTCTGCTAGCAGCTGCTGGGATGCCATAATTGTTATACAAAGGTGGACAAAGAGAAATTAACACAGTGATGTATGCTGTACTGGGGAGGCTTGCTGCTGAAAATGTAACTGAATAGTTAGTCAGTTGTTTGAATCCACTTAGATGAAAGTCAGTGAAGTCTTTTTTTCTGCTCCTGGGTAGA
>NW_008346098.1:474142-475826 GCF_000622305.1 Nannospalax galili | reverse complement strand
GGGCTGAGGGCTGCCCCTGAAGAAGTTTAAAGGTGGCAAAGGATTACCATCCTTGTCATTTTTAGATCTACAATATTTTTCCAGTGAAAGCCTCTTTTACAGCGGGGCCAGAGGGTTTTAGGGAGTCGTGTGGCTGCTGAGTTATTTTGAGGGCAATTTTTTATCCAGTGTCCAGTTTATCCACATTTAAAACATTTTGAGTTGGACTGAGATGCAACTGCAAGGGCTTGGGCAAGGGAGGAATCTTGGTACGTAGCAGTCCCAATGTCATGGGTAGCTACAATCCACTTGTCATAATGCTCATTCTTTAATCCCTGGCATGCTTGTCTGTGCTCAGGGGTCATCCCTTCCCAGACAAGACTGTTTAAAAGCATTGCTTTGGCTGCAGGGTCTGTTATTTTTCTATCTAAGCTTGCTTGTACTCTTAGTATAAAATCTGGAAGAGCCTCAGTTGGCTTCTGCTTCAAAAAGGTTAATGCAGAAGTTTCTCCAGGCACGTGGGACAATGGTGTTTAGCGATCCCAAGCTTGCAGGGCACATAAGCGAATCTGCTCTATACAGCCAGCAGGGATTGCAGCTTGCTGAATTCCTGTGGAGAAATTGCCCTGACCAAAAAGCTGGTCATAATTCCAATCTATAAATCCAGGTGGTGGATCCTGTCCTGGTTGAGGTCTCAGCTGCTGATTATGAGTTTCATTTCTCTTAGCTTGCATTAGGCACTCATCTCTAAATAAGGCTTCCCATTGTACAAATAATGGACTGGGGAGGGTAGATCTACAGATGTCTCTCCAATCTTGGGGAAGCAGGTTAGTATTAAATGTTTGTAATATAGATTTAGTCCATCTTCATGCACAGCTTGGTGCAATTCTTTAAGTTCAGCAGCTGGGAGTGGGTACCAGGCTGGTGGACGTTGTCTGGTTATTTTTAAGTTGACAGGAAAAGCCTCTACCGGTGGGTTTTGGGGTTCCTGAGACCGCTGAGGCTGGAAATTTTGAGGCTGGCAGCTTTCACTGTCTCTAAGGCTACACAGCTGCTCTGAGGCTGGGCGTGTCTCCACAGGGGGTGGAGGTAGCCGAGATGGAGGGGGAGGAGGAGATTTTACCTGAGAATCTTTGGTAGCTTTTGAAATTTGGGCGTTAGTATCTAGGCTTGTTGAATCAGCAAGAGGGGGTGAGGATTAATTTTGTTGATGGGTGGATTTTGTCTGGCTTGGTCAGATTTTATTTTTGAAGCTGTTGAATCTGCTACTGGGCAGTTTTTAGGGTCTTTTTTATCATCTAAAACCTCTCTTTTATTATTTTCTGGCGTCTGTAAGCTCTCTTCAATTTTAGGTGGGTTTTTTAAGCATTGCTTGATGGCTGCCATTATTGGGAAAAAGGAAAGAGGAAAATCATGGTTTTCTTGGGCTTCTTTCTTATAAGCCAAATGTGCAAGAAAGTTCCACACCTCAGGATCAGATATGTCTGCTGATAAGATCCAGGGTGCAAATTGATACACCTCATTCCAAAATTTTAAGCTTTCCTCTTTTGAAATTTTTAATCCTCTAGATTTGAGTAGGGTTTTAAGAGAATGAATCTGGCGCTTCCTCTGGCGCGATGCCGAGTTCCCCATTGTAAAGGGAAGGTGTTTTTACAGCAATCGGACACTAGAGGGCTGACGTGCCTTTGCAGAAAAAAAGTAGCAG
>NW_008346098.1:438609-473763 GCF_000622305.1 Nannospalax galili | reverse complement strand
AGACCTTCAGTTAACACCAGGGGGTAGCCCTGGCCAGGAAACCTCAGTTGTGTCTCTGGCCCTAGCGGTCCCTCGCGAGGACTTCTAGACCAGAAAAGAAAAGGAGGAAATTTAGAAGAGATGAAGAGATTAGATTACCCTCCTGAGTGGGAGGGATACTCACGGATCTAGCATTTCTGTGGGCACCAGCTCCTAGCTGGCACGAGGTTCAGAGGCTCTCATGTTGTGGCACGAGGTTCAGAGGCTCCCACATTGTGGCACCAGATATAGGTAAGTGCGCGCTGGGCACACTCCCGGAATGGCATGGTGGGTCCGCAGGCTTCTCTGCTGCTTCGGTCCCGCGTCTCTGTCCGCCGCTCCGGTGCTGAAAGTCTGCGCTGCTGGAGCGTTGTCCAGCTGAATCCCGCCCTTAATTCACCCGTGTACTTTCCTCAGGAAGCGAGGTCCACTGGCCATTGGACCACATGGGAAGAGCACAAGGACGGTAAAAGCTAGGATGTCCGCAAGTCGGTAATGGAGGAGTGTGCCCCCTGGAGAGGCTGGGTCGCCGGTAGTAAGACACAAGACTCAAGACTCGGCTTAGTCTGTGTTACAGCTTTATTAAGTGTCTCTGCTCCAGCTCCTTGCTATCCAGCTCTCTATTGATCCAGCTCTCTGCGATCCAGCTCTCTAATATTGAGAGAAAGACTGGGATATTTATACCATGGGGGTAGTGGTAAAAGCTTTGGCTGTTAGATACTTTGTGAGGCATTCTATTTACATATGGAAGTGGATTTCTGCCATGCTGCCAGACTGCTGACTACCTGAAAAATCACACAGGAAAGCATGGTATTCCTAAAGCCAGGGGCCATGTTTATGTTAGAGCATTTGTGGCATGCACTTCAAAAGGAGTCAGGAAGGATGCCAGGTACTCTGCTGAAAGGAGTCTCAGCACATGAATCCGAGCTGCGTGAACTGTCCGGACGTGAAGGGACTTCTACTTCACAGCAGGGGCCCCCAACAGCAACCTAGTCCCTGTCAGGGCTTCCTCATCTGAACAGATATGACCACTCCAAGCAATCAACCACAGTGTCCTTGACTGCAAGTTTCCTGGATGGGAGTCACACCTGACTCGAGGCTCAGAACATGCTTGGCTCTCCCATTCAGCCAACAGGCCTCAGGTTCTTCACTGCACTAATCCAGAAGCCAAATTGTCAGTCACCATGCCTACAGACTGATGCCACTCTCTTGGCAAGACATGAATATCTCTGATGGAACTGTCACAATAAGAAAGGCAAGTCTTAAAACCACTCTCCACTGCCAGTGCTGCCATATGGACCCACCTACATGTAAATGGTCTGTTTTTTTCCTATTTTCTCCTCGCTTTTGTTCAAGATGACGTTCTGGGCCTTTAGTGGTCAGTATCCTCCATCCACCTACATTCCCACCTATGTGTTCACTACAGTCCTCCCCAACACTTTCCTATTCTTCCATAGGTGAGCTTTGTTCAGTCTCTTTTTCATGCCTGCAAAAGACCAAACTTTTCAGGAGAGAGGAGATGGCATGGCTGGATGCCCACAGAACCATGATAAAGCTCAGCAGGGCTCACAGGTGGCTGAGGGTAAGGGGTGTGTGTGCTCTGTGCCTTCTGGAGTCCCCATTTATTCACACCATCACAATTCCCTCTGCAAAAGCAAGCCTCTGCTTGTTTCAGGGGAGGCAGTGAGCTGCATCCAAGACCCTGTCCTTCCAGTCTTCTCCCAAACGAAATCTTCACTTATCAGAACAAGCTGGGATTCCAAACAGAGCCGTTCAGGCCTTCCCCTATGTAGACAGCATTCCAAAACAGCCATTTATATTGTGTATTTATAGTCATATGTCTGTCTGTACAGCATATTTTGTAAGTCCTATAGTAAAGAATCAAGCGATTTGTTTTATAGTGTCTCATTTGGAAATGCGGTAGGGTTCGTCACTGCAAAGGACAGAAAGAGGTCCTTTGTCTGTTTTGTAATACTGCCTTTAAACGTACCTCTGAGGCCATGCCAGTTCCCTCCTCCTGTAAATATGTAAGTTAAACCCTGGGCGGTGGTTATGGTTGACTTTGTATTCTGTTAATTATTTTTAAATGATATCCTTGTACCTGTGTTGATTGTATTTTTTATTGGTTGAGGGAAGGGAAAAAATAAAAGAATCACCCACTCCAAAAGAAATTTTTATATGTTGTGAATGAGATTTGATACTTAATTTACAAATATTTTTCCAAATCATTAGCATGCCTTTTTTATTTTATTAATCTGCATTTTTTTTTTGGTGGAGCAAATTTGCTAATTTTGGTAGGTCTATTTTTGATGTCTTTTTCTTTGAGATTACCCTGTTTGTCACATGAATGGCAATTTTCAATGGTATTGTGGAAATTTTGATATTATGAGACACCTATGGAGAGTTAATTTCTGTGTTTTATCGTTTTTTGACCTGAGGTTCAGCCATACTTCCTGTGTTCAGTGCCAGTACAACTTTCAAAGCCTTCATTGTGCCAACTGAAGTGATTTCAAATTTGCTCCACCTAGTGGATAGTTCTGTACCTACAGGCGGCCTGCTCCACAGGTTTCAAAGCTTTTGGTGTACATGCTGTTTATGTAAAGGGTCATGCATCTTAGCTTGGGGCTTAGCCCAGCTGTCCATAGAGAACTTTATGGAATTTCAAACATCTTTTTTTCCTTGTGCCCATTTTCCTGGTTCTTTAAATAGAAACTAAAGGTTCCCTACTCTGTTTGGTACTTTCTGTGACTGCTTCTGCCTTTCTTAGTAGGTGTTGAGAACAGAGAGAGAGAGAGAAAGAGAGAGGGGGGAAGGGGGAGGAGGAGGAGGAGAAGAGAGGGAGAGAGAAAGCAAACTCTGCAAAGTTAACAAAATGGCAGGGATCAATACACAGCTTTCAATAATAACTCTGAATGTTAATGGTCTCAGTCCCCAGTCAAAAGACACAGACTAACAGGTCGAATAAAAAAAATCAGGACTCATCTATTTGTTGTCTCCAAGAAACACACCTCACCACAAAAAAGACAGATATTGCCCTAGAGTGAAAAGATGGACAAAGGTAGTCAAGCAGACGGACCTACGAAACAAGCAGGTGTCTCTGTTCTAATACTTGACTAAATATACTTTGCACCAAAACTTGTGAGAAAAGATAAAGATGATCACATCATAGTGATTAAGGAAAGAATCAGTCAAGAGGGACCTTACTATTCCAAACACATAGTCCCCAAATAAAGCAAGCATTATGGAGGGTAAAGTCACAAGTTTATCCCAGCACAATAGCAGTGGGTCACTTCAATGCCTCACTCTCACCAACTGACAGGTCAGCCCAACAAAAAATGAAAGAGAACTATCTGAATTAAATGACCTAATATATCAAATCTATTCAACAGACATGTACAGAACAGTCCAACCAAACCCTACAGAATACATATTTTTCTCAGTCCATGAAACTTTCTCTGAAATATATATTATTTTAAAACACAAAGCAAATCTTAGCATATAGGAAAATTTAAATAATTCCTTGTATTCTATTGGTTACAATGAAAACCCTAAAACATATAAACACTCAACACACTATTAAACAGTGAATGAATCCTGAAGGAATCAAGAAAGAAATACATTCTTAGAACTGAATGAAAATTAAAACACAATGTTCTAAAACCTATGGGATACAATGAAAGCAGTCCTCAAAGAGAAGTTTAGAGCTCTATGTGCTGAAATTAAGAAATCGGAGAGCTCTCAAGTAACACATTTAATGATATACCTTAAATCCCTAGAAAAATCCAAACCCCAAGTCAGTTGACAAAAAAAAAATCATAAGATTAGAGCAGAAATTAATTAAGTAGAAATGAAAAAGACAAAAATAACAAAGCAATAAAAAGACACAATGAATCAAAGAGTTGGCTCTTTGAAAAGATAAACAAAATTGACATACCCTTAGCTAACCTAACTAAAATGAAGAGAGAGAAGACTCAAATTAATAAAATTAGAGGTGAAAAGGGAGCCATTACAACAGATACCAAAATATTCTCAGGTGTTATGTATTCTACTAAATTGGAATATCTAAAAGAAATGGATGGATTCCTAGGTGCATATGACTTACCAAAATAAAGCCAAGATGTGGTAAACAATTTAAACAGATTTATAACAAGCTCTGAGATTGAAACGTCCCAAACTAAAAAATGTCCAGGCCCAGATGGTGAATTTTGCCAGAACTCTGAAGAAGATTAACACCAATACTTCTCAAACTATCCCATAAGATAGACAAGGAATTGTGCGGGATAGTTTCAGTTGTCAACTTGGTAACACTTGGGAAAAGGTAACCTCAGTTGGAGATTTTCCTCCATCAAATTGGCCTGTGGGCAGGTCTGTGAGGCATTTTCTTGATTGCAAAGTGACGTGGGAGGGCTCAGGCCGCTGTGGGTAGTGCCAGCCCTGGGTAGCTGGTGCTACGTTGTGTAAGACAGCTAACTGAGCACAGGCTAAGAGAGTAAACCAGTAAGCAGAGTTCTTCCAAGGTCTGTGCTTCAGTTCCTCACGCTAGGTTCCTGCCCTGATTTCCTGCCCTGGCTTTCCTCAAAGATGAACTGTGATGGGGTCACGAAAGTCAAATAAACCATTTCCTCCCCAAGTTGGTCTTGGTCAGTGTTTTATTGCGGCAATAGTAAAGTAAATACAACAAGAAGGAATGCTACCATTCTCATTCTACGTAGTGGTACCTGACACCAACATCAGATAAGATGCAACAAAAAAGGAAATTATAGAGCAATTTCACTGATGAATTTAGATGCAAAATGTCTCAATAAAATACTTGCTACCTAATTCAAGATGACATAAAAAAGATCATTCACCTGATCATGTTGACCTTATTTCAGAGATTCAGGGATGGTTCAGTAAATGTAAATCAATAAATGTTATAAATTTCATAAATGGACTCAAGGACAAGTCTCCTCAATAGATGGAAAAGGTTTTTGACAAGTAAAATACCCCTTCTTGTTAAAAGTCCTGAAAAAAACTTGGAACAGAATGAACATAATTCAACATAATAAAGGTTATATATGACAAACCTTTTGGTCTACATTATATAAAATTCAGGAGAACTCAAAGCATTTCCACTAAAATCAGGAACAAGACAAGGGTATCCAGTTTCTCTGTTCTTATTCAGTATAGTATTGGAAAGAAGAACAATAAGACAAGAGAAAGAAATAAAAGGGATACAAACAGGAAAGGAAGATGTCAAACTACATTTGCAGACGATATGATTCTATATGATTTTATACATAAGAGACCCTAAAGACTTCCTAAAGTTTTCCATCAGAAAACTCTTGGAACTGATGAACACTTTGAGCAAAGTGGCAGAATACTAAATTAACACTCAAAAATCACAAGTCTTGGGGCTGGAGAGATGACTCAGCACTTAAGAACAATTGCTGCTCTTGCAGAGGCCCTGGGTTCACTTCCTAGCACCCACATCAGGCAGCTCACAACTGACCTCCATGGGCACCTGTATGCACATGGGGCACACACACACACACACACACACACACACACTCAGGCATACACACATACAGAAAATAAATAAATGAATCTTTAAAAAAAATCACTAACCTTCTTATATACCAAAGACAAAGAAACTGAAAAAGAAATTGGAGAAGCAATCACAATCGTACAGCCTTGAAAAGAAACAAACAAACAAAATAAAACAACAAAAAACAAACAAAAAAGCAAATGAAGGCACTGGAGAGATGACTCAGGTTAAGAGTGTTTACTGCTCTTGCAGAGAGCCTGAATTTGGTTCCCAGCATCCACAAGGCAGCTTACAACTGTCTGTAACTCCAGTTCCAGGAGATTCAGTGCTTTCTTCTGGCCTCTTGGTCATCAGGCACACACGTGGTACATATATACACATGCAGGCAAACACTCATACACATAAAGTACAAATAAATAAATTTTTAAAAAATAAGTTTTAAAAAAAAACCAATGAAATACCTTGGAATAAACCTTACCAAAGATATGAAAAACCTTTATAATGAAAACTTAAAAAGCATTTATGAGAGTAATTGGAGAAGATACTGGAAGACAGAAAGACCTGCCATGTTCAGGGATTGGAAGAATCAATATTGTGAAAAGGCTATCTTAACTGAAAGCAAGCTATAGACTCAGTGCAATCCCAATCAAAATTCCGGGGACATTCTTCACAAAAATAGAAAAAAAAATCTCAAAATTCATATTGAAGTGCAAGAAAGCCTGGATAGCCAAGTAATCCTGACCAGAAAGCACAGCTGGGAGCATTGCCACGCCTGATTCTAAGTTATATTACAGAGTCACAGTAATGGAAACAACATGGTACTGGCACAAAAGTAGACTCATTAGATCAATGGAATAGAATACAGGACCCAGCTACAAGACAAAACAATGACAGCCATATGATTTTAAACAAGGATGCCAAAAATATGCATTGGAGAACAGGCATCATCTTCAACAAATGATGATGGAAAAACTGGATATATACATGTGGAAAAAAATTAAATTTTTAGCTCTCACCCTGCACACAAAAAAATTCCAAATAGATCAAGGATCTCAGCATAAAACCTGAAACGTTGAACCTGCTAGAGGAGAAAGTAGGGAGTACATTTCAAGGTGTTGGCACAGGCACAGACTTTCTGCTTGTTTCTGATTGCTCAATTCATCACAAATGGAATCTCATGACATTAAAAAGCTTCTGTACAGCAAAGAAAGCTGTCAGTTAAAAGAAGAAGCAGAGGATTAGTATTTAGAATATGCAGAGAACTCAAGAAAATAAACATCAAGGAAACAAACAATCCAATGTAAATAATAGGCCATGGAACTGGATAGAGAGTTCTCAAAAGAAAAAATACAAATGGTTAATAAATATTTTTTAAAGTGTTCAGCATCATTGATCATCAGGGACATGCAAATTAAAACTACTTTTAGGTGACATCTCACTGCAGTCAAAATGGTTAAGATAAAACAAATCCAGATGACAACAAATGCTGGTGATTATATGGGGAAACAGGAACATTTATCTACTGTTGGTGGGGGTGTGAATTGGTGTGACCACTGTGGAAGTCAGTGTGAAAGTTTCTCAAAAGCTGCAAATAAAACTACCATGTGATCCAGCTATCTCAGTCCTGAATGTATACAGGGGACTCTATCCTCCTACAGAGAAACTTGCACATCCATATTAAGTGCTACTCTATTACAATGATAAAGAAATAAAATCAGCTTAGATGTCCATTACTTGATAAGTAGATAAACAAAATGTATATATACATAATGAAATTTCATTCAGCTGTAAAGAAAATGAATGGAATTAAATATATTGTACTAAGAGATGGAACCCAGGCCTCGAAAACCAAACACTGCATATTCTCCTTCATATGTGGATCTTAGCTTTGAATCTTTACATTTGTGTATTTAATTTGGACTATCTGTAGGGCCCAGGATGTTAGAAAGGGCTCAGCTAGAGGGAGAAGGAATAAAAGAATACATGTGGTGTGAAGGCAGAGGGGTGAGTACTGGGAGTTAAAGATTTAAGCAGGGATGGGGGTGGGAGGTAAGGGGAAAAGAGGAGTGGGAACCAACCAGAACTAAGGATGTATGAAAAATCCCTACGGAGACCCATTACTTTGTAGGCTAATTTAAAAAATACAATTTAAAAGAATAGGAGGGAGGCTGGAGAGATGGCTCAGTGGTTAAGAGTACTGACTGCTCTTGCAGAGGACCAGGTTTGATTCCCAGGACCCAAATGGTGGCTACAAATCATCCTTAACACCAGTTCCAGGGGAATCCAAAGCCCTCTTCTGACCTCTGAGGCATTGCATGACGCGGGTGCACTCACACACATGCAGGCAATACACTCATACACAAAATAAAAATAATAAATAAAATATTTTTAAAAAAAGAATAGGAGGACTTTGAACACAGACATCCAGCATGTATGGACAATGATTTCCTCACATTAATGAAAATGGTTATTAAATGAAAATTTCAGTACCAGGCATGGGATATTTCCCTAAGAGTTATTGGTCAAGGAGGCCCCAGGGCCATTGCTCTTGATTGCCCACCAGAACTAGATGGTAAAACTCTATAACAGATATAACAACATGCTTTGGTTGCAGGACAAAGAGAAATCAAGCTTAAACATCCCTTCTGACTCCACCAGGCACCACCAAAATGTGCCCCCACCACCACTTTGGTGTCCTCTCCTTTTTTATGCTTTAATATCCCATTGAGTCCAATCAGTGGTATGGTCTGTTGGGATGTTGGCCAATCTCATTGACTTGATCTTATGCAGGTAACTATACCTATAGTGAGTTCAAGGGTGCAGTGGGGGTACATATGATCAAGGTGCATTGTTTGTATGTGTGAAATTGCCAAAGAATAAATAAAAGATATTCTATTTAAAAAAGTATTTAAGTTAGGACTGGTGAGATGGTCAGTGGTAAAGACAGTTGTTGCTGGTCTTGATGACCTGAGTTCGGTCCCTGTGACCCACCTGCTGGAAGGAGAGGACTGATTCCCACAAGTTGTTCTTGACTTTCACGTGTGTGCTGGCATATGTGTATCCCTATACTAAATAAATTAATGTATAAAAATAATGAAAGTGTTTAGGTTAAATGTAGAAATAATAAATGAATGTGTTAAAGGGAAGGGACAAGGAAAAGGAAAAAATGGGATAATCAACGTCAAATAACTGAAAGGACAAAAAACAGGATGGGGAAGAATGTCATGCAAGGAAGAGAGACGAGCAAGAGATTAGGAAAAACAGATTTCACAAGGATAGGAAAATTTGTAACCAACGTTAGATAAATATAAGAGGGAGATTGAAAACAAAAAATCTTTTTTATTTTTCAGGGTTACATAAGGCCATTTTCATGTAAGGATATAACTTACTTTGCATAAAATCTCTCTTTCTCTCCCGTGTGAACACTTGCTCATGTGTGCACAGGTGGAGGCAGCTGTCAATGTCAGGTGTCTTCCTTTGTTTTTCTCCACCTTATTTTTTTTTGAGACAGAATCTCTTCCTGAACCTGAAGCTCTCTATTAGACTGGTTGGCCAGTGAGCCCTTGACACTGAGGTGGCAGATGCATGCCATCATGCCCAGCTTTTATTTGGGTGCTAGGGATCTTGAAGTCAGATCCTGATGCTTACATGACAAGTGCTTTAATCCCTGAGCCACCTCTCCAGCCTCATAAAAACCCTTTTAAAGAAAAAATGAGATAAAGTTAAAATAACCACTAAAAGTAGAACAGAAGGATAAAAAGAGGAAACACAAGAGCCAGAAAAGAAACAAAAAGAAAAAAGAGAAGAGAAAAAAAGGTTGCCCATAATGGAAAAAAAAAAAAGCCTAACAAAATTATCTACGAGGAGGAGTAAATTGAAACAATTAAAAATACTGTAAGGCAAATATACTATTAAAAGTATAGTCAAGAAAAATGGGAAATAAGGGACAAAAGAGAAAAAAGTAAAATTGAAACAAATGAAAAGGAAAGATGAAGTGTTGGAGTAGCTTCTCCTCGAGTCTTTGACAGCTGGTTGGCTGTCAGGTGGATGTAGCACCGGGGACAGGAGTTGGAGGGTGCAGGAATGGTCAGTTGAACATGTGCACTCTGACTTATTTTGGTGCTGAGCTGTATTACACAAGGCTCCAGAGCTGTCTTCCACCTAGGAACTCTCCTGTGCATGTATGCTACTCCAGTCTATTACTGGTTTTGGGTGCATCTTCCAATTCACAAGGTGGATCCCATTCTTGAAGGAGGCATGCCACCCATACCCAGTAGAGGAAGACAGCCACCCTAAGTTTCACTCCCCGGATGCTCCACTCTCACATGGTTTCTATACGTTCCCTATTGAAGGGAATAGTTTTATCACAGCAACAGAAAGGTCACTTAATACAACTAGCTTTCCAGTGAGATCCTACTGCCTCCACCTCCGGCACTGGGATGGGATTGCAGGCATGTGCTGCTGCCACAGTCAGGTATTTTTCTGAAGGTGCTATGGACTCTGAACTGAGGTCTTCATGCTTGTGTACCAAGCACTTAGTCCACTGAGTCATCTCCTAAGGTCCCCCTCATATCTTAACCATTGCTATTTATCACTATCATCTTCAAAGAATTCACAAATTCTTAAAATGTGAGGCAGTTTTAAAAAATGGGACTGGAGAAATGGCTCAGTGGTTAAGAGCACTGGCTGTTCTTGCAGAAGATCTGGGTTCCCTTCCTAGCACTCATATGGGAGCTAACAACCATCTATAACTCCAGTTCCGGGGGAATCCAACACCCTCTTTTGACCTCCACAGCATTGTACAACATGGGTGCACTTATATACATACAAGCAATACACTCATAAACATAAAATAAAAATAATAAATATTTTAAAAAATGCATCTTATTTTTTTTCTTCTCCTTTAGTTCTCCTGAGTTGCATTCTTTCTTAAAAGGAGTCATAATGGTTTCTCATCTAAAAATTTTGATTTACAGTTGGGCATGGTGGCACATGCTTTTAATCCCAGCACGTAGGAGGCAGAGGCAGGCAGATCTCTGTGAAAGTGAGGCCAGCCTGCTCTACACAATGAGTTCCAGGCCAGCTGGGGCTACAGGGAGGCCCTGTGTCAAAATTTTAAAAAATTTTCTTTAATTTTTTACATTTTGTGTGTGTGTGTGTGTGTGTGTGTGTGTGTGTGTGTTTACATGTATGAGCCCATGCTTGCTATAGTATATGTGTGGAGGTATATGTTATGTTAATTCTATTAAATTGCCGTGTAGCTAAAATTCCTTCTGGGAGGCACAATGTCCTTCCTGTCTCTCTTGGTCCCTACTGCAAACCAAGGTCCAATTTCACAAAACTGTAGTCTGGGAAACCAGTGAGTTTACTGGGCTTACTTACAGAGCAATGGGTGAGGGTTTACTTACAGGAAGGTGGGGGTTCCCTTCTTAAGGCTGCACTGGAAAGTCTCTATCCAGGCATGGATCATGACTTCTCCACAGCCATACAAAATGGCAAGAGACCCTCCCTACAGCTTCCTCATTTTATATACACTTCGCCCCTTCCACTTGGGCAACTAGGGCTGACAGGTGGGCTGGGAGGTGGTTCACTCTCCCTGCCCCTCCTTTCTTCCTGAAAGTAACAGTCAACATGCTTAGCTGTGACGATCCTAGGTAAGCAGGTACAACCACCTTGGGAAGAAGGTGTCTGTCCATGGTCTGCCTAGTGGAGGACAGTCCTATGCAACAAGTCATTAATATGGCAACATTATATAGAAATATAAATATAACAGGAAATAACATGATTCCAAAAGTAGGCAGCTAGCAGGATTACGGAGCTAATATTCAACTGCATTCTCCGGGTTTGATCATGCCATGATTCCTCAATTCACAGGTCTTCCTTCATGAGATGCCAGCCCATTTTCTTTTCTGCTGCCAACACTTTCTTTCTCTTTCTTCTATGTCTCTCATTCCATGCATTCTCCCATTTCTCAATGAATAGTCTTTCTCACTATGGTTTAGATATGGTTTGAGCTTCCCACCCCAGTGTCAATACCAGTGTGATGATGCTAAGAGGGGCGCCCTGCTGGGAGATCCTTAAGTGCTCAATGAATAGTATTTCTCACTATGGCTTAGATATGGTTTGAGCTTCCCACCCCAGTGTCAATACCAGTGTGATGATGCTAAGAGGAGGGTCCTGTTAGGAGATCCTTAAGTGCTGAAGAGTACGCCCACAGGAGGGGTTAAGGGATTCCTATGGGACCCCGAGTTAGTACTTGCAAGAGGGTTGTCATAAAGGGATAGGCCTAGCCAACTCCGAGCCTATTTGGTTTCCTGTGTTGCAGTGTGACATCTATTTTCCCAGGTGTCTTTGACACTGTGGTGCCATTTGCCAGGAACTTGTGCAGAGAAGCCCTTGTGAGAGCTCGTGTTATGCTGTTTGATTTTCTGTCTTCAAAATTGTGAGATAAATAAATCCATTTTCTTTATAAATATCCAAATCAGGAATCTCATTATAGTAATGAAAAATTGATTAATTCATGATTGTTATTATTTTATACAGGTTAAGCATATCTAACTTGAACTGCATAATCTAAAATCTGAAAAATTGTGAGTGTTGACATGATGTCACAAGTGGAAAGTTCCACATCTGACCTCACATGGATGTAGTCAAAATGCAAGTGGTCTAAACATGTTGTACAAGATTACCTTCAGGTGTTGTGTATAAGGTGTGCATGAAACCCAAATCAATTTTGTGTTTAGAGTTGGGTGCTATCGACAAGATATCTCATTATGTGTCATACAAATATTCCAAATTCTGAAAATATCTGAAATTCAAATAACTTCTGACCATGGTTTGGATATTGAATGCCCCTCAAAAAGCCACAGTGTTAAATGCATGGTGTCCAGGGTGGCAACTGGGCAGTGGCAGAACATTTATTATGTTGGGCCTAGTGGAGGTACTTAAGCCGCTGGGTATATGTTCTTTTTTTAATTACTGTTTTTAATTATTATTTTTATTTTATGTGTATGACTGTATTGTTTGTATGTGTGTAAGTGCACCCATGTCATCTAATGCCCGAGAGGTCAGAAGAAGGCATTGGACCCTTTGGAACTGGAGTTATGGATGTTGTTAGCTGCCATGTGGGTGCTGGGACTTGAACTCAGGTCCTCTGCCAGAGCAGCCAGTGCTCTTAACTGCTGAACCATCTCTCCAGCCCTGAGTATATGTTCTTAAATGGGACTGTGTGATTCTCTTCTTCGTTTTGCTTTTAATTCTTGGCTGTGGGGAGAGCTGTTAGCTTGGCACATGTTTACAACCATCGTAATCCAGCACCCTCCCCAGAGACCTAAATCAACAGGTCTGTCTAATTATGTCATGGAAACTCTGAAATCACAAGCTCAAATAACCCCTATCTCTTTCTGGGTTAATTATATCACATATTTGGTTATAGTGATGGAAAATTGATTAACACATTGCTGGTCCTATGAGTTTGGCATAAGGGATACTCAAATGTTATCTCAGTTTCAGTTAAAAATTCAAATACTTTGCAGTGTCTGTTGTTGGTAGATGAGTGTTGCATGTTCTAATAGAAGGCTGACTGCAGTAACCCCATTATTCAAAGTTAATATGTTAAGAATCTAACCACCAATAGGGTAATATTAGGAGAAAGGGTTTTGGGGTTTTGGAAGCTTATTATGGCCAGAGGTCATGAGGATAGGGACAAAATGATACGACTGATGTTTTTGATAGAAAGAGGAAGAACAAGGAGCATATCTACCAAGAAAAGCTGTGAAAAGAGCTTAGGAAGAACAGTCTCTCCAAGGACCTGGATCCCAGATGCCCAGTATGAGAATAAAATCCAAGAGATTATTATTGTAGTCTGCACTATGTAGTCATTTCCCTCTTCTTCTGTGTTTCTCTTCCAGTCTTTCTAACACTGACACTACTTATTATATTTCATTCTGAAGAAAACAGTGATAGGTCAGGGAATGAGCAGATTATCATCAGACAAAAGCAATACAGACAACAATCTGCATGAAGATATTATGGGTGTACTGAGAATGTCAAATACCAATGGCAAATATCTTTTGTTATCAACAACTTACTGACATGTATGTTTTGGTAACATACATGGATTAAAGCAGTTGTTTATTTTCATAACAAAAAATAGGAATAGCTTATAACTCAGAGAGATCTCTTAGGGTTTTCCACTGGTCCTGGAACAGAATTATGTCCATTAGTTATTTTCTTTAGGATTCAGACTAGGATTTAGGAATTGCTTGGTCATTAATGAATATAATTCTTACGTTTACATTTTTCTACTTTGTTCTTGGGTTCTCTATATTGAGAGAATCTATAAGCCATAACAACCATTTTCTAAGACAGACTTGATAGTGGCAGGAGGGAGTAAAGTTCAGGCGCTTGCCCGCGTGTGTGTGTGTGTGTGTGTGTGTGTGTGTGTGTGTATGTGTGTATGTATGTGCAGAAGAGAAACAGAGGGATGGAGGAAAGAAGAGAGTGAGAATGGGACCAAGAGCTGGAGTGAGTTGTGGAATTCTTCTGTATTCCATGGACTTATCCTTGGGTTTTCCAAAGGTGACACTGGATTGGCTAGTGTAAAGAAAAGATTTAAGAAGAGGCAATTGATCTAATGACTCTGGTGTTAAGTATTAGGTGTTGTCATGGTCTGCGGTGTGGTCAGCTGGGTTTAAACTAATTTCTTGAGTATATCTCTTTAAGGATAACTTTAGCATCATCAGCCACTGTGTCAAGGAAATGAAGTTGCAGGTAAAAGATTCTCCTGAAATAAAGGCCAGTAGCAAGGAGCTTATCCTTAGCTGAAGTGATGTTCTCCAAATATTTCAAGTTTCCCCCCTACTGTTTCTTCTTTTTTAGTTTCCAACAAATGAGATTTAGTGCTTTTTTTTTTTTTTTTCCCCAGTTCAACAGGCATTTGCAAATTCTTAGCCAAAAGTTCTAGGGTACCATCATCCACACTAAACAGGACTTGAAAGTGGTTTAAACTTGCCTTCGGTTTGTCCACGTCACTGCCCGTGGTGATGCCAGCTACAGGAAAGGCAGGCACAAGTCAAATCTTCAAGCCTTTTAGCCAAATGAACTGCTTCAGAAACTCCTGCTTTCTTCAATGGTTGCTTCGGTAAAGCATAAAAGTTCTGTTTTTGAGCAGGAAGATCGTTTATCAGTGTGTCCGTCAGAACTGGGAAATCATGTTCAGCTGAGTTGCAGTTAGAGATCAAGATTTACCACTCTTCCATGTCATTCGGCTTAAAAGCATTCACACAGTGGTTTCGGATCTGCCGCAGGATGTGTTCTCTGTCAAAGGTACGTGGTTGACATTCCTCTTCATGTTCTAAATCAGAGCCCACCTTGGTTCTCACAAAGTAGAAATCCTTCTTCATAATTCTGATAGCTTTGGCGAGGTCTATATCATTTTTCCTAAAACGTGTAGCAGAAACAATAATGAAGAAGTCGTACTCTCTGAATTATACTTTCTCCAGATAATCTTTTGGCTGGAAATTTGTGGTTCCAATGCCAGGCAGGTCCCATATCAAAACATTAGGAATATTTGGGTGTTTGTATGGCGTTCTGTCCATAGAAGTCTCCACCACCCCAATGGGAGCCACAGCTTCGTCTTCGTGCCCAACCACTCTCAGGGCATTGATGAAGTTGGACTTTCCCGCTCCAGGCTTGCTCGTCACAGCAACGTTGAGTGGGGTACTAGCAATTTCTTTCAACACAGCATTGATTGCAGAGTTTGCGTCTTGAATGTTTCCTCTGGCCAGGCTTTAACTCAATTGAAGTGATGGTTTCCTGAGAAATGATTTTGTGTTCTGCCTTAAAGTTCTTAAAATGGTTAGTAAAGCTGGAGGCTAAATCTTGGTGGTGTGTGTCCTCAGGTGAGGAAAACAGCTGACCCATGTCCACAAGAAATACAGGCACTGAAAGAAAGAAGGGAGAGGCAGGCTGAAAGCAACGCCTGTGCAGAAGACTGTCTTTGTGCTGTGCTCCCAGAACCTCGGCTCCTCAGTGCTGTTACCCTCAGCTACACCAAGCTCTCGGGCCTGTCTATTTGCTCACTTTATTATGGAAAAAGTAAGTGAAAATAAGTAAAAAAGTGAAATAAGAAAAAAGTAAGTAAGTGAAAATAATATAAAAATCCTCATGCATCTGTTAGCCTGGTTCAGCATCCATCAAAACATGAACAACTGTGCTGCATCTGATCTGACTGGAATATTCTAGCAAACCCAAGATTCCCTCTTACCGCATGTGTACCTCCTCTCATTGTACCTTCAAATTTCAGGGAATTTCAATTAACATAAAATCATACCATTTGCAAACTGAGAAATAAATAATTATGAAAATTGTCATCAATGTCCAGTCAGTGTCAAATTTCATAAGCAGCAAGGCTGCTTATTTGTTTTTAGTTTTGGCTTCATTCTATTGATTTAAATCAAGATGTCAGTAAAGGCCAGTTACTCCATTTCATTGATAATAGTTTCTGATGTTGCCTTTTCATGACTATGGAACTCACACCCATGAGCTATTTTCCATAAAAAATATAGTAACTTGCAATAATAATATAAAGTATAAAGCTTTAGGTTGGAGAGCTAGCTTAGTGATTAAGAACACTTGCTGCTCTTGTAGAGATCCTGGGTTTGGTACCCAGTATCCACATCAGGCAACTCACAACTATCTCTACCTCCAGGGGATCTCTGGCCTCTGCAGGCACCTGCGTGCAGTCCGGCACACACACATACATATAAAATTAAATCTATAAATTCTGTTTTAAAAGGAGTTCTGGAGAGATGGCTTAGCAGTTAAGAGTTCTTGCTAAAATTCTGAGTTTGCATCCCAGCACCTATGTTGGGCAGCTTACAACCACGTATAACTCCAGCCCCAGGGGGATTCAACACCTCTGGACTTCTCAGGCACCTGAACTCATGTGCATATACTCACATGCAAACACACTGTGATGGTTAGAATGAAAATGTCCCCACACACACACACACACACACACACACACACACACACACACACACACACACACACACACACACACACACACACACACACACACACACACACACACACACACACACACACACACACACACACACACACACACACACACACACACACACACACACACACACACACACACACACACACACACACACACACACACACACACACACACACACACACACACACACACACACACACACACACACACACACATCATTAAAAATAATATAAATAGGCCAAGGGTGGTAGCTCAGGCCTTTAATCTCAGCACTCGGGAGGCAGAGGCAGGCAGCTCTCTGTGAGTTCATAGAGAGTTTCAGGCCAGCTGGGGCCACAGAGAGACCCTGTCTCAAAAAGACTCCCCCCACCAATGCAAATAAATCTTTTTAGAAAAATATGTCATCTTCATCTTTCATGTTCAATTTAAAAAATATTTTATTTATTATTTTTATTTTATGTATATGAGTGTATTGCCTTTATGTATGTAAGTGCATCTGTGTCATGTAATGCCCGTGGACATCAGAAAAAGGCATCTGATCCCCTGGAACTGGAGTCATGGATGGTTGTTAGCCACCATGTGTGTGCTGGGAATCAAACCCGGGTCTTCTTGCAAGAGCATCCAGTGCTCTTAACTGCTGAGCCATCCCTCTATTCCCTCATGTTCAATTTTAAATCCATTTCCTTGGTGTAATAGTTGAGCATCTCCAAACCCTTATTTAGTTTCCTTATTTTCTTTAAACATTTTTTTTAAATAAAAGGAATGCAATCGTATGTAATTTATTTGGAAAACAGTATTGCTAGGGACAAGTTTCAGAAAAACCCACACAGGAAACTGATGTTCTTTAACTCGAACAAATGAAGGCCATTACTTTTAATGGCTTTATTGAATGTCATTGATATATAAAAACTATATATACTGAGATGTACAACTTGATGTTTGATTATATGAACACATTTGAAAAAATAATCATGATCCAGTTAGTATAACTCTCACTTGTACCCTGTTATCATTTGTGTGTCTGGCTGAGGGTGTGTTTGAAATTTCAAAACCCCATTTTTGTAAATTTCAGGTATATTGTTACATATTAATTTTAAATGTAATCAGGCTGTACATTAGATCTCCCAATTTTGTTCATCTTGCACCACTAGAATGTTGATCCATTGACCAGCATCCCCATATTTCCCTCTCCCTACACTTTCTACTGCTAACAGTCTGAACTACTCTAGATTTCACCTGTGATGCAATGAGGTCATTTTTCTTGTGGGTAGCAGAGCAGAATGAACCATCAAAAATGACTTCAATAGTTTATTCTCTATCGTTTCTTTGCAGATTCATTGTAACAGTCTTAGCCTGCCTTAAGTGGATAGCTACATAGACTGTAGGGCATCCTGCTCCCAGTGGAAGGCACAGCAGTGTAACTGGGCATGGAATAGAAAACAGGTGAGGCATTGCCTCCGTTTCCCTGCTTGGGTTGCATGTCTGGGTATACCTGCACCCACCCACCCATTACTCATTACAGTCCGTGCTATTTGACCTTTGTGAACTGTTCAAGTCTCATGAGGTTTTTAAGGAAAATATTTTCTCTCTCTCTCTCTCTCTCTCTCTCTCTCTCGGTCTTTTTGAGACAGGGTCTCTCTGTAGCCCCAGCTGACCTGGAACTCACTATGTAGACCAGGCTGGCCTTGATCTTACAGAGATCCTCCTGTCTTTGCCTCCCGAGTACTGGAATTAAAGGCGTGTGCCACTATGCCTCTTCTGCTACGTCTGATAGAGGCTGCTCATATTTCCTGCCTCTGGTTTTCACATAGTCCCTGATTTATCTGCTTAACCCATCCAGCTTTCTGAATTTGCTTTTTTACTGAAGTTTCTTCACTTGAACATTTATAGATGAATCTTGGCTGATATGACATTTTTCCAATAAAGGGTTGGATTGAAGGCTAAGCCTCTTTCTGAAGTGGAACAGGACCAAACTCTACAAAGGTGTCATACATATTTAAAACAATATGGTGTGGTACCTGGCGGTCTAGTCACCAGTGTCATGCAGGCTGTCCTAGGATCAGTGTCCTTTGAAGACACAGCCTGCCCCAGTAAGTCAACCAAAAACCAAGCCAGACAAAGTACTGCAAGGGACATCACCCCTTCCAGTGGATGCTTGGTACACAGATGGCACAAGCAGGGGCACCAAACAGGAATGGGTAGCTGCAGCAATACAAATGAACACAGACATATGTGGCTGGAGATGGGACAAAGAACGGCAGTGGGCTGAGTTAAGAACAGCATAGATAGTACTAACCCATGAATGTGGCCTGCGATAATCTGCATTGACAATTCGACTATATTCAGAAGCTTGACTTTAAGGGTAGCACAGTGGGAAAAGGAGAACTGGCAGGTGAGGAGAGTAGATGCAGAGGAAAATATATAACTGAGTTCTACAGGAATCAGACCCCCTGGTGGTTCTCCGTGTAGGAGCCCAGAGCCCTCTGAGTCCTGGAAATTAGAAATCAGATGTCCTTACCAAAGTATGGACCATCTGCCCTCAGGCGCTACTAGAGGCTGCTCTCATTGGGTTCATGTAAAATCTGGACACAAGGGAGCCAACGTGAGATAGAAAATAGGTAAAATCACTGGCATTCCTATAAAATATTCTGATATCCTGAATGCTGTTCAGTTATGCGAATCTGCTCCCAAGTACGGCCTCCACAGAAGGATGCTATGATATACAAGTACATAAGTCAGGCACTTTCAGGGACAGACTCCTTTATTAACATATCTTCAAAATATTCTTTCCTTCATTTTCAGTTAAAACTGAATGGTAAAAGCGGAGGACAGCCAGGAGCATTTCTGTCTATTACTTCAAAATAAGAGTGCTCAGAATGTACTTCTAAAATGAACCTGCTTAAAAATTGGCCCACCCCATATGAACATGTACGGGATCCCTGAAAAAAAGTCTCCATGTTTCCCTTGGGGAGACTATCACTTTGGAAATGGTTCCTGTGCTTTCCAGGATTACTGCAGGTGAGGAATCTTGTCTCCACATTGTTTATTTTGGCTTTGCACTCACCAAGATGTGAACTCACTGCATTATGTTGCAAATTGGTATTATCCAGATAGAATCTCCCATATTGTTGGCTAAATAAAACAGGCCTGTGTCAGTCAGGACTCCCTTAACTGCTGAAGATAAATTCCATGCTGGGGAAGGGAAACATCTTGGGGCCTTGGCTTTCAGTTCTTGCACAGCCACTGTGGTCCTGTGAAAACTCTATGGATACTCCAAATCTTTGTCCAGAAAATTTTCCAAACTGATGAATATTGCAGGACCCTTGGTTAAGCTAATAGAATTTCATGAGAGAATGGAAAATGACCAGATAGATCAGGAAAGTGTGAACAAAAGTTCCCAGAAAAACTGCATCTTAAAAACTAAACAAGGGTGATTAACTGGTTAGAACTCCAGTGATTCTGGAGAGTTTGGAATGTTGCAGGTGCAGAGCCTGATAGAATATGTGAATTTCAGGAGAGCCATAAGTTTCATCAGAGGAGCCCATAAAACCATTAATCCCTTAACATGTCTGACTGGCCCTAAATTGGCAGCCTGGCCTTTCTCAAGCCTTATCAACTGGCCACTCCCTGGACTGAGAGAGACTGTTTGTGGAGCCTACCTGTCTCCTTTAGTGCTATGGATAATTCACCTGCCTATCTGAGAAAAGAGACCATCAAGGACAACAGACCCTGGCACAGAGTTCACTCTTGCAGCTGTGTGCAACAGAGTTCCTATATAAGACCAGACTGCTTCCTCATCAGAGTGCAGATAATCATTCCTTGAAGAATAGCTTTGATCAGCCCTTTGCTGGGCTTCCTGAATCCAGGGAGGACATTCCCTGCCTGGTGCAGGTCTGGCTCTGACTCTTATTTTTAAACTTTAAACTCCTTCCTTTTTCTGTTCTCCTAATTACCATTTATCTTTAGCCCCCTAAATAGCCACTCCTTGCCCACCTTTGTTTCTGACTTAACATACTGTGACTAACAGATAAAAACAGCCTGGTCTACATAGTGAGTTCCAGGACAGCTGGAGCTACAAGGAGACCCTGCTTCAAAAAGACAAAACAAACAAACAAACAAACAAACAAAACCATTTGGAGGGGCTGGAGAGATAGCTCAGCAGTTAAGAGCACTGACTGCCCTTGCTGAGGACTGGGATTCAATTCTCAGCACCCACATGGTGGCTACGAACAATCCTCAACTTCAGTTCCAAGGGAATCTGAAGCCCTCTTCTGACTTCTGAGGCATTGCACGACACAGGTGCACTTACATACATGCAGGCAATACACTCATACACATAAATTAAAAATAATAAAATTAAAAAAACAAATAAACCAAAAAAACCTTTTGGAATGTATTAACTTAGCAGACCACTAGCTTCCACCAACCAAAAAAGCTTTGTGACATCAGATAGCCAAGATTTCTCTTTTGCTGTCTCTGTCTTCTTAATGTATTTGAAAAGTATCTTGATTTATGACTTTTCTTTGTTCTGTTACTATAAAAACTTCATGAAACTGTTACCACATTGAAACATGGAATTTGGGATAACTTGAATCTGTGTTCCTGAGCCATAGTTACTCATATTTGTAGAATAAACTATCTCATCACCTTTGAGGTGAGAGGTATGCTTTTGTGTCAACAGAAGTGTATAAAGTTTCAGCTACAAGTTTGAGATTGCGGCTTGAGCCTGGAATCTAGACAACTGAGATATTCCCGTTCATGCTGACCCCAGGAAACTAATAGGAGTCTCCATCTGTGATTAGAAGCTGGCTCATCAGGGAAGCTTGTTTATAAAAGCCTCAAAGGAGGTATCAGGAGAGTAGAAGAAGTCTTGGGTCTGATTTCTGGCAATCTAAAGTGTTAGCAAGGCCATGCCATTATCTAAAGCTCTTCCCATTTTTGTTGGACTACGATAATTCCAGAAAGGACAGTTTCCATAACTTAAAGTAGCTTGTTTTTCTAGATTCTTATCCTCCTCACCCTCATAACTAATTCAGAGCCAGCCTGACTGAAAGCTCTCACTATGGACTTCTCACCAATCACTTGGCATTAAAAACCACCCCCTTCCTTTGAAACTTGTGAGACAGGACTCCCACTGCCATATGGGCCTGATTGTTCCTCAGAGCCTCTACCATGCTGCAGCCTGCCTGTCCATCTATGTCCATAACTCTCTTAATAAATCTCTCACTGTAACAACAATACACCTCAGTGTCCTTGAATCCCAAACCCGGAAACTTTCATAATGGTGGCAAGACTTGGAGGAGGTGCCACAGAGGTGAATTGTTCTCTGGGGCTTCCACCTGTCTTGCCGTTAATTTCTCCATGCCAAATACTGTCTTCTATTTTCCACTGATGAGTTTTGTTGGGTCCTCTGGGAGCTGTGTTCTGCTGTTGACTTTTTCAGAAAATGCTGAGGACATGTATTCTCATTTGTTTTATTACTTGTAACATTTTTCGAAGCTTCAGAAAGGAGCTATAGAGTTAGGAAGGTGCTCGTTTGTCTTATTCCTCTCCACCAGACCAGATTAGCTCACTGAAAACCTTGTAATAGGTCTCAAAATTCTTACAGATTTAGGTAACTTCGTACAGCGCAACAGCAAGTTGTTAAAGACTTCCCGTAGCAGAGCCTTTTTTCTAACTAAAAAACTGCCTTCCTTTCTACCAATTCTGTTACTAAAAATTTTCTTCAGGAAAAAAAAAAATCTCTTTCCTCCAGCTGGCTAGGGAGTGACTGCTAACTTGAGCTTCTTCCTTACTGTGAATGAAAGTTTCTAGAAAAAAACTCTACATCTTGGACTGAACTGGGAAAATGAACAGCAGACCCTAACCTTATCCAAAGGAATATAGACAACTGATTACTGCTAGATGAAAAACAGCTGACCCTCCTAAAACAAAGACCTCTAAATAGGCTGAGGAGCTTCATGCTCTAGATTCACCAGAAGGACAAGTAGCGGGGAATGGCTGGGGTGCCAACAACACAGACAGTAGCAGGGATATGAGAGTATAAGGGCTCTAGTGGGGGGAGGGAGGCTATGGGAGAGTGCTACCTGGGAAGTGGGTGTATAAATAAATTAAAAAGAAAAAATTCTTCAAAGCCTAAAAATTTGCTCCTTAATAATTAGTAGATGTGAAAAACATTACCATTGAAATCTACCTGATGACTTTATATCCATGCTCAGATGCCAAGGAGCTCAGAAAGTAACCGACTGTGACTAGTAATAATCAGATATATAGAGATTAGAAACACATGTGCATCTTAGTGTCAATTGTATTAAAAATGAATTTTTCTGTATGAAACTATTTTAATAATGAAATGGAGATCTTTTTTAAAGTTTAAAACCTCATTTAATTTTATGTCTCATAGGGTTTATACAGAGTACAATATTGTATAACTGTATTAATTCAATTGTAAACCTAAAAATTTACAGCCAATTTTGAAAGAGATGTATCTTAGCTCTGGGAATTGTTATTGAATATGTCAATGCTGTTGTAATGAAATGCCTCTTCTAATTATATGGCTATTAAATAAATAATTTAAAAAATGTATACATATATACATAAATAAATGCATAATTAAAAAATTATTCCTATTTGAGACATCCCTGCTAAATTACATGATGAGAATAGAACCCATTTTTCTGAACAGAAACTTGTCTGTTTATAAATTTGGTCTATTATACAAAATTTCATCATGCATATGATCTTCAGTCCTCTGGTTTAACAATTAAATAAGCAACCACCGCTCATAAATTGTGATTCCTTTCAGCCTAAAGGGAAAAGACTGTACTTTATATTTCTTAAATTTTTCTATATTTAAGATATGTTTAAAAAAGTTTTTTTGGAGACAGAGTCTTCTGGTAGCCCCATCTGGCCTGGAACTTGCTATGCAGACCAGGCTGGCCTTGCTCTCATAGAGATCCGCCTGCCTGTTCCTCCCAAATGCTGGGATTAAAGTTGTGTACCACCATGCCTGGCAGATTTTTAAAATTTTGCTTGGCGCATTCTTCAAAAATAAAAATGACACTAATCTTAATTTTGATAAAACTATAGGTAAAGGCAATAATAGGTCTTTCTGTTATCATTATTTTATCTAAATCCCCTATCTTTTAAAAACCATTTTGGGATTACCTCTCTCCTTCATCTGCTGTCTTTGCTTCTTTAAATATTCTATATTTTGATTATCTTAACATTAAATATAGTACTTCTATGTTACATCTATGTTAAGTCTTTCACAAACTACTCCCGTATCATAAAAACTTTGATGGTAAAAGTACAAAGTTAAAATGCTACAGGTCTAAAGCCCAAACTATCTTGGGCTTTTTTAGCTTTTAAAATAGCCAACCGGTTACTCTCCTTTGTATGCATCTTAATATTCTTGTGACTAAAACTCAAAACTGAGGGAAATAACTTTAAGAGATCTGCCACAACTCTGTTAAAATGTACCTTTATTCTCTGATGCCTTTCGCATAATCTCCTCTAAAATAAAACCCCTCAAATCTACAGACACTCCTTCCATTGGTGCCTGTTCTGTCATTAATCCCTCCACTTACGCTGCCTGTCAGACCTGCTCAGTCCGACTCATTTACCTTCGTCTCTCCCCTCCTCAGGCCTCCGTTTCTTTCACCAACCTTACCTTCTGGCAAGTCTCTCTGGGCTTTGCCCCACTGCTGGGGTTCTGGTCATCCTTCCTCTTTACTGGGCTCTTTGTCTACTTCTGGGGTTCTGACCCCCTCCTTTCTGAGCTCCTGCTGTTACCAGAACTTCTAATTCTCCTTCCCTTCTTCCTGAGAAGCCTCTGAGTTCTCCAGGACCCCTGGTCCCTGTGCCAACATTCCCACCACTGGGTTGGCTTCCTATTTGGATCTGAGTGTATTGTCCTGATCCACTAATTTTCTAAGACACTAGGATTTCAGCTGTGATCAATGAGTCCACTCATTTCCAGAAAGGTAAACTGAGGCTTGCAGAGATGTTTGTCTGCTCTCTCTCCCTCTTCCCCAACAGGAACCACTCAGGCTCAGGGATTCCTCCCACACCATCTTGTTCACAATGTTAAACTTATCTATTTAAAGGGGTAAGATTAAAAAAAAAACAGTCTTTTGGAATACCATTTGGTGACAATACACTTGATAATAAAAACAGCTCTGGACAGTTCTTTCCTGGGCTCCTGCCTCATTTACAACTTGTACAATCAAGGACCTTAAAGCTAAGAGATCCAAGTGATATATTTTGATGTTTGAAATTACAACTGGGTTTCCTTTATCTCCATCCTGTGGTAAGGCATGAATTTCCCTTCTGTGGGCCGAAACTATTAAATTCTTTACCCTTTTTTATTTCACTCATATAATAATCATGGGTAACAAAAAAACCAGTAAGACATAAAATGTTTTATGTTGGTTGGGATACCTCTTGGTAATGTATAATGTAAATCTTTATTGAACTATGGATTTCTTTTTGCAACAATATTCTTAATATACAAATATTAAATAGGAGGCTTTTTAAAAATTAAGCTGCAATACATGTAAAAGGATGGATTAAAGGGGACAATATTTTGACCCTTGCCTTTCAAGGTCATCTAGGTCCCAGGGGACTAACTATGTAGCAGCTCTCAAAAGGCCCTACAATTCTGGAGAGTTACCTGTCCTCTTGTTCAAAGAGGCCATGGAGCACCCCAAATTGGACTCCAACCAGTGTCAAAATCTCTGTTAAATTTCCTTTTTGTGGTGGGGGTTGCAGGAGGTACAATACCAACAAATACTAGCATTCAAAAATCTAGGTAAACCTTAGGATAATAGTAACCAGTATCTTATAGTTCTAAGGTAAATTTTAATATAACATTAAGAGATTAAAAAACATTTTCCACCTACCTGTGCTCTCCTTTACTCAAAAAACAGATTTTTCAAGGCTTTTATTTTGTCAAATTTAAACTAAAAATAAAGTCATTTGAAACTTTAATATATAAATCATGTCTTTAAATCCATATTTTGGGTTCAGGATAAAACATGACTTAACCAACAGTCTAACCTAAAACCAAAAAATAATACAAAATCTTTGCTGTCTAAAAAAAAATCTATCTTTACATATGGCTGTGTGTATGTATATTGTTTACATGTGCTTATATTTTTGTATTGTTTACATGGTATCGTTACCTTATAAATAAATTATTATATTAATTAAAACTATGAAGTTAGCCCAAATTCCTTTTAATTCATAGTGTAATTAAAGTTTATTTTTAAAAAATTATAGTCAGATAAATACTACTAGTCAAATGTTATTTGGTTAATCATTGTCTCAGCTCTGACTCGATCAGTGATCTAGAATGTCCTTATTTCTTGAAAAATGGACTGGCTCTCAGGACAGGATAGTTTCTGCTGCAGGGTATAACTTCACCTAATGGACATTTGCTGTCATCTGGGAGATGATCCTTTGGGCTCTGCTATTCCTAGAATCTAAAGAAAAAAAAATGACTTAGCCTTATGCATTTAGCATTATCTCAAAATAATTGTTAATAGTTTCTACTAGCACATTAGGCTTTTAAGTAAAATATGGAACCTTAGGTCAGGTTTATTAAAAATCTGTCTCTGGGGCTGGAGAGATAACCAGTGTTTAAGAGCACAGGCTGGTCTTGTAGAGGATCTGGGTTCAGTTCTAGCACCTACATAGTGGCTAACAATCATCTGTAACTCTAGTTCCAGGGGATCTGACACCCTCTTCTGACCTCTGTAGGCACTATACTCGTGGTGTGCTTATATACAGGCAAAATATTCATACACATATGATTAAATATATATATATAATATATAAAAACATATATATACATATATATGTATATTTGAAAAAGCTGGGCTGGAAAGATGTCTCAACTGATTAAGGTGCTTGTAGCCAAGCTCAACAACCTGAGTTCAGTCCTCAAGGCTCACATAGTAGAAGGAGAGAACCAACTTCTACAAGCTGTCCTTTGACTACTATAAGAATACACCCACAAACATATATACAAACGTAGATGTAAAATAAAAATATTTAAAAAAATCTGTCAAGCTTTGTCCAAGTGTTATACAACAGCTAAATTTTAAAGCATAATTTGCTTTTCAATGCTGGTGTAACTGACCTTCTGGGTGTTCAGTAACCATACCTGGAGGCCTAAACCTATGTGCACAGAGGAACTGAAAGGGACACGTATTTCCTGGAAATCTCAATATGCTATTCCACCTCTATATTGGGAATGGATGTGGGTATGTATGCTTGAGAATTAAGAAAAGACTGTGTGCCCATCTTTGTTTGATTAAGAAGGATGCTTGACATTGTGTGTATGAGATAGTCTAGAACTAGGGATAAAAAGGCAAGTTTGTCTGATAAGATAAGGGTGGATCCAAAATTATACTTCCCCAGTTGAAATGGTTTTGAACAACATTGTGAGTAATAACTGACTGGGGGAATTCAGTTCCAGAACACAGTTCCAGGAGCACAGTTCCAGACACAATTCTAAGAGACATCTTGGGAGAATGAGTGTCCTCTAAATTAAGAGTCAGGCTGTTTTATTTAGGCATAACTAATATTGGCATAGTAATATCACACACACACACACACACACACACACACATGTACATGCAAGCAATCTTAATTAAACTCATTGAGCTATTTAAAAAAAAGATACAGGGCCTGGAGAGATGGCTCAGAGGTTAAGTGCACTGGCTGCTCTTGCAGAGGACCCAGGTTCAATTCCCGGCACCCACATGGCAGCTAACAGCCTTCTGTAACTCCAATTCCAGGGGATTTGACGCGTTCTTCTGACATCCTTGGGCACTGCATGACATAGGTGCACTTAAACATATATGCCCACAATAATACACTCATACACATAAAATAAAAATAATAAATATTCAAAAATAAATAAATAAAATATATGAAAATAGGAAGGGGAAATGTTGGGAAGAAGGGTTCTAGAGGAAGAAGAGGGATCAGAAAGGGAACTAAGGTATATATATGATCAAAATACATTATATATATATGAATTGTCACACAAAAATTATTTAAAAAACAGAATGAACAAATCAAAACCCCAGAATTATTCCCCAGCAAGTTACTGCAGCATGCAGAGTGTCATTTTACTGCAGTCCAGTATCCAATGGAGTCTAAAGAATAAAAACACTGAGCTGGGTAGAATGAGGTAAGGAAAGACCAATATATAACAGGATTGAGACATTTTCATGAATTCTATAAAGCTATTTTGCATGTACTTAATTTGCTTTTATTATAATGATATTTCGTAACACATTTCCTGAAATGTTCATTTTCATCTCTCCTAAAGGGGGAGGGAGGCAGTAGAGACAGTAAAGCTTGGATAAGTTTTATCAAACAAATAATACCTAGGTCTTTTGCTTTAGGTCTACCTAAACTTGTACTTATGGTCATCAAGTCAGTCCTGCCCTCTCCTATCAAACCACCTACCTAAACTAGGGATCACAGGTCTCATGACATGCTACTAAATATCTTGTTATCCATCAACTCCTTAGAAAAAAAGAGATGGTGAGGCTTACACATTAGATCTGAATGCTCTTGCCCAGTTACCAGAAAATCCTAAGTCCAGTGGATTCACTTAAAGTATTCCAGTCACAGAATTCACCCTCCACGGTGCCCTAGTCTTTTCACTTGTAATCCACCTCTGCTTTCACCAGGGAAGGCAGCACATAAAAGGCAGCTCTGTTGGCTTCCCACCCCTCAGCGTGTGTTGGCCAATTGCAGAGGAGGGTGGCTCTGGTTTCATTCCAGAATATTTTGCCTTTACAAGAACAGAAAAGTGAAACCAAGCTAGCACTTGTTTTGCTTCAATGATTTAGACAACTCAGGAAAGTAACAATTGTTCTACAGTGACAAAGAAGCTGTGTTTATGGGTGGCTTTGCAATTGTGGGTAGTTTCAGCAAGAGACTAAGTTGGAAGATCTTCCATGACCTCTGGGAATTCATGTCCTTCTGACCCCTGATTCCACAAACCCATCCTGAGCTAAGGCCACACTATCCAATTCCTGGGTCCCATGCAAATGTCAATTTCAGTCTCCCCTCAACACTCTCCATTTTGGCCTCTCTGACTATAACACTTTTCTCAGCACTGTAGATTCATTTCCTTCAGTCTTTATCACTACTGTAATAGACTGGAGGAGGAACTGGACCACGACGGCGGAAGTTTGGGGTTGGGGCAGTGAGAAGACAATCAGTGTGGGAAAAAGTACAACCTTAGGACTATGTATATCAAGACCTTCACTCCCATCACAATTCTTGACAGTTCTCAGTAACTCAAGGAGTGGTGGTGCTTATCTACATTTCAGTCAGAATAATTAAGACTCTCTAACAACTGAATTGTTTGCCCCAATTAACGTAGAATGGTAAAGGAAGATTTTTCCATCATTTTAAAATTAGTGTCATTCAGTCAATAGTTAATTGAAGCTTTCCATATGCTTGAGAATGGAAATCCAGAGGGAAGCAAAATGCTCTCCTCAAATGATTTTATTTACCTTGAATTTTGTGAGGGTCCACACATGCCAGTAACATTCTGTTATCCAATATGTACCTCGAGAGAACACTGTTGGACAACTATTCAGTGATGTCAGGTTATAAGTCTAAAGTCTAATATCAATAAAAATATCTGTTTTGATCATATTTTCACGGTTTGGGCCACTGAAGCTTTGTGCTTGTAATTTAGATGATTTCTGTACACTTGGGCTGTGCCAGGCCCTGTAGCATTGTCTACCCACAGTGCTTAGAGAAAGGGACTGGGGTAAGGGTGGCGCGAGGGATTTTTTTGATAAGAAAACTCAATTGTCTGTTTATTCCTCTTATTCTGATGGTGGCCAAAGATCAAATCCAGGGCCTAGTCTTTGCCTTTGCTGGGCAACATGTTCTGTTGCTCAGTTACACCTCCAAGCCTTTAGTCATGTCTCAGTAGTCCCTTGGATAAGATAGCAAAGACAGGTGTATCTCAGGAATCTATGGTACTACTTGGGATGCAAAAATGAAGATGTTTCACTGTACTGCTTGCAAATCAGGAAAGAAGTACGGAAATGTGGAAGCTGGGAAGAACTGAAAAGACTTGGAGGGAGGCTGTGGACAACGGATATGGAGTTGGCCTCCATCGCTCTCTGATGGTTTCTTTGTGCTGCTTCTTAGCTAAGTACCTGTTCCCAACCTCACCACAATATACTCATTGTCATTACTTTTTTCCCAGCAAAAATTAAAAAATAACAATATATTAATCAAAATAGTTTCACTATGACATTTAATTGATGTGATAAAATGTTGAATATTTAATTTAGTAGGCATGCATATTGCACAACAATTTGTCAAGATGTAATCGAAGAAATAAGCCATGTCTCCAAATGGTATAAACAAAAATGGTTTCCAGTTTTCTGATTTAGATCTAAAGATTATCTGCTTGAAATGAAGAGTGTATTAGTTCTGTCTCTTGTGACTGAAGCACTTAAAGGAGGAAAGTTTGTTTTGGCTCATGGTTTAAGGGATATGATTCATTGTGCTGAGGAGGCATAGTGGTAGGATAGCTTGCCACTGTGGCAACAAGAGCTTGTTCTGACTTGCTCACATCTAGATGGACCAGGAAACAGAAATCTAGCTGGGACTGAGGTAATGTTCATAACCAATAACACTCACCTACTCCCTTCAGCTAAGCCCCATGTGCTCCCAAAATAGAACCAGCAGCTGGAGATCAAGTGTTAAAATGCATGAACCTGTGGGAGACATTATACATTCCAATCATAACACAATCTGTACATTCTTTATAATACTCTTAGAAGTTCAGTTTCAGAATGGTATATGTGTAAAATTAATTTCTTCACTAATCTTCTGTCAAAGGAATTCTAAACAGCTGGAGATCAAGTGTTAAAATGCATGAACCTGTGGGAGACATTATACATTCCAATCATAACACAATCTGTACATTCTTTATAATACTCTTAGAAGTTCAGTTTCAGAATGGTATATGTGTAAAATTAATTTCTTCACTAATCTTCTTCTGTCAAAGGAATTCTAAACACACACACACACGCACACACACACGCACGCATGCACACACACACGCACACACACACAAAGTTAAGTCAATAATCTCAGCAATCTCTCCACTGGCATTTCGTTCAATGAAGCTGTTCAGAAGATGCATAGCCTGTGTGTGGCCTACAGGAGCTACATGGTATTCTTTTGAAGGATGCACAGATGACTCGACTGATTCTAGGTATCAGTTATTCTAGAGAAACCATGCAAGTGTTATATTTTCAGCACACTATGGAAATATATTGGATACTGTGGCATGATACAGTTCCCAGACAGTCATGACCAAATGTCTTCTCACCCAAGATAGAGAACCAATGACAGACCAAATTAAGGATACCATGAAAGTCCAGCTTGGTGAACCAATGAGTTTTATTGAGGTTCTTTATAGGACTATAGGTGAGGGGTTACTTATAGGAGCAGAAATGCCTTAAAGACAGCTGCATCACCAAAGCCTACTCCAGCATAAATGATAGCTCATGACAGCAGGAAACCTGGAGTGCACCTGCAGGTGGCTCAACAGATTGGAGAGTGCCCTTTCCATGCAGCTAGTTGATCTGAGCCTCTTCCAGACAGCCTAGCTAGTCTGAGCCTCTTCTAGGCAGCTCAGCTTGTTAAGAGTCTCTTATCAGTTCTTACCTCTTATATACACATGGGGGAGGGAGCGGCCTAGTGAATTTGGCTAGTTTCAGAGATTCTGAAGTATTTGAGCTGTTTACTTCCTGAGTTTAAGGCGCTTCCCTGCAGAATAGAATGCTTTACCTCCCTTATCTTAATGGGCCTCTCTACAAGATGGAATGTTTCATCTCCCCTTAGAAAGACCTGTGTCCTAATGAGTTTCCCTTACCTTCAGGATGGAAGGTTTTATCTTGGAGGAACTTGCTACAGCACAATAGTGACATTATACTCAATGTAAAAATATATACACTATCAACAGCATGGGCTGTTTAAATCAAGAGCATCACCATTTATTCTAAGACATTGTCATGTTCTCACACCTCACACAAAATAAGATCTTAGACCAGAGACTAATATTCCAAAGACAGATGTAGCTGGAAATTCCTCATTCCTCCGAAAAGCACGGGCAACAGGAACAAGTGAAGTGTAGGCCACGAGGGGCACCCAGGGAAAAAGGGGTGGAGCCTCAGCCATATTAGAACTCAGGGAGTGAAGCTTGCAGTTGGCAGGGGAATCAGCGAACTGCGGCGGGGCAACCAGCAGGTCTCATGGCTCCACAGGGTGAGATGAGGCACTCAGACCGTGGTGTGGTGCTGGTCCTGAAAGCTGATGGAGACTATGGGTGGGGCTTGAATGGCACGTGTGTTATGATAAGCCACCTCCTCTCAAATGTCATATAAACTATGCAAAATTTAAATAGGATGTCTTAATTTGGTTTGTTAATCTGCATCAGAACCAGGAGACCCTAGAGTCCTCAGAGTCCTGCCTGTGGGCCTCCCAGGGAAGGAAGGGGAAAGAAAATTAGTGAAACAACAGATATAGATGGAGATAGACAGAGCCTTATATATCTACCACACATAGCTCTATCTGTCTACATCCATTTATCTATTGAGAAGTTAGGCTTCAATACAGAAACAATTTCCTTCTCAAGACTATGCCTGGCTAAGGCTAGGCATGGCGACTCATGCCTGTAGTTCCTATGCTTGGGAGGCTGAAACAGTAGGCTTGCTGTGAATTTGAGGCCACCTTGGGTTACCTGGGTAGCCTAGTGAGTTCTAGAACACACTGTCTCAAAAAAAAAGAACTATATTCCTGATTTGCATTGGTATTTGGATCAGAGTGTGGGTGCTAGACAGCCCTGAGCATCCACTGTCTCTGTATTGAGGGGCCATGGCTGCATCCCAAACCAGCCACATTGCTATCACCACAACATAAGCAGTGAGGGCAAGACCCAAGGTCCTCATCTCAAGTAGCAGGAAGAAGAAAGTCATTCCAAATTAAGTTTGGAAACAGGAAATTTTCGATGTAAGAAACAGGTATGGCTGCATCAATAGGAATGACACAGAAAGTACTTGTATAGCAGACTGACCTAAGGAAGCATAACCACAGGACATGCCTTCGCAGCATGGGAATTGAAGACTGTGTCATTTGGTTGGTGTCGAAGCAGAAAAAGGCGTTGGGTCATCACATATCATGGGGCTCCAAATAAAGGCAGAAACTGTGTATCAGACCATAACCATCAGAGACACTGTATGTGTCCTTCGACCTCTACAGTCACCAGCAGAATTAAGAAAATGAGAGAGAAGAGAAGGAGGGCATTGTGTTCCTCAAAGTCAAGTTCAACTGGCTATTTGTTAAGTGAACTTTCCACCTTACTGTGTGCAGTGACTCTGGGAATGTCTAGAACACCCCAACCCTTGTGTGCAAAGAGAAGTCATGGAGGGTGCTCACAACCAGGGTGAAGGAGAACAGGGGAGACCAGTGAAACAGAATAGGAATCATTGTCATAGACCAGTTTCAAGTTCTTAGGAAGATGACTCATACTTTAGAAAGTGGAGACCACAACCTTAGAATATACCAGAGGTATGGGGTCATCTTGGGGGAACTAACTCTAGTCTTAGAACTTTACATAAACAGCACATTGTAGAAGTTTCTAGAAGCTGGTGGTTGGTTTGGGATAATTAGAAGGTAATGAGAAACAGAACCTCTCTTTTATTACTTTTCAGTGCTCAAATTGTAATTCTGTAAAAAGTATACTGAATTTTTAAACTGTGAGTAGCAATGTGAATCCTAAATGCTTCTGATGCTGCATCAGCCTAAACATACATCCTCAGGCTATCCTTGTTCTGATTATTCTAATATAGCCTGATTCCACTGATTTTAACATAGAGACACAGGATGATTCTCTGTGTTGAATGGCCTGCTGAGAACAGATTGGATTACGTTGGTTGGAATGTGGTTGAGGGGTAGATCTTTTAGAAAAGGCAGACTTGAAAATGAGATTTTTTTTAGAAAAGAGGTGTGTAATTGGTCTGTTTATCCCTCTGCCTGTAAAATTTTGATTGTATGAGAGCAAGCTGTTCTCTTTCATGTACTATTTTGTGTTTTAGAAGACAGGGTCATGCTGTCTCCATCATGAGTGAATCACCGTCCTGTGTACTCCTCTTTGTTGCAACCCCAGTGGCACAAGCCCCATCATCTTAGTTATAGAAATAATGCAAGTTTGCTTTCCAGATCAGAGTGGAATCAATCACCTTCTGTCATAGTTAGATTTAATTTTTAACTTGACACACCTAGGAAGAGGGAACTTCAGTTGAAGAATTTTTTCCATCATATTGACCTCTGGATATGTCTATGAAGTATTTTCTTAACTGCTAATTGATGCAAGAGGTCCCAGCCCCTTGTGGGTGGTATCACCCCTTGGCAGGTGGGACTGGGCTGTATAAGAAAGGTAGCTGAACAAACCAGGGGTAAGGAAGGCAGTAAGCAGCATTCCTCCATGGTTTCTGCTTCAGTTCTTGCCTTGACTTCCCTCACAATAGACTGTAACCTGTAGGCCAAATAAATCCTTTCTTTGCCAAGTGGGTTTTGGTCATGGTGTCTATCACAGTGACAGAAAACAAACTAGGATACTATCTATAGATTATCATTTATTTTAAGTAATGGTCCAGAGGACAGGAAAACCCGGGCATTGCACTAGATGGTTTCTTAGACTCAAGAATGTGTCTGTTGCCTCATACTGCAATTCTCCAGACCCATGCCTCTATTGGTGCCTTGTCTCCAAATATTCAGGTAAATTGATGCCAGAAAAAGTATGGATGCCATGAATATGTATCCAATATATCACCTTCTGAAGAGTCAAGGCTGTGCAAACAACTAAGGGGCACACGTTATGTCATGTGAAGATGGGGTAGATAGAATAGAGTATATGAAGTGTTGTAGTGGGAAAGATCAGGCAGGACATTGGGAGTGTACAGACAGCAGGTATTTTATTTAGGTACCAGCCTGGTCCAGAAGGTTCAAGCCTCAAAATTTGGACCCCTAAAAGAAGTAGCACATATCTTTTGTACCTTAAGCATTGGGTTACAATGAGAAGGGAACTTACAGATTGATTGGCTCTCTGTAAAGTCTTAAAACCAGGCAAATTATTGTAAGTTTAGAAAAGAAGAAAAAATGCTAAAAGACTCCCCGGTCTGTCATTGCAAAAGTGTCCCTCTGAGACAAAAAGAACTGAAGAAGTTTCGTGAGGACACAAGATCAGTGGTTCTAGCTAGCTGTGTCAGCTTTCTAACCACAAACTTAGCTGAACTTTGCTGACAGAGACGGAGGGAGAAAACAAAGATTAAAATCCTAATGTATCTGGGACTGGAGAGTTGGCTCAGCAGTTAAGGGCACTGACTGCTCTTGCAGAGGACCCGGGTTTGATTCCCAGCACCCACATGGTGGCTAACAACCTTTTGTAACTCCAGTTCCAGGGGGTCCAATGGCCTCTTCTGCCCTCCATGGACATTGCATGCACATGCACATACAC
>NW_008346098.1:420558-437877 GCF_000622305.1 Nannospalax galili | reverse complement strand
TGATGTGGGAGAGCCCAGCCCACTGTGGGTGGTGCCACCCCTGGGCAGGTGGGCCTGTGTTGGATAAGAGAGCAGGCTGATCAGGGGCCAGGGGCGCAAGCCAGTAAGCAGCGTTCCTCCATGGCCTGTGCTCCAGCTCCTGCTTCCAGATTCCTGCCCTGAGTTCCTACCTTGGGATCCTGGATGAACTGTGACCTGGGAGATGTAAGCTGAATAAACCCTTTCCTCCCCAAGCTGGTATTGGTCAGAGTATTTTGTCACAGCAATGAAGAAACAAACTAGGACACACACATACACATTAAAAATAAAATTAAAAAAAGTTAAAAATACTTATTTTCCTTGAATATTCTATAAGGCTCCGCATCAGTATATTAATGATAAAATATAGTTTTGTGAAATGTTTACGTCACTCAGTGGGTTTTTTTAAATAGTGGGAAAGAGCTTGAGAGGGGTGAAGAGTGGGGGGTGAATCTAGGTGAATTAGGAGGATGTAGAGGGTAAATATGATCAAAATAAATTTTATGCACTCTTTAACAAAAATATTGTAGTAGAAAAATGGCTTATTTCCTTCTCTCTGTGTGTGTGTGTGTGTGTGTGTGTGTGTGTGTATGTGTTTGTGTATGTGTAGATACCCTAGTCCTGGACTCCTAGAAGGATTAAGGTTACTGCTTTACTTCAGCGTTATAATGCCTGGCAGTGAGAGTGAAGGAGAGGGAAGTGTTGTTGGAAAGGATGGGAGGCAAGCTAAGGGGACCTATTGCAATAATACACTTATTACTTATTGATGGCATAACCCACCACTGAGCTTCTGTATTACATTTCTTATGTTCACTGTTCTATATTTATTGTTAATACTTGGGTTAATCATATAGTAACCCCAGAATATTTGAGCTCCACTTAAATTGTTATAGGTCCCTGTAGACACTTGGCCTGCAGCTCATAGTATGTGAATGGTTCAAACAACAATGTATAACAGGAGGAGAGAAGGAAGGAATATCTATAAGACCCCTTACTACTGCATATGAGACGCAATGCTGAGAGTGATGAATATGTTGGATGCTGGCTCTAGGCAAGTCAGACTACCTAGTGGGCCAACACCAATCCTCAGACTTTGGTCCATTTGCTTTTTGCACCTACACAGACATAACTCTTCTGTGAACCTCAGTCCCAGAATGAAGCAGTCACTCTGAGTCTTAAGGTCTGTTGTGCGATAGGGTAAGTTGGCTCTACCCTCCACCAGAAACCCGGGACAGAAAAGCATAGCACAGGATTACTCATCTACAGTTGAGGACTTCAACATATAATATTGCCTCTGTGCCCTCCACCCAAAATGTGTTTCCTACCTCAAATGACAATATTTTGGAATGATTTTTGTCTTTGTTTGCTTGGGCACATAAAGGAAATAGATGTGTAACTGATGCCCACTTAAAGATAAGAGCAATTACGGTTTGTTCTATATTTTCTTCCCTTCTTTTATTCTTTCTTTCTATTTATTTATTTATTTATTCTTATTTTATGTGTGTGAGTGTTACACCTGCATGTGTGTAAGTGCACCCATGTTATGCAGTGCCCATGGAGGACAGAAGAAGGCATCAGATACTCTGGAACTGGAGTTATGGACAGTTGTTAGTCGCTATATGGTTGCTGGGATTCAAACCTGGGTCTTCTGCAAGAACAGCCAATGCTCTAACCACTGAAAAATCTCTCCAGTCCTTATTCTCATTTTTAAAAGATGGGATGTAGCTAATGGAATTATAGGCCAGGGCCACCATATCTAGCTCCCAGTTTCTCTTTTTATTTTTTATGGTACATTTAAAATTAAACAGTCATGCTGCTTTATTTTCTATTTATTCTTTCATAATTTCACAAATATGGTGCACTTTGACCATATCCTCCCATTACCTTCTCTTATTCCTGTCTCCTGCTCTTACATTCTTTCTGCACCCTCTTCTGTGATGTTCCTGAGCCTTGGAGGGAGTGATGTAGATATCCTGTTTAGGACTGAGCACTCAGCACTCATCAACACTTCAACCAGTTATGGGTCTCTGCAGTAACCATGGCCCACTGCAAAGAGCTTCTCTGACCAAGGCTGAGAGCAGCTCTAATCTATGGGTAAAGATGTAAATATTTTGAAGGAAATTTGACATCATGTCCATATAGCAACAATAATAGTTGGTTCCTCCCTTAGAGCCTATGATTTCCCTAGCTATGGAATTTTGACCAGGTTTACAGTACCAAATATGAATTCTTCCTGTAGAGCAGACCTTCAATTCAATGAGAAAGTTGTTGGTTACCCCTATAACAGTCATTCCATCATCGCACCAGTGAGCACATCTGGACTGGCAGGTTAGCGTTGTAGCTTGCAGATTAAAGCTGCGTAAGATTGTTGATTTTTCTCCACCAGCAGCCTGTATGGCACGTTTTGGCACAATGAAAGCCAGCTGGCAGGAGGAAGCTTGTAGTTCAGTTCCAGGTTTATTTCTGTATGTTCTGCAAACACAGTGTATAATGTTTCCAGCAATAGGTAGGGTCTTTATCATCTAATTTTTGTAGGCAACAAAAGCAGTGATAGTAACTAGTTGTTTGGGGTTCTCTGAGGCCTCCCTGACCCACAAGGAGGGATGTCACAGTGGAATCCAGGCTGTTTGTTCCTCTCTGATTCCTTAATTTTGTTTTTTCTCTATTCCCGTAGCTCAATTATACCCAAGTTATATATAAAGATGCATGGAACTGGAAGGTGACTGTAATCAGCAGGAATGTGAAATTTTTCACTTTGTTCTAAAATTTTTGTTCTGTTTTATTTTTTGATACAGGATCTTATTATGTATCCTGGATGGTCTGAAACTATATAGGACCAGATTGACTTAGGCTTGCAGTGGTAATGATTTTTTAGATTCTTCATATTCAAATCCATTATCTATTAATAGAATTTCGTGAGCTTTTAAAAATTTAATTGAATTTTTGCAGTTTTCATACAATATAATTAAGTGGTTGTGGCCTGGAAGTTCCTCTAATAAGCCATGGTCCCACCTCCTTTCCTTGCTCTGCAGAAGGAGTCAAGCCCATCAAGGGGTGGGGTTATGGAGATATGAGCCAGGAAAACCAGGAGGCCGCTCTCTTGCCATTTTGTGTGGCTGTTGGGAAGCCACTGGACTTATGTTTGGGTCCGTGAAAGGGCATATTTGGACTAGAGCGCAGGTGAAAGTGGGGTGGGGCAGATGTCCCACCTGTCTCGTGTGACTAGGAGCACATGGGGTGGGCCACAGGAGACAGATGGCGTGTGCATTTCAAATATGGAAAAGGAAAAACCTATAAGAATCCATGTTTTTGTAAGTCATCCCCTCCCAAATGTCATATAAACCATGCAAAATCCAAATAGGATGACTTACATTGGTTTGTCAATCCGCATCAGGACCAGGAGACCCTAGAGTCCTCAGAGGGTGCTTGTGGGTCTCCCGGGGGTGGGGGGGAAAGGGAAAAATATGGCAAAACTGGTATTTGAATTTCCTCCACTATTTTCACATACCCTTATTTTCCCCCCACCCAATTTAATAAACAATAAGGCCTACAGACACAATTTGTGTCCCTAAAGGTCATTCAGTGTGGTCCATTCATTGGGCCTGATTAACCCACTAAGGCTCATGTCCTAGAAAGAGACTGACTCTCCCTCTCCCAGCAACCACCAGTTGTCAATAGTTCTTTAGGTAGGGCTGGGGTTTCTTACTCACCATATCTATGCTGGGATTTTGTCACGGTAAGCTTTCATTGAACTTGTGTATGCCGTCACCATTACTATGAGCTCATGTGATTAACTGAACAGCTGTTCGGAAAACTCTATTTCTTTGTGGTCATCCATCACCTCTGACTCTTACAATCTTTCTATCCCCTCTTTCACAATGATCCCTGAGCCTTGGGAGGCAGAAGTTTGATACAGGTGTCCAGTTCCAGAATAATCACTCTGTGCAGCCTCTTGTTCTCTGCACATTGGCCAGTTGTAGATTTCTGTGTTAATCATCATCTGCTGCATAAGGAAACTTATCCGGTGAGAGTTGAGAGCTGCATTAATCAATAGATATAACAAAAAAACAAGGAGTCCATTTAATATTATGATTATTTAGTAGAAAACTAGAATTGGGTTCTCCCCTATGCCTTGTGTGACCTGTCTAGCCTCAGGTTCCTAGGCCTGATACCAGTGCCAGGTATGGGCTCATTTTATGAAGTGAACCTTAAATCCAATTAGAAAGTGGTTGATTATTCCCACAATATTTGTGCCACTACTGCATCAGTGGGCATATCTTGTCTGGCCAGCTGTTGTAGGTTACAGAATTCACAGCTGGGTAAAGTTCATGCTAAATGTCTTTTTCAGGTAACTTGGGTAGCATCTTCCATCTTCAAAGCTAGCCAGTAGAGATGAGGCTTTGAAGTCAGCACCAGCTTTATTTCTCCTTGTTTGTTCTACAGCTCATATATGTAGTGTGTTCAGCAATAGGGTTTTACTTTTCTGCCTCCCATCAAGTTAATAACATACAAGAGTATTGTGTTTCATTAATGGAACAATAACATACTAAACACCTGCTAGGCACTAGAGGCACTGTGGTACAAAGCTGAGTGGAAATGCTTTGTGGTAATTGCCACGACCTGTGAGTGCCGGATGGAGTAATACTTTCTGGGACTGATGCTTTAGGTTAAATGTGGCCCAAAGGTAAGGACCCTAACTTCCACCTCCTTCCTACACGTGCTTCCACTGACCTCCATGGGTACACATCATGTATAATGTGTGTGGGATAAGCACTCAGTTCCTCAGTTTAACCCACCAGCTATCTCTGTAGAGACATAGATAAGAGCTTAGCCTCCCCAGTTCACTCTCCTGACAGACTGCTGAGTTCCTCTACTCTAATCTGGTAACCATTTTACCCTGTTTCCTCCAGATGCCAGATTACCTCTTTACCTCTGTGGATTACCTGAAAGCAAGTGTATGTAAGTAGTAAATTAGGCAGTACTGCAAGCTGAAGTAATTAGTGTTAGAACTGAAGTGGTTATGGCAGCCAGAGATGAAGTCTGGAACAGGGAAAGTCAACCTCCAGTTTCTGCCCTTTCCATTTGGTTGGGCACAAAAGCTTCCCAAGACAAGTAACATATGGCTCTATGTCTGAACACGTGGTCTTTAACTTGGGAAACTGTTTGGGGAGATTGTGGGTCCTTTGGGAGATAGGGTCTAGCTGGCAAATGTGGACCTTTGAAGGTTATAGCCTGAGCCCCTGATTCTGTCCCACTTTCTCCACTTCCTTGGCTGCCAGCCCAGCTGAAAAATACACGAGTTCCAGGTTCAGAGAGGGATCTTATCTAAAGGAGTAAGGTGGAGAATGATCAAGGAGGACACTTGATGCCTTTCTCTGCCTGCCATGCATGTACGCACCCACACACATATGTACACACTCACCACATACGTGCACACGGAATACACACACACTCATGTATGGTGGTACTCCTATGTGTAAGTATAATGCTGGAGTGCATTGGCATATGTTAGTGTGAATGAGTCTGTGTGGGTGTGTGCATGTGTGAATGGCAGGGTGGGAATGTGGATGGGTGTGTGGTAAGTAGCCAAGGTTGGGGATGGATGAGACCATACAGCAAGCTTGTGGTCTAGTGCATATGGGTGTGTCCAGAGCCGAGTAACTGCTAAGTTACTTTAGGAGCAGAGGATTGCCTTCTTTTAATCAGTCCTAAATACGTGGCACCATGACTGTATTAGTTGTCTTTATGCTGCAGAGGCCAAAATACTTGAGAAAAGTGTCTTTTTGTGTGTTTTTTTTTGTTTCTTGTTTGTGACAGGGTCTCCCTATAGCCCCAGCAGCCTGGAACTCAGTATACAGTCCAGGCTGGCCTTTGATCTCACAGTATCACCTGCCTCTGCCTCCCAAGTGCTGGGATTAAAGGCATGCGCCATCATGCCTGGCTGAGAAAAACATCTTAAAGGGAAAAGTTTATGGTTCAGAAATGATTGGTTTAGGCTCATGGTTCAGAGCTGCATTATACCATAGTGAGGAAAGGCTTGATCTAGTAACTCAGTCCCTGATGGCAAGGAGTGTGTGGTAGTGGCTGTCCACTGTTGTGGGCCAAGGAAGCAGAGAGAGTCTGACAGAATCAGGGGCTCAGGCTATAACCTTCAAAGGTCCACATTTGCCAGCTAGACCCTATCTCCCAAAGGACCTACAATCTCCTCAAACAGTTTCCCAAGTTAGAGACCACGTGTTCAGACATAAGAGCCTGAGGGAGATGGTTCACATTGAAACCATAAGAGGGAACTGGGAAGAGTCAAGTATTGGGAGATGCAGTGATGCACAGTTATTTAGTCTCAACATGTCAATCTAATGGAAGCTCAGGGAGGGTCAAGAGAAGGCCGCTTATACCATACACATTGCATCATTTCAAAATTATTTTGTATGTTCATCCTCCTGCTTGATGAGGTAGGTTGAATATTCAAGAGACCGACCAGCTTCAAATGCACAATGGGAAATGGCTGTTTTGTGTCCTTTGGTGCCACCTACAGCAAAGACATAGATAAGCAACTACTATTTGCCAGTCTTTTGCTATTGAGAATTATGAAGATTTATATTTGGGTAGAATAAAAGATATGCACAGTGCCTCCCCACATACACCATACACACATCATATATATACACACACACCACATACACTCACACACACCACACGTCTCTCTCACCCACATACCCACTACTCCCATACATCACGCACTGCGCACACACAGAAGACCCCCCACAACACACGTAGTACACATACACCACACACACCAGACATATGCACACACTCACACCCACTACACACATGCCACACATGCTATACATATACCATACCACACACACATACACACATCACACACATACACACATCACACACATACACATATCACACACATTCACACAGAACACACATGCCACACATACCCACACATATACATACCATACACATACATACATCACACACAGAACACACACAGCACACAGCACACACTACATGCATACACTGTACACACAGAACACACACCACACACATCACACACATACTACATGCACATGCCACACACATCCCCCACACACTGCACACACCACATACTGCACACACACCAAACACCCCCCCCCACACACACTCACACACACTCATACACAGAGTTCATTTGTTACTGAAGTCCCCTCACGACTTCATTCTTGCTTTGGGGGCTGACTGCTGGAGGCTCAGGTCTCAGGCTGTTTGCTCCTCTGGGGCTCTCCTTTCTTCCTCCCTGAGAGGAATGGGACCTCTCTTAATGAGTGCTTTTTGTTTATTTTGTTCCCAGTTCAACTGTCTTTACTGTAGCCTTCACTAGTAGATAAACCTTGAGCTCAGGGAGGCTGTAGGAAGGTTTCAGTGTGTGGTGTTTCCATCCGCCCTAACTCACTCTTCTGTCTGCAGGTAACTGTACGCCACTGACATTTCGGAGTTTCCACAGTCGCCTCACTCTCAAGTATCAATAAATCTTTGATTTCTGTTTTGCCACACCATAATGACTGTGCTATTTTATGAGACAGAGACTAAACACTGAGAAAACATTGGGAATTGGAACATGCTAAAAGGTCCCAATGTAATTTGCGGTGCCAGTCATTGTTGTGGTTATTAGGACTTAAAGCTGGAGCCGGACCATTGACTGATGTCCTCCCTTAGCACTTTGCATAGTGTCCTCCAAAGCCATGAGTGCTAGTCTTCAGGGAGGAGGCTTCCAGGTCAGTTCCAGCTCCATTGCTCTAAGTTGTGTGAAGTATGTCCTGTCTTCAGCAATAGGGTCTTACCTTCAAGTTCTGGGAGGCACTCAAGGGCTGTGGCAATAGCCTGTGTAATTTTAGGAGTTTCTTGGACTATGGTCAACAACTCGAAGGGAGGTTTCTCCTGTCTGACACTGTTTCTTATTATGTAGCTTTCAGCTATACATACAAACACACATAGAGACCTTGTATGTGAATTTTTCAGGAGGCTTTTGAATTAATACATTTCCCTCTGTTTTTTTTCACTCCAGTTAAGCATCATATAGCTCTATCTTCTCTTTCTCCCTGTCTAACCTTTTCTCCTCCATCCCCAGTTAAAGTACCCCCATTTTTCCCATTTCCCCCTTGATAACACCTGTCTCCTACTGTTCCTCTCTCTCAAGCTCCTTCTTTACCTTTACCTCCCTGGTTCCTTTCTACTTTTCTGGCTCCTGCGGTTACATCAGTATATGTATTTACATATAAGGATCTGGTGCTGGTTGTTCTTCTGAGCCTGTTACATGCAGCTTTTATATTTAAAGTGCATATTATATAGCCGGGTGTGGTGGTGCACACCTTTAATCCCAGAAATCAGGAGGCAGAAGCAGACAGATCTCTGTGAGGTTGAGGCCAGTCTGGTCTACACAGCTAGTTCCAGGCCAGCTGGGGCTACAGGGAGACCCTGTCTCAAAAAGACCACCCCGCAAATGCATATTAACAAACTTGTGTATATGATTTTCAATTGTCAAGAGCTGTGATTTGGGGCATACAATTAAATAAGCAGCACTTTATCCTTAGTAGTTATATTTCTCAGCCTAAAAACAAACCTGGTCTTAGATAAAGAAAGATTTTACTCAGATTATTGCAGCAGGAAGAACACTCCAATCCCAGCTCTGCAAGCATCTCAAAGGTCAATCAGAAAAAGATCTTCTTATAGGGAGAAGAATGGTTAACAGGAATTTTCTGAGAGAGGAGACTGGGGGACATGTGCAGATGTCTAAAACAGGGCATTTCTATAAGAATTGTTTCTATGATCCTAGGGATTCTGTGAATAAAGTGTTAAGAAGGATGTCCTACATCTTAGTGCCTTAATGCATGTTTAAATTTGAAGGTAAGTGAAAGATTCAAGGTCTCTCAGGAGAAGAGGAGCCCGATTAACTAGGTCAAAGCCGAGGGCCAGACAAAATTCCTGGCTGTGAGCATGTTCATAGTTACATCAATATTTGATTGCCTCTAGCCATTGTATTAGGCATTAAAGTATAGTAATGATTAATTCTGAATCTTTTACTTAAGTCATAATGCCAGTGAAAGCTGTAGACAGAGGAAAGGGCTGTCATAGTCTTTTTGGTTTGTGAATTGCTATAACAAAGTACTTGAAGCTAGGTACTTTATTTTTAAAAGGAGATGTTTATTTAACTTTGAACTCTGGTTGGTTATAAAGTTCAGTATCATAATACCAGCATCTGGCAGCATCATAACATGGTAAAGAAGCAGAAAGGGAAACAGCTGTACACAGGAGTGTCTTTGCTTTATAACAACTTGCTTTCTTGAGAAGTCACTTGATCCTTGGTTTCTGTTGCTCTGATAAAACACTGACCAAAAGCAACTTGGGAAAGAAAAGGTTTATTTCATCTAACAACTGATAGCCCATCACTGAGGTAAGTCAAGGCAGGATCTCAAGGTAGGAGCTTGGAGCAGGAACTGAAGCAAATGCCATGGAGGAACACTGCTAACTGGCTTGCTTTCTCAGGCTTGCTCATCTACTTTTCTTATACAGTCCAGGCTCACCTGCCAAGGGATGGCACTGCCCACAGTGGGACGGGTCCTCTATATTAATTAGCAATTAAGAAAATGTACTGATACGGAGAGAGGCCAATCCAATGGAGCATATTCCTCAATTGAGGGTCTCTCTTCCCAGATGACTCCAGTGCCAAGTTGACAAAAACTAACTAGCACAATTCTGAAGAGTTGCAAGATATAGTACTCCCTGAACTAATTAGCGTCCACCAGGCCCATCTCTTAAAAATCCATGTCTCAGTATTGTTACATTAGGAACCACCTTCCAGCTTATTTATCTTTGAGTGACGTTCTTTTTTTTACTCATTAAAAAAATTTGTTGATTTTTTTGGTGTGTATTTCATACAAAACATCCCAAACAATCTTATTCATCTATATACCCACATCCCAAATGGCACCCTCCCATAGCCTACCCCTCCCCAACTGGAGCCCATATACTCTGTCATCCCTGTTACTGTCCACTGTGTTGTCTGCACCCCCAGCCATTCCCCAGTGCTTGTCCATTCGCTAAATCTAGTCAGCCTATATAGAGATACTTGTTTTAGGAAGATCAGCTCTTCCTCATCTAGCAGCAATCAGTTACCAACATTCCTGTAGATAAGATTGAGGTCTGCTGTTCATTTTCCCAGTTCTGTGCTGGGTTACTGTCTGGGACTCTCTTGGGCCACCCTGGCCAACAACTCAAAGGAAGGTATCTCCTGTCTGGCACTGTTTCTTGTTATGTAGCCTTTATCTATACATATGGACTCTTAAAGAATTATATTGATTCCTTTACTCTTTGGTTATACTTTCCTTTTGGGTGTTTAAGACCCTACAGTTGGCTCAGATAAACCAATCTCTTTTTACTCTTAAGGTTGTTTGAGGATCTGTTCCTCAGGGGTCACATGAGCTTGGGAGGAATCCCTGGCTCCTTTCTTTTACCTGTTCTGTCTATGTGAAGATAAGTCAAAGGTCCTGCTCGACCATGGCTGGCTTCACTTGGAAGGATGGAGGAAATGTTTCCTATGTATTGCTTCCTCTTTGTAGACTGGACACTGGTTCAAGTTAATCTGGTGGGGTCTCCATGGCCTCCTTGATCAAGAGGACAGGTGACTGACCCACCACAGTTACAGGACATTTTGAGAGATACTCATAGTCCTCTGGAACTAGTCAACCTAGGAGGACAAGGAGCAAAAAACTGTCCTTTATGTCCCTCTGACCAAATTAGGATAGACCTCAAAGTATGTCTGTTAAACATCCAAGAAGGTTAGTTCCACCAGTCTGGCACTTTTAATTATTGTGTGCCATGTAGATAAAGCTTGGGCAAAGACCAAACGTTCTCAGATAAACATTGCCTAGATATATATTACATTTCTTGAGCTAGTTATATATATAATTTGTCAGTAGGTTGTTCGATTAATATGGTACCCTCTGTTTTTTTTTAAATAGCTAGGCATTATTTTTATCTTGCATTGTCTAATCCTTCCGCCATGGCTTCCCCATTTAAAGTGCTGCCATTTTCCCCAATTCTCCCTTAATAATACCCTTCTCCTATGGTCCTGCCTCTCTTGACCTCCTTCTTTTCCTTTATCTCCAAGATTCCTTGTATAACCCTCCCTCCCTGCTCCCCTTAAAACAACCCCATTTCTGTCCTTATCTCCCTTATTAACACCTGTTTTCTACTGTTCTTCTCTTTCAGATTCTTTCTTTTCCTTTACCTCCCTGGCTCCTTTTCATCATCCTGGTTCTTGTAGTTGTGTCTGGGTACATACTCACTTATAAGGATTTGGTGCTAGGATCCACATATGAGGGAGAACGTATGTTGGTTTTTTTCTTCTTCTGAGTCTGTGTTACATCACTTCTTCACTTAGTATAGCACTTTCTAGTTCCATCTATTTACCTGCAAATTTCATGATTTCATCTTTCTTTACTTCTGAGTAAAACTGCATCATATAAATGAGCCACATTTTCATTATCCACTTGACAGGTGAGTGACACTTAGGTTGCTTTCATTTCTTAGCTATTGTGAAAAGAGCAGCAACAAACATGGATGTAACAAATGTCTCTGCAATAGGATGAGTTCTTTGGGCATAGGCCAAGGAGCAGTATAACTGAGTCAAATGGTAGGTTCATTTGTAGTTTTTTAAAAATTTTATCTATTATTTTTATTTTATGTGTATGAGTGCATTGTCTGCATGTATATGAGTGCACCTGCATTGTGCAGTGCTGTGGAGGTTAGAATAGGGCTTCGGATTCCCCTGGAACTGGAGTTAAGGATGGTTCATAGCTGCCATGTGGGTGCTGGGAATCGAACCTGGGTCCTCTGCAAGAGCAGTCAGTATTCTTAACCTCTGAGCCATCTCTCCAGCCCCTTATTTTTAGTTTTTTAAGAGTTTTCCACACTGCTTTCCATAGGGGTTGAACAAGTTTGCAACACTACCAACAGTGAATGAATGTTCCCCACATTAGGCATTGTTTATCTCTCACATTGTCTCACCCCTCCATCATGGTTTTCCCACTTAAGGTGCCTCCACTTCCCCCCTTTCTCCCTTATTAATACCCTCTCCTATGGTCCTACCTCTCTTGAGCTCCTTATTTCCCTTTATCCCCTATGTTCCTTCTATATACTTCCCTGCCTCCTCCCTTAAATTAGCCCATCTTTTAATTGGGTTACTTCCTTTCTTGGTTCTTTATTTTTTGTTTGTTATATATTCTGGATGTTAAACCTTTGTCACATGTGTTCCTGGTGAAGGTTTTCTCCCATTCTATGGGTTTTCTCTTTATTTCCTTGGTTACTTCTTTTGATGCACAGAAGCTTTTAAGTTTAATGAAGTCCCATTTGTTGATTCTTTTTTTAAAAAAAAATTTTTAAACTTAAAATAATTTATTTATTTTTAAAATTTTATGTGCATTTGTGTATTGCCTGCATGTACCTAAATGCACCCGTGTCGTGCAATGCCAACAGAGGTCAGAAGAGGCTGTTGGGTCCCCTAGGACTGGAGTTATGGACAGTTGTTAGCTGCCATGTGGGTGCTGGGATTCAAACCCAGGTCTTCTGCAAGAACAACCAGTGTTCTTAACCTCTGAGCCATGTCTACAGTCGCCCATTTGTTGATTCTTGACCTTGTTTCCTGAGCAATTGATATCCAGTTTAGAAAATCCTTTCCTACACTTATAGCTTGTAGGTTATTGCCAATGTTTTCTTCTAACAGTTTTCAGAGTTTCAGGCTTCACATTGAGGTCTTTGATCCATTTGGAGCTGTCTTTTTGGAGATCCAGTTTTACCAGCACCATTTGTTAAAGATGCTGTTTTTCCTTCATTGTGTGTTCTTGGCATCTTTGTCATATAACGGGTGGCTGAAATTGTGTATACTTGGCTTTGGATCTTCAATGATGTTCCATTGATCTATGGGTCTATTTTTGTGCCAACACCATGCTGTTTTTATGACTATAGCTCTGTAGCATACTTTAAGATCTGGTATAGTAATCCCCCCAGCATTGCTCTTTGTGCTCAGGGTTGCTTTGGCTATCTGGGGTCTTTTGTGCTTTCATACAAATTTAAGGATTTTTTTTCTAATTCTGTGAAGTATGTCATGGGGATTTTGGGATTGCATTGAATCTATATATTGCTTTTGGTAGGATGGTCATTTTCACAATATCAGTTCTTCCAATCCATGAGCATGGGAGGTCCTTCCATCTTCTGATTTCTTCCTCAATCTCTTTCTTTAAAGATTTAAAATTTTCATTGGAGAGGATTTTAATATCTTTGGTCAGGTTTATTCTGAGATATTTTATGTTTTCTTGCAGATATGTGAAAGGGAATGTTTCCATGTACTCTTTCTTTGATTGCTTGTTATTGGTATACAGAAAGGCTACAGACTTTTGAAGATTAATTTTGGAACCTGCTACTTTACTGAATGTGTTAATAATTTCTAGGAGTTTTCTGGTGGAATATTTGGCATCTCTTAGATATAATATCATATCATCTACCAAAAGAGATAATTTAATCTCTTCTTTTCCAATTATTACTCCTTTAACTTCCTTCTCTTGTCTTATTGTTCTTGCAAGAGTTTCAAGCAGTATGTCAAAAAGGAGTGGAGATAATGGACAGCCTTGTCTGGTTCCTGGTTTTAATGGGAATGCTTCCAGATTTTTTTCCACTTGGAATGATGTTGGCTGTGGGTTTGTTGTATATAGCTTTAATTATGTTGATGTATATTCCCTCCAGCCCAGTTCCCTCTAGGACTTTGAACATAAATGCATGTTGTATTTTGTCAAAGGCCTTCTCACATCTACTGAGATGACCATGTGGTTCTTGTCTTTGATTCCATTTATATGATTTATGATGTTTGTTGACTTATGTATATTGAACCATCCCTGCATTTCTGAAACAAAGCTTACTTGATCATGGTGGATGATCTTTTTGATGTGTGTCTGTATGAGGTTTGCAAGTATTTTGTTGAGAATTTTTGCATCTATGTTCATTAAGGATATGGGTCTATAGTTTTCTTTTTGGTTACATCTTTACCTGGCTGTGGTATTCCTTCATAAAAGGAATTTGGGAGTTCTCCCTCTGTTTCTATCATTTTGAATAATTTAAGTAGTATTGGATATGGATCTTCTTTAAATGTCTGGTAGAATTCTACTGCAAATCCATCTGTCCTGGGCTTATTTTAGCTGGGAGGTTTTGTATTACTATTTTAATTTCCTTATGTGTTATGGGTCTGTTTAAGCTGTTGATCTCTTCTTGGTTTAGTTTTGGTAGTTCCCATGCTTTTAAATACCCATCCATTTCTTTTAGGTTTTCAAATTTAGTAGTGTATAGGTTTTTAAAGTATTCCCTTATAATGTTCTCAATCTTTTGGTGTCTATTGTGATGTTTCCCCTTCCATTTCTGATTTTGTTGATTTGGAGGTGCTCTTTCTTTCTTTTGGTTAATTGGGCTAGCGGTATGTCAATCTTGTTTATCTTTACAGAGAACCAGCTTTTGGATTCGTTGGTCTAGGCTTCCAGTTCTCTCTTTTGATTTTATATTGGAGTGGCCAGATTGCTTTTGTCTTCAGGAGTGCCCACAGAGGCCCAAGTCAGATGAGGACCAGATGCTCTCAGGCTTTCTCCTAAGGTCTGGATCCCTCCAGGAAAGATGCTAACCTCAGGAATTTGAGGGCTGGGCTGGCCCGGGAGCAGGGCCCTGGAAATTTGCTTGCCCCAGGAAGCTGGTGGCTCTGCCACCCAGGTATGCAAAGGGAGGTGGGGACAAGAAGATGCCCTGAGGGCTACTGGGGACTACAGAAGGAATTGGGATGGTCTGGATGCAAAGGATCAGGAGCCAGTGGGGATTCCTGGCTAAGAGGTCAGTTCTGGGGTCTGGGGTGCCAAGAAAAGAAATGGGCCAGTCACCCTGCTAGGAGGAGGGATGGGGTTGGGGAGCTGGAAGGATGAAGGAGGCTGGGGGAGTCAAGGCTCAGGGGGCACCTCCAAACCCAGGAGAGCTGCTGGCCCCAGGAAGTTGTGGGGCTGGGCTGTTCAGAGATGCAAAGGCTAAGTGACATTCTTAAACTATACTTAAATCATAGCAAGAGCATTGTCAGAATTGTAAACATTTAGCTGTCTATCCTAAGAGTGATAGGCTGTGTCATTGTGTAATACCCTCACTAAGAAAGAAGTTGATGGAGCAGGAGTCCTCCTTCATTATGGAATAATTAAATCTGTAATAAAATACCACTTTTATCTATTATCCTATAAGAACTCACACTTGGTAGTACTGTTGGTAAGAGCACAGGAAACAATAAAATAACTATCTCTCACGTAGGAGGTTTGGCAACATCTGGCAAAGCTACATGTTTTATTTATTTATTGTGGTGTACCAAGGTACCCAAAATTAAGTAGCCTGGCATTATACTGAAGCCCAAGTAGTACATGCATTTGTAGTGGACCTTGATCCTTTGGAATCTCAATTTTCCCAGCACACAAGATAGTGAAGAATGTGGGTACTTGAACGTTAGTAAATCGAAGCCCTGAAAGGCAGCACATTCATGTTCAAATCTTCCTAAAAGTGAAGACTGAGAAGAATGCTTGACACTGTGTATATGAAATGCTTTAGGCCTAGGGATGAAAGGGCAAAGTTGTCTGATAAGATAAGGGTAGATCCAAGCTTGTGTAATTACTAAATTGATGCTAGAGAAATGGTTTAGAATAAAAGTATGGGTGAGGTCTGGCTCAGCAGTACAGTTCCAGGAGACATCTGGAAGAATGGGTGTCCTCTAGGTTTGTGCCCACTCTTACAACTAAAATTAAGAGTTTGGCTGTTTATTCAGATATAACTATAATGTTGGCATATTAGTGTGAAGACATTATACCTTATGAAATATATTAACCAAAAATTCACACTCCTAAATGTTAGAATTTAAAGCTAGAAAGCCTTGAGAAAAAAATGGAAGTAAAGCCAGGTGTAGTGGTTCACCCCTTTAATCCTGGAACTCAGGAGGCACAGGCAGATGGATCTCTGTGAGACTGAGCTCAGCCTGGTACACAGGGAGTTTCAGGCCAGCTGGGGCTACAGTGAGATCAACCAGCTTTACATAAACAATAAGGAAAGACCTAGGCACCCAATAATAAAAACAGAAGCATACTTCAACTTAATTCTCATATCAGAATCATAAACAACAAAAGAAATTTAAATGGAAAAATAAAAACGAATGAATAATAAAATGGAAAACCAAAACACTATGCATTATGTCCCCACAAAACTCCACCAGTCCTGTAGAAGAGCTCTACAAGAACTAAAGATAACCGAGGACACTGAATTTAAAAGAACAATCAAAAACATGATCAAGGAATTCAATGAATTTAAAGAACACATGAACAAAGAAATCAAAAAACTAAAAGAAGATAGGGATAAACTTTGGAATGAATTCACAAAAGAGATACAAACATTGAAGAAAACTCAGGCAGAAATGAAAAAGTGAAAAACTCAATAAGCCAGCTTGAAACAACAGGGGAAACCCTCACTGCTAGAATGAATGAAAAGGAAAACAGAATATCAACACTGGAGGATAAAGTTGAAGAAATGGACCACTCAAGCAAAGATTACGGAAAATTTAAAAGAAACACAGGAATGGAATATGCAAGAGATTTGGGACACCATGAAAAGTCCAAATCTATGTATCATAGGAATAGAAGAAGGAGAAGAATTTCAGGTTAATGGTATTGGCCATATCTTAAACAGGACTGTAGAAGAAAATTTCCTGAAATTATGGAAAGACATCCCCATACAAATACAGGAAGCACATAGAACCCCAAATAGACAGGATCAGAAAATAAACTCCCTGCGACATAGTGTAGGAAAAACATTAAATGTGTAGAATAAAGAGAATACTCAAAGCAGCAAAAGCAACAAGTCACATACAAAGGAAAGCCCATCAGAATTACAGCTGACTTATCAATGCAAACTATGAAAGCCAGAAGAGCCTGTACCAAGGTATTTCCAGTTCTACATGACAATAGATGCCAGCCTAGAATAATTTACTCAGCAAAAATGTCTATTATAGTTGAGGGGGAAAGAAAAATCTTCCATGACACGAATAGCCTGAAAGAATACATGTCCACAAAACCAGCCCTTCAAAGAATACTTGAAGCAATACAGAGAGTAGAGAAAGAAACAACTATACCACAGGAGCAATGAAAGAAAATAAAAAAGGTCTATTTGAGGAAACACAAAATTAGACAGAGAATGTAAACAGCC
>NW_008346098.1:409833-420514 GCF_000622305.1 Nannospalax galili | reverse complement strand
ACTCTAAATATCAGTGCTCTCAACACCTCAGTCAAAAGACAAAGGCTAGTGGAATGGGTTAAGAAACAAAATGCATCTTTTTGTTATCTTAAATTCATCTCACCTTCAAGGATAGGCACTACCTTAAGGTACAAGGATGGAAAGAATATTCCAAGAAAATGGCAGTAAGAAACAAGCAGGGGTTGCAATTCTAATATCTGACAAAATAGATTTCACAGTAAAACTAATAAGAAATAAGGAGGGTCACTTCATTCTGATTAAAGGAAAAATTAATCAAGAAGATATTACAATCATGAACATATATGCACCGAAATCTGGTGCACCCAATTTCATGAAAACAGTATTACAGGACTTTAAACTCCTTTATAGTAGGGGGGGTCAATACCACATTGTCTCCATTAGATAGGTAAACAGGACAGGTAAATAACAGAGAGACATCTGAATTTTACAATACCTTACATCAAATGGACCTAACAGACATCTTTTGATTATTCCACCCAAACACCAAAGAATACATTTTCTACTCAGCACCCCATGGAACTTTTTCAAAAATTGACCACATACTGTGCCATAAAACAAACCTCAACAAATACAAAAAAATTGAAATAATTCCATGCATTCTATCAGACCACAAGGCAATAAAGTTCAAAACTCAACATTGGACAAAGCCCTAGTCACTACATGAACTCGTAGTGATTGAATGACACAGTACTAAACAATGAGTGGGTGAAAGTAGAAATCAAGAAGGAAATAAAAGAATTCCTGGAATTCAACAAAAAGGACAATACAATACAACAAAACTTTTGGGACACATTAAAAGCAGTCCTAAAAGGGAAGTTTATAGCTCTAAGCGCCTACATTAAAAAATTAGAAAGAGCCCAAATAAATGACCTAAGACTGCAACTCAAAACACTGGAAAGGCAAGAACAAATGAAACCCAATCCTGCAGAAGAGAAGAAATAAGAAAAATCAGAGCAGAATTTAATAAAATAGAAACAAAGAAAAAAATACATAGAATCAATGAATCTAAGAGCTGGTTCTTTGAAAAGCTAAACAAGATAGACAGACCTTTAGTCCAGTTAACCAAAAGAAAGAAAGAGCAAATTGAAATCAACAAAATCAGAGGTGAAAAGGGAAACATCACAACAGACACCCAAAAGATCCAGACCATTATAAGGGAATATTTTAAAACCTATACACTGCTAAATCTGAAAATCTAAAAGAAATCGATGGATTTCTAAAATCATGGGTCCCACCAAAGTTAAACCAAGAAGAGATTAACGGTTTAAACAGACCCATAACATATAAGGAAATTGAAAGAGTAATACAAAGTGTCCTAACTAAAAACATCCCAGGCCCAGATGGATTTACAGCAGAATTCTGCCAGACATTTAAAGAAGACCTCTAACCAATACTACTTAAATTATTCAAAATGATAGAAACAGAGGGAGATCTCCCAAATTCCTTCTATGAAGCCAGCATCACTCTAATACCCAAACTGGGTATCAGAAAAGAAAAAAAAAAGAGAGAAAACTATAGACTCATATCCTTAATTAACATAGATACAAAAATTCTCAATAAAATACTTGCAAACCGAATACAGATGTACATAAAAAAGATCATTCATCGTGATCAAGTAGGCTTTATTCCAGAGATGCAGGGCTGGTTCAACATATGCAAGTGAATAAAAGTCATTAATCATATAAATGGATTCAAAGACAAAAATGACATTATCGTCTCAATAGATGCAGAAAAGGCTTTTGACAAAATTCAGCATGCATTTATGTTCAAAGTCCTAGAGGGAATTGGACTGGAGGGAACATACTTCAATTTAATTAAAGCTAAATACAACACACCCACAGGCACATCATTCTAAATGGAGAAAAACTGGAAACATTTCCATTAAAATCAGGAACCAGACAAGGATGTCCACTATCTCCACTCCTTTTCAACATAGCGCTTGAAATTCTTGCTAGAGCAATAAGACAGGGGAAGGAAATTAAAGGAGTACTAATTGGAAAACAAGAGGTCAAACTATCACTTTTTGCAGATGATATGATACTATATCTAAGAGATCCCAAAAGTTCCACCAGAAAACTCCTAGAACTGATCAACACTTTCAGTATAGAAGCAGGTTATAAAATCAATGTACAAAAATCAGTAGCCTTTCTATATACCAACATCATTAGTAATTAGGGAAATGAAAATTAAAATGACCCTAAGGTATCACCTTATCCTAATCATACTGGCTAGGATCAAGAGAATAAATGATACCAAATGCTGGTGAGGATGTGGAGAAAGGGGAATGCTCATTCACTGCTGGTGGGACTGCAAAGTCATGCAACCCCTATGGAAAACAGTGTGGAGAACTCTTATAAAACTAAAAATGAACTTACCACATGACCCAATTATACCACTCCTTGGCATATACCCAAAGGACTCATCCTATTGTAGAGACACTTGTACAACCATGTTTGTTGTTGCTCTTTTCACAATAGCTAAGAGATGGAAGCAATCTAAGTGCCCCTCAACTGATGAGTGGTTAACTAAAATGTGGTATATTTACACAATGGAGTTCCATTCAGCAATAAAGAAAGATGAAATAATGAAACTTGAAGGTAAATGCATGGATCTAGAAACTGTTATATTAAGGGAAGTAACACAGACTCAGAAAAACAAACAACGTATATTCTCCCACCAGAGTATCCAGCCACTCTTCCCAGCCAAGTGTATGTAATTTGACCCTAATCACATATGGTCTCCTGGATTTCAGGAGAGCCAAAGTATACAATCTGGGGAAGGATAGGAAGGCATGACCCATGCTGGATAAAGGCTTTCCAGTGTGCATACCCTCAGGTCATACATACACCTCAGCAACCCCTCAGTTATCTCAAAGCCTTTGAGAGGGAACTGACACTGATTCTAACCACTCCAACAGCTATCAAAATACCTGAAAGCAAATCCTGAATCCATCACTCTTGAGTCCAGCCTTGGCAGACAAAAGAAAAATGATGATTCACCCAATGGAGGGATGCTTATGGAATCCCTTTTCAAGAAATTCCAATGTACTCTCATATGAACATTTGAAAATTGCCCTGTTCTGACTTTTTTTCTAGTTCCCTGTCTAGAACTTGTAATGCTAATTACTCTTGCCTTTACTTCTCCTTCACATCCCCTATTCAGCAGTCAAGGACTTTCTTTTCCCCCTACAGACAAGAGTTATGCAATTTGGGACTTTTTTATATAAACCTACTGAGGGGGTACTCCAGTTGCCTCACCCTGTGTCCCTGTTCAGCACAGAAGAAGCCAGAACAGTCTTCATCCCAATTCCCTATTTGGAATTTGGGTAACCTCTTCAGGGGATGGTGTGATAAGAATAGGAGGTAGGAATTGGCTAGGCAGTTAGGGTAAAAAGACACCAAAGAAAAGTAGCCAGTTTCTTGGCTAAAACTCACAATGTCCTTGGGCCTCTTAGCAACATACTCCATTCCAATGGCCAAAAATGTTGAAATCTTTTATTTAGTCCTTAAAAGATTTTAGGGTTACCTCTTTAGAGTGGGGAATGTTGGAGTAGCCAAAAGCCCCACTTAAAAAAATAAAAGAAGAAAAAAGGGTACATGAAGTTCTCAGGAAAAAGTGATGGGGAGATATGGGAGGAGTTGGAGGGGAGAGAGTGGGCATGGATTTGATCAAAACACCTTATATGCATGTATGAAATTCTCAATAAATTATTTTTAAAAAATGGTCAAAGGATCTGGGTAGACATTTCTCCAAAGAAAGCACATAACTGGACATCCAAGAGTGTAGATCTTTGGATTGCATCCTGTGGTAATGCTTCATATCCATTACTAGCATCACGATGTGAAATAACAACAGATATTGGCAAGGAGATGGAAGAATCAGACTCCCCAGACACTGCTGGGAAGGGGGATATAAAATGGAATAGTAGGGTTAGAGAGATGGATCAGTGGTTAAGTGCATTGACTGCTCTTGCATAGGACCTGGGTTTGGTTCCCAGCACCCACATGGCAGGTAACAACCATCTGTCACTCCAGTTCTAGGGGATCTGATGCCCTCTTCTGACCTCTGTGGGCATTGTATGACATAGGAGAATTACATGTATGCAGGCAATATACTCATACACATAACAAAATAAAAATAAAATAAAATAAAATAAAATGGTATAGTACTTTGGGAATCATGCACCAGTTCTTCAAACAGATGAATACAGAATCACTACATAATCACTACACAATCCAGTAACTGCACTTATAGATACAAACAAGCAAAAAAAAAAAAAAAAAAAACAAAAAAAAAAAAAAAAACCAAAAAAACTAAAGAAACTCCTGTAACAAAACTTGTGTATGAATATTTATAGTAGTCAAAAAATGGAACTAGTCAACTATCCATTAACCAATTAACAAAATGTGATGTATACTGATTAGCAAAATGTGATGTATATATTCACATATATGTGTATATAGAAAATGAAATATTATTGGGCCAAAATTAGGAATATAGTACTGACAAATCCTACAATGTGGATAAACATTGTGAATACTACATTAAGTGAAAGAAGACAGTCACGAAAGACTGCATTATTACATGAGTCTATTTACACAGAATATCCAGATATGCAAAATAAACAGAGGAAGCAGATTAGTGGTTTCTGAGGGACAGGAGGAAAGTGAATGGAAAGGTGACAGCTCGATGGTAGAGGGCTTCTTTATGAGATCATGAAAATGCTCTAAAATTGATTGTGGCGATGGTTGTACCTATCTGCGAAGATACTGAAAGTCACTGAATGCTTATTTAAATGGGTGAATTGTATGGCATATAAGTAATATCTCAAACTGTGTGTGTGTGTTAATGTATGTACAGGTGCATATGTATGTACATTTGTGTGTAGGTTAGAGAACAATTCTAAATTTCATCCATTAAAATGCTATCCACCTCCTTTGAAACAGGGTCTCTCACTGGTTACTTACTCACCAGTTACTTACCCTAGACTGTATATTCCAGTGAGCTCTAGCAATCCTCCAGTCTCTGCCTCCTCAGCAGTGGGATCACAAGCCTGAGTCACCACATGTGGTTGTTTATGTGCATCCTGGGGATCAAACTCAAGTCTTCATGCTTGAAAGGCATCTTAATTTGTTGTTGCTGTGATAAAACACTGACCAAAAATAACTCAGCGAGGAAAGGGTTCATTTTTAGCATAAAACTCTCATGTCATAATCCAACACTGAGAGAAATCAAGGCAGGAAGTCAGGGCAGCAACCTTGAGGCATAGACCATAGAGGATCACTGATTACTGGCTTGCTCCTCTGACCTGTGCTTGGCCTGTTTTCTTATACAAAACTAACATCACCTACCCCTAGGGTTGACACTACCCATATTGGGCTGCACCCTCCTACATCATTCAATAATCAAGAAAATGCTTCAGATGTGTCCACTGGTCAATTTGAGGTTCCATCTTCTTCCTAGGTGTGTGAAATTGACAAGTGTCACTATTCAGCACAGAAGGACCACTTACTGACTGCACCATCTCTCCAGTTCTATATCACAAACTGTTTAAAGTAAATATTTTCATAATATGCACACAACACATACGTTATTCTAGGTCTAGGTCAAGGAAGGGTCATGAGGGATTAAATCTATATATTTAGCTTGCAAAAGGCGCCCAAGGTCTTATAAACAAGCTAAAATAATATTAAATGATCTCAGAACCTAAGATTAACTTTGGTTACAAGGTTAGGTAAGATTCCTATTTGTCATTCCCAGAAGTCATTCACACATAAATAGCACACTGCTAATGAAAGATTAATGATTTACATCCAAGTTAAATATTCAAATTTATATTCTGCTAGCCCCTAGCAATTATTTCTTATTGAAGTCAAGTACGCCTAGCAGATTTCTAACATAAATACCATTTCAATCCCTAATACTAAGGAGTTGTACATGTCCTCCTTCCTAGTGTAGTCTACCTCTTTCTGGCTAGCCAACACTTAAGAGCTGCCAAGCTTCAAGGGCTGGTAGTGTCCCTCAGTGGCAAAGTGCTTGCCTAAGAACTTGAGGCCCTGGGTTCCATCCCCAGTACTACATAGTCAGTCCCTGACAAGAAGGGTGGACCTCTAAATGTCTTCCACCAGTCAATAAACAGAGCTAAAAAAAAAAAAAGCAAAGAAACAAAAACTAACAATGGCAAAAATCCAAAGCAATTAAGTTTTCATTTCCTTGGTCTCTCTCCTGTCAGTTTTCATCTGGATGAATCCAATTTGATATGACCCACAGTTCTTTTTTCCAGCAGAGAGATGATATCTGGGTTGGAAACTGGATACCACACTATAAAGCAAATAGAAACCGAGTTGATTACCCTGGAAAGAAAAGAAAGTGCAGCTTGAGGAGCCCACAATAAAACTGAGCAGGTGGTACTCAGCAAAGGAAGGCTGTGCTGGAGAGAGAAACAGAACACATTATTAGGCATGTCAGGAAACCATGAATTATGTAGGGAAGCCTACTTACCCATGGAGAACAGATGGCTGTAGTTCTCTAACATCACATTCCCCCCTGTAGAGAGTTCTCTGAGCAAGGTCCAGGAGCTGTGACTCCTCTGGGTGAAATTCATAGCCACATCCTTGAACAACACTGGAATCTAGAAAAGTACATTCCTGATTAATTTTAAATTCTCGTTTGTTTTTTTTCTACAGTATGAAAAACTATTTTCCTAGTTTTGTACCATATCTTTTGAGAAAATTTAAGAAAATTCTTTAACAAAGAATAAACCAAAAAATGTCACCATCAGAACACAAGCAAAATGTGACCTAATCCCACATGGGATTAACATATAATAGAGACAACATTCTAATAAGTGAATTATTCAGCAAGTGGTATTAGGGAAAATTGGAGACAATTAGGAAATGTTGGGAATTTACATTTTAAAAAAGTTAAATGTGCACTCTCCTACCTGCAGGCCTCTCTTCTACCTGAAGGCCTTTCTCCAGTGAAGGTCCATTGCGCCCTCCAAGCCTTGACTCCCCCAGCCTCATTCACCCTCCAATCTCCCCTGCTATTCTCTCCTCTGAGTTTGGGCACTGCCCCATTCCTTGTCCTGGGGTCCAGACACCTGGGGAAATAATACTGCTTCCTGATCCTTTTCATCCAGACCAAGTAGTGCCTTCTCTGGGCCACAGGATCACTGCTTCTGGGCCTGGCCACATGCTCACCTCCTTTTGCTTCCTTGGGCCTGTACCACCTGCCAGCCTCTTTCTGGGACACGGGGGCTGACCTTTCCTCTTCCTGATCTTTTGCATTCGGACCAACCCAGCTCCTCAGTGCAGTCCCCAGGAGGCCTTGGGGGCCTCTTCCTGCCCCATCTGCCTTTGCATCTCTGGGTGGCATGGCCACCAGCTACCCTAGACCAGCATCTTTCCTGGGCCAGGCTCCCAAGCCAGTCCAACTCCCAAATTCCTGAGGCCAAAATCGTTCCTGGAGGGATCCAGACCTTAGGAGAAAGCCTGAAAACATCTGATCCTCATCTGAATTGGACCCCTGTGGGAACTCCCGAAGACAAAAGCAATCTGGCTACTCCAATATAAAATCAAAAGAGAGAACGAGAAACTTAGATGCAACAGCTTTTCATGCCCAGAGTAAACCACAAAGACACACAAAGTTCACAAAAGGAAGCAGACCTAACTTGAAGGCCTGAGTCTCACAGAAGAATCAGAAACTACAAAAGAAATTCACATAAAGAACACCCCATTCTGAGAAAAGAAAAAGAAAAACCAAAATAACATATCCCCACCAAATACCAATAGTCCTCTAGAGGAGTACAATGAGAACCCCCCAAAGATAATGCAGGACATGGAACTCAGAAGAACAATTATAAACATGATAGAAGAATTCAGTGAATTCAGAGAACACATAAACAAAGAAATCAAAGATCAGAAGGAAGATAGGGATAAACTTCTGAATGAATTCAGAAAAGAGTTAGAAATGTTGAAGAATACTGAGGCTGCAATGAAGAATGAAGTGAAAGACTCAGTAAGCCCATTAGAAACAACTGGAGAAAGCCTCACCAATAGGATGAACAAAACAGAAAACAGAGTATCAAGACTGGAAGATAAAGTGGATGAACTAGACCACTCAAGCAAAGATTATGAAAAATTTAAGAAATCACAAGAATGGAATATGCAGGAATTGTGTGACACCATTAAAAAGACCAAACTTACGAGTCATAGGCATACAGGAAAGAGAAGAATCCCAAGATAATGTCATGGACCAGATCTTCAACAGAATCATGGAAGAAAATTTCCCAAAATTAAAGAAAGACGTGCCCATACAAATACAAGAAGCATACAGAACACCAAACAGACAGGACCAGAAAAGAAATTCTACACAGCACATCATAGTAAAAATACACACATACAAAACAAAGAGACAACTCTGAAAGCTGCAAAAGAGAAGCAACAAGTCACATATAAAGGAAAACCCATTAGGATTACAGCTGACTTTTAAGTGCAAACTATGAAAGCGAGAAGAGCCTGGACCAAAGTATTCCCAGTTTTAAATGACCACAGATGCCAATCCAGATTAATATACCCAGCCAAAATATATATTATAGTCGATGGGGAAAGAAAAAATCTTCCATGACATAAATAGTCTGAAGGAATTCATGCCCACAAAACCAGCCCTTCAGAGAGTTCTTGAAGCAATACAAAGAGCTGAAAAAGGAATGACTATACCCAAGGGATTGTGGAAAGAAATCCAATGAAGGCATAACTGTGGAAAAGTACAGCTATATCAAGAATATAAACAGAAATAAAAATGACAGGATTCAATGCTCATATTTCATTATTAATTTTAAATATTAACAGACTGAACTCTCCAGTCAAAAGACACAGACTATGTGAATGGATTAAGAAAGAAAACCCATATTTTGGTGTTTGCAAGAAACTCATCTCCCTTTCAAGGACAGACACTATCTCAAAGTGAAAGGATGGAAAAAAATATACCAAGCAAATGGCACTAAGAAAAAAGCAGGCATAGCAATTCTAATATCTGACAAAATAGACTTTAAACTAAAACTAATCAGAAGAGTCAAAGAGGGCCACTTCATTTTGATCGAAGAAACAATGAATCAAGAAGATACTACAATCATGAGCATATATTCACCAAACTGGTGCACCCAACTTCATAAAAACAATACTACAGGACATTAAGACCCAAATTAATCCCAACTCATTAATAGTAGGGGACTTCAATACCCCACTGTCTCCATTAGATAGGTCAAAAGGGCAGAGAGTTAACAGAGAGACATCTGAATTAAACAATACCATATATCAAATGGACTTAACAGACATCTACCAAGTATTCCACCCAAGCACCAAAGGACATACTTTCTACTCAGCACCCCATGGAACCTTCTCCAAAATCACTCCATATATTGGGGCACAAAACAAACCTCAACAAATACAAAAAGACTGAAAAAATTCCATGCATTCTATCAGATCATAGTGCAATAAAGCTTACAATCAACACTGGAAGAAGCCCTAATCACCACATGAACACATGCAGATTAAACAACACACTCCTGAATGAGGAATAGATCAAAAGAGAAATTAAGAAAGAAATAAAACTATTCCTGGAACTAAATGAAAAGGACAATACAACACAACAAAACCTCTGGGACACGATGAAAGCGTTCCTTAGAGGGAAGTTTATAGCTCTAAGTGCCCACATCAAAAAACTGGAAAGAACAAAAATAAATGACTTAACATTGCAACTCAACACACTCAAAAAGCAACAGCAAACAAAACTGAAACCCAGCAGACAAGAAAAAATAACAAAAATCAGGGCAGAAATCAATGAAATTGAAACAAAGAAAACAACACAAAGAATCAACAATTCCGCTGGTTCTTTGAAAAGATAAACAAGATTGACAGACCTCTAGCCCAACTAACATGAAATCAGAGATGAAAGGGGAAACATCACAACAGACACCAAAAAGATCCAGAACATTATAAGGGAATATTTTAAAAATCCATATGGCACTAAATTTGAAAACCTAAAAAAGAAATGAATGCATATCTAAAGGCATGGGAACCACCAAAACTAAACCAAGAAGAGATTAACAGCTTAAACAGACCCATAACACAAAAAGAAATTGAAATAGTAATACAAAACCTCCCGACTAAAAAAAGCCCAGGACCAGATGGATTTACAGCAGAATTCTATCAGACATTTAAAGAAGATCTGCATCCAATACTACTTAATTTATTTAAAAAAAAACAGAAATTGAGGGAGAACTTGTGAATTCCTATTATGAAGCCAGCATCACTCTAATACCAAAGCCAGGTAAAGATACAACGAAAAAAGAAAACTATAGACCCATATCCTTAATGAACATAGATGCAAAAATTCTCAACAAGATACTTGCAAACTGCATACAGGCACACATCAAAAAGATCATCCACCATGATCAAGTTGGCTTTATCCCAGAGATTCAGGGATGGTTCAACATACATAAGTCAATAAACATCATAAATCATATAAATGGGCTCAAATACAAGAACCACATGGTCATCTCAATAGATGCAGAGAAGGCCTTTGACAGAATTCCACATGCATTTATGTTCAAAGTCCTAGAGAGAATTGGACTGGAGGGAACATACCTCAACATAAG
>NW_008346098.1:409407-409717 GCF_000622305.1 Nannospalax galili | reverse complement strand
TTCTCTTTAACATAGTACTTGAAACTCTTGCAAGAGCAATAAGACAAGAGAAGGAAATTAAAGGAGTAATAACTGGAAAAGAAGAGCTCAAATTATCCCTTTTTGCAGATGATATGATATTATATCTAAGGGACACCAAGAATTCCATTCAAAAGTCCTAGAAATTATTAACAGATTCAGTAAAGTGGCAGGTTACAAAATTAACCTACAAAAGTCTATAGCCTTTGTATATACCAATAACAAGCAATCAGAAAAAGAGCACATGGAAATACTCCTGTTCACATTAGCTGCAAAAAAAAGATAAAATATA
>NW_008346098.1:407380-409365 GCF_000622305.1 Nannospalax galili | reverse complement strand
ATGAAAATTTTAAATCTTTAAACAGAGAAAATGAGGAAGACATCAGAAGACAGAAGGACCTCCCATGCTCATGTATTGGAAGAACTAATATTGTGAAAATGACCATCCTACCAAAAGTCCTATATAGATCTAATGCAATGCCAATCAAAATCCCCTTGACATTTTTCACAGAATTGAAAAAACTCTCCTAAGAGTCATATGGAAGCACAAAAGTCCTCAGATAGCCAAAACAACCCAGAGCACTGAGAGCAATGCCGGGGGTTACTATACCAGATTTCAAACTGTATTACAGAGCTATAGTCATAGAAACAACATGGTACTGGCACAAAAATAGACCCATAGACCAATGGAAAAAAATGGAAGACCGAAATATGACTAAATACAATTTAAGCCACCTGATATTTGACAAAGGGGCCAAGAACATTAACTGGAGGAAAGACAGCATGTTCAGTAATTGGTGCTGGCAAACTGGATCTCCACTTGTAGAAGAATGAAACTAAACCCCTGTTTTTTACCCTGCACAAAAGTCAATTCCAAATGGCTCAAAGACCTCAATGTAAAGCCTGAAACTCTGAAACTATTAGAAGAAAACATTGGGAAAAACCTACAAGATACAGGCATAGGAAAGGATTTTCTAAAGTGACATCAATTGCTCAGGAAACAAGGGCAAGAATTAACAAATGGGACTTCATTAAACTAAAAGGCTTCTGTACATCAAAGGAGACAACCAAGGAAGCAAACAGAAAACCCACAGAATGGGAGAAAATCTTCACCAGCGACACATCTGACAGAGGTTTAATAACCAGAATTTATAACAAACAAAAAACAGAGAACCAAGACAAGAGTGAACCCAATTAAATAATGGGCTAATGAGCTGAACAGAGCGTTCTCAAAAGAGGAAGTAAAGATGGCTATGAAACATCTTAAAGATGTTCAGCTTCACTAATAATTAGGAAAATGAAAATTAAAACCACTTTAAAGATTTCATCTTATCCCAGTACAAAGGTAGTATTATTGAAGTAAATTGGATCATTAACACACTACTTTCACATTAGAGTAAACACTTAATTAGCTCGTAGTTTATTGACCAGTAGAGAGGTAAGGCCAAGCTGAAAAAATACTTCAGTGGGAGGATGCATTAAGTAGTGTATTTTTTCCTGGTACATATTTTCTCTTTTCCTCTGCCTCCTACATTTGTGAGGTGGGCCAATTGCTGTACTACATGCTTCTCGCCATGGTGTTCTGCCTCACCATGCACAAATCCATTAACAAGGGATCCAAGTGAGTATGAACTGACACACTTGAACTGTGATCCAAAATAAATCATTCCTCACTCAAGTTTCTTTTGTGGGTATTTCATCAAAGCAGCAAAATGTGGCCACACATGCCAAAACAAATGCTGCAAAATAAGCATAAGAATATAGTCATATCATAAGTTCTCCCTCATATGTGGATCCTAGACCCAGACTCTGATAAATCAGTATGCAACCAGACATAACTACAGGAACTGGGATAATGGAAAGGAAACAGGGAGGTAAAGGGAAAAAAATAAACTGAAATAGAAGAACACTAGGAAACAGGCCTTAATAAGGGAGATATGGATAAAAATTGGGTTAGTTTAAGGGAGGGGGAAGGGAAGGGTATACAAGGAACTTAGGGGATAAAGGGAAAGAAGGAGATCCAGAGAGGTAGGACCATAGGAGAAGGGTATTATTAAGGGAGAAAGGGGGAAAAATAGGCACACCTAAATTGGGGAAACCATGATGGAAGGGTGACACAATGTGAGAGATAAACAATGCCTAGTTAGTTTTGAAAACCAGAGGGAACCATATTACTCCTACAACCTACTGAAAAATTATACATAGCAGATCAAGAAATATATGTCTAGGTAAGGTTTATCTGAGAACAATTGGTCTTTGCCCAAGATTTAGCTACATGGCACACAGTAATTAAAAATACCAGACTGGTGGAACTAACCTTCTTGG
>NW_008346098.1:402882-407275 GCF_000622305.1 Nannospalax galili | reverse complement strand
CTCTCAAAATGTCCTGTAACTGTGGTGAGTCACCTGCCCTCTTGTTTAGGGAGGCCATGGAGACCCCACGAGATGGACTTGAACCAGTTTCCAGCCTACAAAGAGGAGGGTGAACACAGAGGAATCATTTCCTCCATTCTTCCAAGCAAAGCCAACCATGGTGGAGCAGGACCTTTGACTTATCTTCACATAGGTGGAACTGGTAAAAGAAAGGAGCCAGGGGCTCCTCCCAAGCCCATGTGACCCCTGGGGAACAGATCCTTAAACGACCTTAAGAGTAAAAATAAATCGGTTTTATCTGGACTGACTCTATGGCCTTAAACACCCGAAAGGAAAGTGTGACCAAAGATTAAATGGGCCAATATAATTTCATAAGAGTCCATGTGTATATCTAAAGTCTACATAACAAGAAACAATTGCAGACCGGAGATACATTCTTTTGAGTTGTTGGCCAGGGTGGCCCACAGGACTCCCAAATAGCGACCCAGCATAAAACCGGAAAATGAACAGCAGACCCCAATCTTATCTAAAGGAATATTGACAACTGATTGCCACTAGATGAGGAATAGCTGACCTTCCTAAAACAAAGACCTTTAGATAGGCTGACTAGATTCACTTTAGGGAATCAAAGGAACTGGGTGGCCTGGAATGCCTTTCACCCTCAAATATAAAAGGAAATTAGAAGAAAAAACTTAAGACAGATGGTCATTACTAGGACCTATTCACCAGAATTACTAGATTCACCAGAGAGGCAAGTAGTGGGGAACGGCTGGGGTGCCGACAACACAGCAGACAGTAGCAGGGATATCAGAGTATAAGGGATCTAGTTGGGGGAGGGAGGATATGGGAGGGTGCTATCTTGGAAGGGGGTGTAAAAATAAATAAATAAATAAAAATAATAAACTAAAAAAAAGGTAAATGTATAATTTCTATGTGGAGAAAAAAACTTCTGAACACCATAAGTTAATACTGGATATTTCAGAAAGAAGAAAGAAATGAAAGGCCCTCACATGGTAATTTTAACTTTTTATATTGTAGAGATATTTTTAGAAAGTCTGTATAATTTGAGGTAGGAGTAAAATAGAAAACATACACCTTTATAAATTGAAAGACAGAGAAAGAAGTGGCCTTGAGTTGGGGACTGCTTCTCAAATTTGAGACAACAAAATATTTGAAAGCTGTGGAGAATCAGAGACTTCTGTTCTCCAAGTCTTTGCTAGTAAATTAAAACTGAAGCAATTAAAACCTGTGCTTTGGAGACCAACGGTCACGCCTCATTCCATCCTGCATGAATTTAATGTTAAAGGCCCATTGCTTCTCAAATAATGATAAGTGTCCTACAGAAGCTATACTTTAAAGTACAAATGGAAACCAACCGGATACTTTATATAGGAGTAAAAGTAAGGAAACCTGTAGGAAGACTAGAAAAAAGACTATTTAATGCTAATATCAGGAGGTATATTTTCCTACCGGAAATATGGTTAATTTCTTTTTTTTTAAATTGAGCTTTTTAAATTTAATACATTTCATCCTCAAATCCAGACCGCCGTCTTCTGTCTATGCCGCCCCCTCTCCTCCCACCAAGCCCTATGCACTCTGTCATATATGCTGAGTCCTATTCATTCAGGTGTTTGAACCCAAATGTCCTTCAATGTAAATGTGTCCACTGGTGTCTAGTCAGCCTATCCAGTGGTCATATGCAAATCATACTCTCCCTCATCCAGCAGCAGTCAATCTCAAATAGTTCTCAATCTAGTGCTGGTGTGCCATCTATTTTTCACTTCCCCTTTGGGCCTTTGTTTAATTGAACTGACATGGGTCCTGCACTTGATGCTACTGCTGCTACAGGCTCACATGAGCAAGCCTCCAGGGGCCTGGAAGGCTCCACCTCCCTGTGTTCAGAAATGAGTCCTGGCTCTTACAATTATTTTTCAATGGTCTCTAAGCCATGGGTGGGTGAGGTTCCATGTAGAAGTCCCATCCTACACTCTACAGTCTCTTATTCTCCAAAACTTGGCCAGTTGTGGCATTCTGTGTGCATCACACTCTGATATACATGGAAGCCTCACTGGTGAGAGTTGAGGGGTGCATTAGCCCTATCTCTACCCCTATCCCACTATGTTCCATGAGCCTTAGTTGTAGGAATTCGATTGCAGATGCATTACATGGTTGATTTCTTTGAGGAGAATGCCAATCATGTATAGCATGCCCTCTAATTTCCATTGTTGCTTTCAGAAAGATTAAATAAATTTATACGTGTGATGGCTAATCCTGGGTGTCAATTTGACTGGATCTTGGATTAACTGAAATGAAAGAGATCTTCTTGACTGGATCACCTGAAGCTGGAAGACCCACCCTAAATGTGGGTGTTACCTTTTGATGGCAGCCTGTATAAAAGGCCAAGGCAGAGGAGAATGCCAGGCTTCTTGCTGCTTGCCTTCTCTCTCTCTGGTGAGTTCGTCTTGCTGCTGTAGACTGAAGACTAGCTGATCTTTTGGAATTCTTCAGACCTTCAGCTGCAGATTGAGACTACTGAGACATCCAGCCTTGTGATATCAGACCTTCAGCTCCAGATTGGGACTACTAAGACATCCAGCCTCGTGGACTGAGCAGTGACTATGGAGTCTCAGCCTCTCCAGTGTGGTGCAGCCATCGTTGGATTACTTGGACTCTATCTTATGAGCTAAGCTGATAAATCCCTATACACATATATTCATTCTACCAGTTCTGTTTCTTTGGAGAACTGTGACTAATACAATACGTCGCCTTATGTACTTGTATAACAAACATGAAATATATTTACTATATTTATACATAATGTATACTTAGAAAAGAGATGTATATTTTAACTCAATAGTAGTGTATTAGTTACTTTTCTGTTGTTGTGATAAGACACCAGGACCAAGGAAACTCATAGAAAGAAGAGTTTATTGCTGGACGTGGTGTGCCACCATGTCCAGCACTCAGGAGGCAGAGGCAGGTGGACCTCTGTGAGTTCAAGGCCAGCCTGGTCTACATAGGTAGTCCTAGGGCAACTGGGTCTACAGAGAAATGCTGTCTCAAAAGGACCAAAAAAAAAAAAAAAAAGAATGAAAGAAGAGATTATTTGGTTTGGTTTACATATCATGGTGGGAAGGCATAGGGGTGGTCCAGGGCACAAAGCCAAGAACTCATATTTTCAAGTAGGCACCGGAAGCAGAGAGAGACTAGGAATCCAGTAAGGCTTAAGAACTCTCAAAACCCTCCCCCAGTGACATACTTCTTCCAGGATGGCTACACCTCCTAAAACCTATCAAAACAGTACCACCAACTAGGAATAAATGTCCACGTATTTGGAGCCTATGGGAATCATTCTTATTCAAATTACCACAAGTGGTTATATGGTATTAATCCACAAGTCATTTATATTATAAAGCAGCCCTTTAAAAGTTTTATATTCTGTTTTTTACTGCATTTTCCTAGTTCTAACTTTCATATTTTTACACTTTTCCATTTAACTGTATGGAAAACAAGTACAAACAAACAAGCATATACCTGAGACTTGATCTTTTCTGCTTCTCTCACAATAAGGCAGAAGTGTGAGGGATCAGGGATGGAGACAGAATGGAGTCACAAGGGGCCAGGTCAGCAGTCTAAAAACAACTTCTTCAAAAAAGTCAGATGGAGAACTTGGAAGGGGTTGTTGGACCAACATTTACTCTTTTTCTGGCTATCCTATGATCAATCACACAGAACTTGGACAGAGTGCATACCAAATTGGATGAATGTAAAGTTATGTTTCCAGTGAGAGAACGCTAATGCTCCCTTGTGAACAACAATTCTAGTCAAACTGAAATTTTACTTGTAGGGCTCTATCTTGAGGCAGTGATCATAGAGATCATATATAGATTTAATTGTTAACAAGATAGTTGCCAGGTAATTGGAACTTGAGAACTCTGTAATGGACAGCAGAGTTATCATGCCACATTACAGTTGATACCTAAATAAAACAGCCTGACTCTAAACTTATTTTTTTTAAACTTTTTAACTTTTTAAATTATTTATTTAATAACCACATAATTAGAAGAAGCATTTCATTACAACAGCATTGACATATTCAATAACAATTTCCAGAGCTAATATGCATCTCTTTCAAAAGTGGCTGTAAATTTTTAGGTTTACGGTTGAATTAAGACAGTTATACAATATTGTACTCAGTCTAAACCCTATAAGACATAAAATTGAATGAGGTTTTAACCTTAAATAAAGATCTCCACTTCCTTATTAAAATACTCAGTTTATACAGAAAAATTCATTTTTAATGCAATTAACACTAAGATGTTTGCACAGGCATTTCTAATCTCTATGTATCTGATTATTACTAGTCATCGGTTACTTTCTGAGATCCTTGGCA
>NW_008346098.1:401882-402805 GCF_000622305.1 Nannospalax galili | reverse complement strand
ATTTTGCCTAATTTCTTTATGTATATATTTTTAATTTTTTTAGAAGAAGCATTTCATTACAGTTTTAGCATACTCAATAACAGTTTCCAGAGCAAAGATACATCTCTTTCAAAAGTGGCTATAAAATTGTTAGGTTCACTGTTGAATTAATACAGTTACATAATATTGAACTCAGTATAAACCCTGTAAGATATGAAATTGAATGAGTTTTGACCCTTTAAAGAAGATCTCCATTTCATTTTAAAATATGCTGTTTCCTACATTTTTAATGCTACTAACACTTAGATGTGTTTGCACATGTGTCTTTAATCTCTATAAATCTGATGATTACTAGTCACAGTCCTTTACACTCTGATCCTTAGTACCTGAGTATGGATATAAAGTCATGAGGTAGATTTCACTGGTAATGCCTATCACCTCTACTATTTAACATGAAGTAAATTTTTATGCTTCCTCTTCAAATATGTCTTTTCAAAAAAAATTGTTGATTTTTCTGTGTATATATCATACAGACCATCCCACACAATCTTAATAATCTATACACCCACTTCCCAAAGGGCACCCTCCCATAGCCTCCACCTCCTACACACTGGAGCCCATATACTCTGTCATCCCTGTTATTGTCCACTGTATTGTCAACACCCCCAGCCATTCTCCAGTGATTGCCCATCTGCTGAATATAGTCAGCCTATCTAGAGACCCTTGCTTTAGGAACATCAGCTATTCCTCATTTAGTAGCAATCAGTTGTCAACATTCCCTTAGATAAGATTGGGGTCTGCTGTTCATTTTCCCATTTCTATTCTGGGTTACTGTCTGGGAGTCTCTTGTGCCACCTTGGCCAATAACTCAAAAGAAGGTATCTCTTTTTATGTAGCTTTTAGCTATACATATGGACTCTTAAAAATTATATTTACCCATTAAA
>NW_008346098.1:401045-401708 GCF_000622305.1 Nannospalax galili | reverse complement strand
GTCCTGCTTGACCATGGCTGGCTTCACTTGGAAGCATAGAGGAAATGTTTCTTTATGTTGACCCTCTTCTTTGTACACTGGACACTGGTTCAGGTCCATCTGGTGGGGTCTCCATGGCCTCCTTGCTCAAGAGGACAGGTGACTCGCCACAGTTACAGACCATTTTGAGAGATGCTCATGGTCCCCTGGAACTTAGTCGACCTAGGAGGGCAAGGAGCAAAAACTGTCCTTTTTGTCTCCCTAACAAAATTAGTATAGGCTCCAAAGTATGGCTGTTTAACATCTAAGAAGTTTAGTTCCACCAGTCTGGTACTTTTAAGTATCATATGCCATGTAGATAGAGCTTGGCAAAGACCAAGTGCTCTGAGATAAACCTTGCCTAGGCATATATTACATTCTTTGATCTGGTTGTATGTATAATTTGTTAGTAGGTTGTTGGCCTAATGTGGTTTCCTCTGGTTTTTTAAAACTAGCTAGGCATTGTTTATCTCTCACATTGTCTAACCCTTCCACCATGGTTTCCCCATTTAAAGTGCCGCTATTATTCCCATTTCTCCCTTAATAATACCCTTCTCCTATGGTCCCACCTCTATTGAGCTCCTTTGTGGGAGACAGGCTTGAGATTCCCTATATAACCCTTCCTCCCCCTCCCACTCAAATACA
>NW_008346098.1:397086-400808 GCF_000622305.1 Nannospalax galili | reverse complement strand
AAACCTGTTATGCTAATAAGATATCCTACTTGCTGTGCTGTGATTGGACCACTAACCCTGTATAAGCTTGTGCCTTCCTGCAATAAACCAGATCTGTGTCACTGAACCTGGTCTCCCGTGTCTGAATGCGGCTCTGCTGACACAGTCTCCTCACCAGCCCTGGGGTCCAGACCAGATGAATGATCAGAGGAACTAAGAGAGCAGGAGAGCGGCCATAGCTGGAGGAGAGCAGCCACAGCAGATGACCACAACTGGTGCCCAACGTGGGACCCAAAGCCTCCTGCCCCACGGCGCTGTAAGACACTGAGCTGCAACACTCGGGTCTCCCAAGGCCCCCTTTGTCAGTGATTCTTCCGTGGGTGCTCACCACTTTTGTTCTCCTGTGCTTCGTCTTCTGGCTTGCAGTCTTTGGTTTGGCGTGTCGTTCCTGTCTTTGCTGAACATCTACCTGAATGGTTCCTGAGTCCCTTTGGGTATGTCTTGCAGGGTGAGTGACCTCCGGTATGGGGAATAGTCATCCAGCTGCTACCAGCCTCTTCACTGCTGCACTGGTTTCTCTCCTCAGGAATAGGCAAATTGGGGTAACAGAAAAGGATGCAACTAAAGTTTTAGATGAAGTACTAGCTCTTGCCCCCTGGTTGTTGCTGAGATCCTGAACAATGGGCTTGCATTTTATTCTTGGCCTGGCATAGAGAAGTCAGGGAGGGACGCCCACAGTCTGGGCTGTTCTACCGTGTTGTGGCAGCCATTCTGGCCTCCCTTCAGGGGGTTCCCCTGAAGCCCCTGAAAAGGAAAATCCCCTATTTAAGGAGATAGATGAGCAAATACAACAACAGGATGCTGGGGATGGCCTGTCCCATGCATTTCCAGTTAAAACAAAACTAACAGATTCTTGTTCTGATAAAACTGACTGCTATAAAAAATGAGGAATTGGGGTTTGAAAGCCTGATGAAAAACAGGAAGTCAAGATCACCCCTGCCCTGCCATTACTGGGAAGTGGCTACCTTCTGCCATCTTGTATTAGCTTTGATGGAAAACAGGAAGTTAGGGCAGCATCCGTTCCACCATTACGGGGCAATGGCTACTTTCCGCCATCTTGCACTAGCTCTAAGGAATTTTCCCTCCAGTCCATCTACCCTTCCCTTCCAGAGGAGGACTTTAAGCCCCTCCCACCTAGGCCCCTCTCCTATGATACAATGGGAGATTTTCCACAGTTTTTCCCGGTTACCATCAATCAGGGACTACAGATCCCTAATGTCTGGAATCCATATTCTCATGATACCTTAAGGAAGCTGCATAAGGCAGCAGTTGAGGATGGCATTCACTCCCCTGGTTTGGTCAGTTATTATATACAATCAGTCATTCGGCCAATACCCTCTATGATTGGCAGAATATCGCCCTTGCCTGCTTACAGGGAGGCGATTTTCTTTTATGGAAAGCTGCTTACTATCAAATAATGTGGGACACTAAAGCTCCCAAATGGGTGGAGCAGTGGCCTCTTCCTTCACATAAATTAGCTCATTTGATCTCATTGGTCCAGGAACAGTTATCTTTGGGTCATACATAATTCTCTTATTTTTGTTATACAAAAGAGATCAGGAAAGTGGAGACTTTTACATGATTTAAGGGCTATTAATGAGTATATGAAGCCATTAGGGACCCTTCAAATGGGAATGCCTCACCCTACCGCTATTCCCAAAGAGTGTGATATAATTTACCAGGAAGGACAACTCTCCTCACATAAAGTTTTCCCTTTTCAGGGATCTGTACAGCTTGGAGAGCTCTCAGCCATGTTACAGGTCTTTCAGGATCTCCCTACAACTCCCTGTAATATTTTTTCTGACAGTGCTTGTGTAGTTCAGACTCTATAACATCTGGCCTTTGCAGTTTTCTGGCCCCGCCAGAGCCCCCTTGATTTGTTACTCTCTTCATTACAACTATTACTTGAGTAGCGCTCTGCCCCTTGGTATATTCAACACTTGTGGTCTCATACCAATCTCCTGGGGCTTCTGGCAGAGGGCAATGCCGCCATTGACAAACTGGTCCTGAGCTCCACCCTAGACTCCACCCTAATTCAAGAAGCTAGAGGCTTACATGCCTGCTTCCACCTTTCTCTCCAAGCTATACATAGGCTCCTCCCTACCTTGCCAATTCAGAGCTGTAAACATTTTGTCTGTGCATGCTCCTCTTGTGCCCCTCTTTTACCTCTGGGACCATTACAACCCTCTGGAACTTTCCCTAGGGACCTTGGCCCCAACAAGATATGGCAAATGAATGTCATTCATTTTTCTCCTTTTGGCAAGCTCAAGTATATCCATCATATTATTGACACTTATTCCAATGTCCATTTGGCCTTGGTCTGCTCTGGTGAGATGGCTTCTCATGCCATAAGGATGGTCAAATATGCCGTGGTCCTTATAGGAATTCCTTGGCAAATAAAAACAGATAATGGTCCTTGTTATGTTTCCACTACCTTCAGCCATTTTTTGCTCTGACTGGAATATTAGGCATATAACTGGTATCCCTTACAATCCTCAGGGTCAAGGGATTGTTGAATGTTCCCACCACTCATTAAACAAATACAGAAAATAGGGAAAGACAATGATAAAGACCCTGCTATAAGGAGCCAGTAATAAAGCATTGGGGGCATTCACTCAGCCCACTCTTGTACCCATGGTGAGATGGAAGGACCCTCTCACAAGTGAAGGGAAAGGTCCATGCCTATTATTAACACAAGGGTGAGGCTATGCTTGTGTCTTTCCAGATAATGTTCCAGCCCCCATCTGGATCCTAGCCCAGAACATCAGAATTGCCTGCGATGGAAAACCTCCCTCCACAACCACCGACCCCGGAGATGGCAGACCCTGGAGGAAGCAGCGCACCTATGTGTGCCATCATTACTGCTAACTCCTGATTTTTGGACCCTGCATTGTTAAGGGTCTTGATAATTTTGTTAAAACTCGTATTTCTCTAGTTCAGTTAGCTGTTGTCCCACCTCCAGATCTTGCCAGGCATGTCTCTGCAAACAAGTCCCGCTGTTTCTTGCCCTTACCAACCTATAATAATAAAGATATGAAAATTAGGCTTGAGCATAGGTGTAAAAATCTTACAGAACAACCATGCAATGGACCTGAGACAATGGCCTGACTGCCAGAGCCACAGGAAATGCCTTGCAATATATACTCCTGTTGGCAGATTGTGAAACTGATGCCTAGAACTTGGCACTCCCTAATCCCCATCATTACCCGAGATGGGGCAACCCCGCTCCATCGGCTTTTGTTGAATTCTTAGCCCCTTAAGAGGCCTTTGCATGGGCCAAAGCTTGATAAACTGCCTCTCCCTCTGCCGGACCATACCAAGAGACTCACCCTTCGAGGGCTGGTAGTCAACAATGGGTAAGATCCCAAAAGATAGGACAACCTAAGACAGGCACAGTCCATAATGCTGGGTGACCCTTGAGGTGGGAACAACAATGCCGAGGCAAAGAACCTTGACTCCCACTGGTTGGCATGGAGTTGGCCTAGCTTGCTCTCGAGCAAGCTCACCATCTTGAAGGAGGGGGCTCTTGATACAATGACCCCCTGAGTCATTCTACTTAGCCTTGATGTATCTGGACTATCTGGACTGGTATCAATATGCTATGTATTCTAAACTATACCTCACCTTTAAAAATAAAAAAAGGGGGAGATGTGGGAGACAGGCTTGAGCCTAGGGTGAAAGTC
>NW_008346098.1:394362-397001 GCF_000622305.1 Nannospalax galili | reverse complement strand
AGACTGATGCCTAGAGCTCACCACTCCCTAATCACCACCCTTAGAATCAAGGTATCCTACTTGCTGTACTGTGATAGGATGCTAAATCTGTTATGCTAATAAGGTATCCTACTTGCTGTGCTGTGATTGGACCACTATCCCTATATAAGCTTGTGCCTTCCTGCAATAAAGCAGGCCTGTGTCAATGAACCTGGCCTCCTGTGTCTGGATGTGGCTCCGCTGACACAGTCTCCTCACCAGCCCTGGGGTCCAGACCGGATGACTGATTGGAGGAACTAAGAGAGCAGGAGAGTGGCCATAGCTGGAGGAGAGCAATCACAGCTGGCGACCACACTCCTTCTTTCCCTTTATCCCCTAAGTCCCTTGTATAACCTTCCCTCCCACCTACCCTTAAAATAACCCCATTATTATCCATATCTCCCTTGTTAACACCTGACTTCTACTGTTCCTCTCAGATTCTTTCTTTTCCTTTACTTCCCTGGTTCCTCTTCATTGTCCTGGTTCCTGTAGTTATGTCTGGATACATATTCATTTATAAGGATTTGGAGCTATGATCCACATATGAAGGAGAACATACACAGTTTTCTTTTTTTTTTTTCTGAGTCTGTTACTTCACTTAATATAACAGTTTCTAGTTCCATCCATTTACCTGAAAATTTCATGGTTTTATCTTTCTTTACTGCTAAAATTCCATCTTATAAATGAACCACATTTTCATTATCCAGTTGTCAGTTGAGGGACACTTGGGTTGCTTCTATCTTTTAGCTATTGTGAAAAGATCCCCAACAAACATGAATGTAAAGTGTCTCTGCAATAGGATGAGTTCTTTGGGTATATGCCAAGAAGTGGTATAACTGGGCCAAATGGTAGGTTCATTTGCAGTTTTTTAAGAGTTCTCCACACTGCTTTCCACAGGGGTTGAACAAGTTTGCAGCCTCACCAGCAGTGGATGTGTTCCCCTTTCCCCACATCCCCTCCAACATTCAGTATCGTTTGTTCTCTTGATCTTAGCCAGTCTGACTGGGGTAAGATGAAATCTTAAAGTGGTTTTAATTTACGTTTCCCTAATTACTAGTGATGTTGAACACCTTTTAAGATTCTTCTTAGCCATCTTTATTTCTTCATTTGAAAACTCTCTGTTCAGCACCTTAGCCCATCTTTTGATTGGATTACTTCTTTCTTGATACTTTGTTTTTTGAATTCACTATATATTCTGGATGTTATACCTCTGTTGGATGTGTCACTGGTGAAGATTTTCTCCCATTCTGTGGGTTTTCTCTTCATTTCCTTGGTTACTTCTTTTGATGTACAGAAGCTTTTTAGTTTAATGAGGTCCCATTTGTTGATTCTTGACCTTGCTTCCTGAGCAATTGATGTCCGGTTTAGAAAATCCATTCCTACACCTATTCTTGTAGGTTATTGCCAATGTTTTCTTCTAACAGTTTCAGAGTTTCAGACTTCACACTGAGGTCTTTGATCCATTTGGAGTTGACTTTTGTGCAAGGTGAAAGATAGGGGTTTATTGTCATTATTTTAAAGATGGAAATCTAGTTTTGTCAGCACCATTTGCTTAACTTACTGTCTTTCCTCCAGTGTTCTTGGCTCTTTTGTCAAATATCAGGTGGCTGAAATTGCATGTACTCCTATTTGGGTCTTCAATTTGTTCCATTGATCTATGGGTCTATTTTTGTTCCAGTACCATGTTGTTTTTATGACTATCCCTCTGTAATACAGTTTAATATGTGGTATTGTAATCCCCCTGGCATTGCTCTTAGTGCTCAGAGTTGATTTGACTATCTGAGATCTTTTGTGTTTCCATATAAATCTTAGGATGATTTTTTCCAATTCTGTGAAAAATGTCATGGGGATTTTGATTGACATTGCATTGAATCTATAAATGGCTTTTGGTAGGATGGTCATTTTCACAATTTGAATACTTCCAATCCATGAGCAATGGAAGTCCTTACATCTTCTGATGTCTTCCTCAATCTCTTTCTTTAAGGAATTAAAATTTTCTATGTAGAGCTCTTTAATGTCTTTGGTCGGGTTTATTCCAAGATATTTAACTTATTTATTTTTGTAGCTATTGAGAAGGGGAGTATTTCCTGAATGTGTTAATAATTTCTAGGAGGCTTCTGGTGGCATTTTTGGCATCTCTTAGATATAATATCATATCATCTGCAAAACGAGATAATTTGATCTCTTCTTTTTCTATTATTACTCCTTTAATTTCTTTCTCTTGTCTTATTGCTCTTGTGAGAGTTTCAAGCACTATGTTAAAGAGGAGTGGAGATTCTAGTGGACAGCCTTATCTGGTTCCTGAATTCAATGGGAATGCTTCCAGGTTTCTCCATTTAGAATGATGTTGGCTGTATGTTTGTTGTATATGGCTTTAATTATGTTCCCTCCAGTCCAATTCCTTCTAGGACTTTGAACATAAATGCATGTTGAATTTTGTCAAAGGCCTTTTCTGCATCTATTGAGATGACCATGTGGTTCTTTGAGCCCATTTATATGATTTATGACATTTATTAACTTAACAATATTGAACCATCCCTGCATATCCAGAATAAAGCCGACTTGATCATGGTGGATGATCTTTTTTATGTGTGTCTGTATGTGGTTTACTAGCATTTTGC
>NW_008346098.1:378700-394103 GCF_000622305.1 Nannospalax galili | reverse complement strand
TGATGTGCCATGGAGAGTTTCTTTTCTGGTCCTATCTATTTGTTGTTCTATATGCTTCTTGTATTGTATGGGCATATCTTTTTTTTAATTTTGGAAAAGTTCCTTCAATTCTGTTGAAGATCTGTTCCATACCATTATCTTGAGATTCTTCTCCTTCCTATATGCCTATGATTCGCAAGTTTGGTTTTTTTATGGTGTCACACAATTCTTGCATATTCCATTCTTGTGTTTTTTTAAAATTTTTCATAATCTTTGCTTGAATGATCTAATTTCTCCAGTTTATCTTCCAGTCTTGATATTCTGTTTTCCATTTTATGTATCCTATTGGTGAGGCTTTCTCCTGTCATTTCTAATTGGCTTACTGAGTGTTTCACTTCCTTCTTCATTTCAGCCTGAGTATTCTTCACTATTTCTAACTCTTTTCTGAATTCATTCAGAAGTTTATCCCCATCTTCCTTCAGTTCTTGATTTATTTCTTTGTGTGTTCTTTAAATTCTCTGAATTCTTTATCATGTTTATAATTGTTCTTTTGAGTTCCATATCCAGTGGTATCTCTAGGGAGTTCTGACTATACTCCTTTAGAGGACCATTGGTAATTGGTATGGATATATTATTTTATTTTTTCATGTTATTTTTTTCTTTGTGACTTTGAGATGTGAATTTCCTTTGTAGTTTATGATTCTTGTGTGAGACTCAAGCCTTCCTTTGTTAAGTTTAGATCTGCTTTTTTTCATAAACTTTATGTCCCTTTGTGGTTTACTTGTTGGGAATGAAAAGCTTGTTGGTCTAGGCTTCAGGTTCTCTCTTTTGATTTTATATTGGAGTGGGCTAATTGCTTTTGTCTCCAGGAGTTCCCACAGAGGCCCAAGTGAGATGAGGCTCAGATGATATCAGGCTTTCTCCTAAGATATGGGTCTCTCCAGGAAAGATGCTGCCCTCAAGAATTTCGGGGCTGGGCTGGCCTGGGAGAAGGGCCCAGGATAGATGCTGGTCTCAGGAAGCTGGTGGCTGTGCCACCCATGGAATAAAGGGAGGTGTGGGCAGGACTAGGCCTAGAGAGTTCCTGGGGGCCAACAGGGAGGAACTGGATTGGTCCTGATGCAAAGGATCAGGAAGCAATGTCTGCTCTGGGCTGAGAGATGTTAGCCCTGGTGTCTGGGGTGCCAAGGCAAGAAATAGGCCTGTATCCAGCTTATGAGGAGAGACTTGGTCGGGGGAGCTGGGAGGGTGAAAGAGGCTGGGGGAGTCAAGGCCTGCTGGGCACACTGGACTTACCCAGGGAAGGTGCTGGTACCAGGACACTGGAGGCTGTGTAGCCCAGGAAGGAAAGGGATATGAGGATGGGACCTGGTCCAGAGGGCTCCTGGGTACCAGGAAAGGTGCTGGCACCAGGCTGCCCAGAGGCTGTGCAGCCCAGGGAAGTAAAGGGAGGTGAGGGTGGGACTAGGCCTAGAGGGTTCCTGGCGGCCCATAGGGAGGAACTGGGTTGGTCCTGATGCAAAGGATCAGGAAGCAGTGGCCACTCTGGGCTGAGCACTTGGTCCCAGTGTCTGGGGTGCCAAGATGAGAAATGGGCCTGTACCCATCCTAGGAGGAGAGACTCAGTGGAGGCAGGGAGCTGGGAGGGTGAAAGAGGCTGGGGGAGTCAAGGCACTCTGGTTGCGCTGGACTTACCCAGGGAAGGTGCTGGTACCAGGACACTGGAGGCTGTGCACCCAGAAACTTTATGTGTGTATTGCCTGCATGTAGGTAAATGCTCCCCTGTTGTGCAATGCTAGCGGAGGTTAGAAGAGGTTGTCAGATCCCCTGGGACTGGAATTACAGACAGTTGTTAGCTGCTATGTGGGTGCTGGGATTCCAACACAGGTCTGCAAGAAAAACCAGTGTTCTTAACAGCTGAACCATCTCTCCAGCCCCTCTGAACTTTTTAAGAGTGGGCTGGCTCTCATCAAGGAGTCCAAGAGGTAGTCAGTTACTCCTCCCACACAATAAATTGACCTTAGCTGCATGTGGGGGGAGGGGCAAAGGATATGTAAGCCAAGAACACTAAGAGGCACCTACCTCTCCCACAATTTTGTGCAGCTGTCAGGAGGTCACAGGATTTGTATTTGAGTGAGGACTTTAGGGTGCAGCTGTAAATGTGGGTACCCACTCTTCTGTAAATAAACCACTACCTGCTACCCTATGCTTTGTTAAAAAAAAAATTATCAGGCACTGGGTACTCATTCCTTTGTAAGTTAATAAATGCACATAAAGATAAAAAAAAATCCTCCAAAAAAAGAGAGGGCTGGAACTCAGAAGACACTCATTCTCCCTGATGTCTCCCAGAACTTTTCTGGAACCATGTTCTTCAGTTAGGCCTCTCCCACACAGTTATTCAAAACCGTTTCTCCAGCTTCAATGGAGAAAGTACAAGCTTGTATCTGCGCTTATCAGATCACCTTGCCTTTCAGCCCCAGTTCTAGAATACAGTCTTCATGCTTTCATGGAAGATGGGTGTGCTGCCTTTCAGTGATTTGATGTGTTAGTTCTCAACTATATGCATTCACAATCTTTTTGGGTGGAGTAGCAAATTAGGGTTCCCAGGAAACAAGATCATATGCTCAGGTCACAATAGCACAGGGTTCAGTGAATTTACCAATGTAAAAACTCATTAGCCCAGATTATGTCCATTTTATAAAAGTCGTTCCTACAGTTCCCATTTCTTTGTCTTATACACAAAGAAGCATGTCCATTGGGGTAGTCACAGGTGCTGGTCTAGTCATAGGCAGTATGTTGGAAGATTGGCAAAGGTCAGCATGATGTCATCTTAGGTCTCTGGAGTAGGTGGCATGGGCAGGGCAGCATGAAGGAGAAAGTGTAGGAATAACTTTTACCAGATGAATGGAATCTGGACTAATGATTTTTAATTAACCTTGGCAATCTCATTTTGGTACGCCACCCCAAAAGACAATTAATGAATGTAAGTATGTTTGAGAATTAACATATCAAGTCCCTGAAAGACAGCACATCCATCTTCATTAAACACAGTGAAGATTGGGAAGGAAGTATTACCTTGGTTGTATGAGATCTTCTAGAACTAGGCATGAGAGGGCAGGATGTTCTGTTAAGATAAGGGTGGATTCTAGATTTTGTTTCCCCAATTGAAACTAGAAGAACTGATTTGAATAAAAATTATGGTTGGGGCCTGACTCAAGATGCAGTTCCTGTAGCAAAGTTTCAGGGCATAGAGAGTTCCAAGAGAGATCTAGGGGGAAACAAATAAATTCTGAGTTCAAGCCTACTCTTATAAAATAATTTTAAGAATCAGTTTTTTTTTTAAAGATCATCAGACATTTTATTGATAGGGAAACTGAAAATATAAAAATTTGATCAAAAAGTTAAATTAAGCTTTTAACTTATTTTTTAAAATTATCTAACAACCACGTAATTAGAAGAAGCATTTCATTACAACAGCATTGACATATTCAATAATAATTTCTAGAGCTAAGACGCATCTCTTTCAAAATTGGCTGTAAAGTTTTAGGTTCACAGTTGAATTAATACAATTATACAATATTGTACTCAGTCTAAACCCTATAAGACATAAAATTGAATGAGGTTTTAACCTTTAAAAAAGATCTCCATTTCATTTTAAAATATATTATTTCATACAGAAAACCCCATAGTACAGGCGACAGCATGCTAGATCTTCGTTTACTTTCTGAGCTCCTTGGCATCTGACCATGGACATAAAGTCATCAGGTAGATTTCAATGGTAAAGTTTTTCACATCTACTAATTATTAAGGAGCAAATTTTTATGCTTTGAAGAATTATTATTTTTTTAATTTTTAAAAAAATTAAAAAAATTTAATAACCACATGATTAGAAGAAGCATTTCATTACAGCTTTAACATATTCAATAACAATTTCCAGAGCAAGGATACATCTCTTTCAAATGTGACTGTAAATTTTTAGGTTCACAGCTGAATTAATACAGTTATACAATATTGAACTCAGTATAAATCCCGTGAGACATAAAATTGAGGTTTTAATCCTTTAAAGAAGATCTCCATTTCATTTTAAAATATTCTGTTTCCTACATTTTTAATGTAGGACAAAAAAGAATCAGGCTTTTTTTTCACTTCAGGTGAAACTCTGATGTTGACATAGTAAGGACACAAGAAGGCATACAGAGCACGACAGCTACTCATGAAGAGTAAAAGCTCTCTTGTCATGTTGTAGTTTTCTGGTATGGCTTTACCATGCTGCAATCTAGGGAAGCCTGTAGGAGAAATCACAGATGCAGAGCCTTGGCTCCAATTAATGAGAGAAACCAGATCCAGCCATTAGTTGGCCCTTAACTTAGTTTATACAAAATCATGTATTTTGATAAAATTTACTTTGTAAGACGCATTTCCAGCAGATGCTAGGGAGAAAAATTGAGAGGAACACTTAAAAATTTAAATTATAAGTTGTTTTTAAAAAAATTAATGTATAATTTGTTCCTGGGTAGGAATAAATTAATCCTTAATTTCCTTTTTTTGTTTTACGTATTAAATTTTGAAATGAGTTGGTATAATTATGCCATGAAGATTGCATACATAGAGACTGTTCTTTTCACAGAGACATTTGGGGTGAGAATGTTAAAGTAGCAATGGACCATGCTTAAGGCAAAGCATATGTGACCTTTGAGTTTAATCTTACTCCTTTTCCAGCTGTACACCTGTAGTGCTTTGAGGACCTTACAAACAGGATTAAGAACTTTGTTTAGAGGAAACTATGTTTAATTCCCTTGTTACCTAGCATAGTAAGGATTCCTTTGTGACCTGTGGTTTCATCTTATCAACCTGAAATCCTGACCAAGGTTCCTCAGAAACCATCCTACCAATCTAATTTTAAAGGGTTAGAAACCCTTTAAATCATGTAACTCCAGAGCCATCAAAATCAAATATATGGCCATTTTTATGATACTTAGGTGTGACTCTCCCTTGAGAAGCTGACACTCATGTCTTTGGTATGTACTGCTGCTTGTCTAGGCATCTCTTTTGTTTTTCTTTTTAAAAATATTTTATTATTTTTATGTGTATGTCTGTATTGCCTGCATGTAGGTAAGTGTACCCGTGTTGTGCAGTGCACTCAGAGGACAGAAGAGGCTGTCAGATCCCCTGGAACTGAAGTTATGGACGTTTTTAGTTGCCATGTGGGTGCTGGGATTCAAACCTGGGTCTTCTGCAAGAACAGCTGGTGTTCTTAACCACTGAGCCATCTCTCCAGTCCCGTCTTCCTTTTTCTTAATGCCAAGTTTAAGTCTGTATTAAAACTGTTTATTCATAAACTACAACTTTGTTGCATACTTATTTGTCCTGAAATTATTTTCTGAGGTGAAGTCAAGAGTCTTGGTTTCATCTGAATAGAAATCTCTAAAAAGACCTCTTCAGGCTGCTACAAGTAGCAGCATGGAGCTGTGTCTCCCACATCTCCAGCCACTGAGAGGGACTATACAAGGGTGATCAACAGTTGGGATTTTCCTGAAACTGTCATGGGATTTGTGATTAAAGTCCTGTTCTTGTGGAAATCCCTCCCAAAGACTCAAATACCAAGATTTCATTGATGGAGGTAGAAAGTTGCTGGGAAAGTACAAACTTATGATGTATCCCAAAAAGTAATGTTGAAGGGTGGGGAGATGGCTTGATTGATTAGTGCTTGTTGCAAATGCATGAAGACTTGAGTTTCACCCCCACAACCCATACACAAAAGTTAGGTATGATACTATAATCCCAGCGCTGGGGACATCCATGTGGTTTGCTGGCTAGCAAGTCAGTGAGTTTCTATCTCAAAAAATAAGTGGAGAACAACTGAGGAAGATGCCTGACATTGACCTCTGGCCTCCACACACACAATACATACATGCACATGTGAACATGTACATACACACACACGCACACACACACAAGCTGAAATATTTTACTATTAAATGGAAAAAAAAAACACCAGGTTTTGGGTCTTTTTGGTGCGGTTGCTGTTTTTTCCCTTGCCTCCTGATGTTACAGATCATGATTTGCAATGTATGGATTATCCACTGTCCACTGTTGTGTTACATGAGTATTGTGATTTCAGTAACATAAACATTGCAATCATAAGCATTGGTAATTATGTTTTGATTGTTAATTAGCCATTATGATTTGTAACCATTACAGTGTTATTTTTTTTTCTTTTTGGTGTTTTTGAGACAGGGTCTTCCTGTAGGCCCCGCTAGCCTGGAACTCCCTATGTAGACCAGGCTGCCTCTAACTCACAGAGATCCAGAGATCTGCCTGCTTCTGCCTCCCAAGTGCTGGGATTAAAGGTGTGTGCCACTACACCCTCATTACAGTGTTAATTTTTAATGTAAAAATATGACTATGGGGCTGGAGAGATGGCTTAGCAGTTAAGAACACTGGTTGTTCTTGCAGAAGACCCGGATTCAAATCCCAGCACCCTCATGGCAGCTAACAACTGTCCATAAATCCAGTCCCAGGGGATCTGACAGCCTCTTCTGACCTCCGCGGGCATTGCACAACATGGGTGCACTTACATGCAGTCAATACATGCATACACATAAAATAAAAATAAATACAATTTAAAAAAGTTATGATTGTTTTATAAGAGTTTAGATCACGAAAATGAGTACTATTTTAATATTGTTGTGGCGAAGTACAGGAAACCTTTTTTCAGGTTCCTGGTCTTACAGATAAAAGAATTTAAAAACATGCACAGAAGGGAACTTGGGGAAGATTTTGTTGGACATATTGAGAGCTGTCAGTCTTAGGAGGAGGGAGAAGGAAAGAGGTAGACGAAAAATTTATGCAAAGCAGGCAAGCACTGACAATCTGCAAACAAACAACTGCAACAAGGGAGAGGATTTGGGGGTACATAAAGCACTTATTAAGGGTACAGTTATTATTCTTATTGTTTACAAGTATAACATGTTTATTTTTACCGTTTGGATTTAGACTGGTCTTTAGATTGCAAAACAGGATTTCCTCTATAGTACTTTGTAGTCACTGTGATAACACACCAAGGAAATTTATAGAAGGTAAAGTTTATTTGGGCTTATGGGTCCAGAGGGATGAGTCCGTTATGGTGGGGAGGCATGGCAGGAGGCAGCTGGCACAGAAAGCTGAGCACTCACATCGTCAAGCACACATAGGAACAGAGAGAGCAAGCTGGAAGTGGAGTGAGGCTATGCACTCTCAAAGCCACCCCCAGTGACATGTTTCCTCCTTCCTGGTCACATCTCCTAGAGATTCCATGACCTTCCCCAAACAGTACTACCAACTGACCAAATGCTCCAATACTTGAGACTATGGGGGCATTTCTCATTCAAACCACCACATTGCACTTCCTGGCTGCCATTGACTTATATCCATATCACAATGCAAAATGCATTTAGTCCAACTTCAAAGGTCCCCATAGTCTTTAACAATCTCAACATTATTTAACAGTCTCAAAAGTCCAAAGTCTCTTCTGAGACTCAAGACAATCTCTTAATTTTAACTCCCTGTAAAATAAGAAAAGAAAATGACACATTTCCAACATACAATGACAAAGAATACGTATTACCACTCTAAAAGGGAGGAATGGAGGCATAGTGAGGGGACTAAAGCAAGATCAGAACCCAGCAGGGCAAGCATCAAATCCTGTAGCTCCATGTACAATGTCTTGGACTTTAGTTTTAAAAGGCTTAGATGGTTCTTCTTCTGCTGCCTGCAGCATACATCCTTCTCTTGGGCTGGTCGATTCCCTGTATGCAGTTTTCCTTACTGGAGATTTGGAAGCATTTCTCCTGGCTCTGCTATCTTCAACATCTTGGGGTGTCTGCTACAACCCAATCTTTACCTTCACACCTTTACTCAATGGCCTCTCAGGGTCTCTTGGTCTGTCAGAACATTCTTCACACAAGGACTCCCCTGGTATGCACTCCATGGCCTCAGCATCTCTCTGAAACTACAGAGGAAGAAGTGATGACCCCCCTCACTCTTGCATCTTTCATGCCTCTAAGGCCAGTACCATGTCATTGCCAAGTTCAGTTACCAGCTTGGGATGGAGACTGGCCCCCTTGTTACTACAAATGTATGTTGTACTTTTCTAGGAATGGAAAATCCCTTATGCTGTCTTTCGTAAACTAAAAACAGGTAGGTGGGGTCTTGCCCTGAGGGCACTCTTCCCATTGTTCAAGTGCAGATTAGGAGGCCTCTGTTTAATGGTTCTATCTCTTTTATCATCACAGCCTCTCTTCCAGGATAGTCCTTGGATGCAGTGTTAAGCTTCTTAATGTTTTCTTTTCTTCAAAACTACATTAAAAAAAATTTCTTTCTGCAATACTTGCACTTTTTCATTATAAACCTGCATAAAATTTATCAACAATAACCAAGGCAGAGATTCAGTGTTAGGCTGTCTTGAAATTTCCTCCACCAAAGAAATTAGTCCACTACTTTTAAATTTACCTTCAGGCTACTTCTTAGGCCTTGGGCAGGAGGTAGGCAGATTCTTTGCCAAAATATCCCAGTTGCTGCTTAAGTTCCTGTTTCCTTCTGGAACTACTTTGCTCTCAGTACTGCTTTCTTCCATTAAGCTCTGCTTACAGCATTCAACAACTTTTTTTCCTTTGCGAAGTAAGGGAGGCTTTGGCAGATCTAAGTGACTCAAACCAGTGTTAAAATTTGTAAAATAATAGAACAACCTACAAGAGATATAAAAAAGACAAGGCAAAAGAAGAGGTCTGTTTGGGTTACTCAGAGACAAATGTAGCAAGATTTATGTCAAGCCCAAGTTCCTAAAGAAAAAAATTGACAGAAAACCAAATACTGTACTAAGGAGTTTCTGGAAGGCTTTAAAACACGAGGAACAGTTCACAAAAGGCATACAAAAATAAAAATTTTTCCAGGGGTGGCTAAAGATCCTCCCAAATTAAACAAGGTACATTTCTCTCCTGAGAAAAGCTATGCTTGGGGTGGAAGCAGCTTTTCCCACCAGGGCCTCCTGTAGTATGGTGAATCTTGGAGAGGCAGTGGATATGGTTATAGCCAGGAGGCAGACCCAAGGCCTGCCTGACTTGGGGAAACAACAGGTAGAGCAGGGACAAGAGGGACCCTCTGCTTCCTTATCCCAGTGCAGAGTCAGCAACCACGAGTTCATCAAGAATAAAAAAATGTAAAAAGGCTCCATGTAAAATCCCAAGAATTTGGAGTGACTGTTAAGGAAAGAGAAATTTACTGCTTGTTTGAATTTACTGCTTGTCTGAGTTTACTGCTTGTAACCAATTAACTCAACTGGAGACACAGGCATCTGGAGATAGGGGCAAGTGCTACAGTCCCCGTAGCCTGACCTGTCTGGTCTGTGTCATGTCACGTAGGCATGTCTGCTTACACAGGATAACAGGGAAGGGCCGGGCCAGGCATCCCTCCCCGATTGGGACACCTGAAGGGAGTTGTAACATTTTTCTTGTTTTAAAGTTATTGGTTTATGAAATGCTTGCTTTAAAATTATTGGTTGTATAAACGCGGGGTTTTGTGTAACGGTTGTGGGAGCCTATATAACCTTTACCTGAAATTGCCTCAGGGTCGATTGCTCTAACCAGACCTGCATGTCTTGGAAGGATGGTCGGCCCCAGCTAGCTGATTTAATAAAACTCTGCTTGATTTTTGCATCTCCATACTCATGCATTTGTTCTCTTGAAGAGACCCACCGAGTCACAGACCCTAACAGTGACTCCAAAGGGATAACTAAAGATAGTAAAGAATTAACTATGTTAATGCCTCTAATCTGCACTATGGTACCCAACAGAGATCTGTTGAGAAAACAATTAATGCAAATGGATAAAACCTTTCCACGCTGTGTTTGACCTTGTCTTTGTTTGATTTAATATAAAATGTTAATCTCTGAGTGTTTTACAGATGTGAATCCCATTTGAGGGAACTGATGGCTTCAGAGCAGCTATTCAGGAGTACCCACAGAAGCCCAATTCAGGTTCCAGTCAGGCACACTCAGCTTCCTTCACCACATGGAGGCAGGATCCAGGGTCTCACAGGCAGTCCTGTGCATTGTCAACCCTATGCCTGAGGGAAGCCAGATGGGGGCCAGAACTCGGCACTCTCTGGTGATCTGCTGAGATCACAGCCTTAGCCTACCAAAGCCAGATCTGCCCTGGGGCCTTGGGAGGGGCCTCACAAAACCTCAGACAGGAGGATGGTATGGTGCAGTTAGGGGAAGCTCACCATCATGTGGAGGCAGGATCCAGGGGCTGTCAGGCTGTCCCCTGGGTTCTCAGGCCCTCTGGTTGGAGGCCAAGGGAGGCCAGAACCCTGCACTCTGGTGATCTGCTGAGCCCTGAGCAGCTACCCTGATGGAGACCTGAATCCACCCTCTCAGCTGTCTGCTAGGATCTCCCCATTTGAAAGCTATCAAATACACCTGAAGAAACAAAGGCCAGCTGTAGCTGTAAGATTCTTGGGAGTTTTATGTTTGGGTAAGACACAAATGACACCTACTGGGATGACTGGGAAAAGCCTACAACAGCCTAATAGTAAAAACAAAGTCTAGTAAAAACAAAGACTCCCCAAAACTGTAGAATTGTTAAGAAAAATATTACACTACCAGAAGCAGGTTGCCCCCCTATGAGCTGTTGGCCAGAGAGATCCTAGAGGTCCTCAAATTAACAAAGGATATTGCCACTAATGTTGGTCGTACACCAGAAAAGGTCAGTAAGACCATGTTGCTGAAGACACTGCATGATGTGAGTGTGGGAGGAGAGACAGAGCTGAGATTAAGCTGAAAACTCCATGCCACTGGATGGATAACTTTCATAGTGACAGAAGGTGCTATGCAGGTGGTTGGGGGAGAAGGATCCCCTATAATTCTGCTCAATGATGGACCCCACATGCTTCACACTATTGACATGCCGAGCAATGCCTGCTGGTGCAATAATGGCTTGACTAACATATGTACAACTGACAAATTTCTATTTGGATAAGGCCTGCTTTTACAGATGGAACACACATCTGGTGCTGTAGACCAGGCCAAGCCCCTGTGTCAGGGAAGGCTGTAGGGCCCAGTGGGGAAGCCACTGCAAGTATTCTGTTGGGGAAATATGATGCACCTGCTAAAGTATCTTCTAAGCATTTGTATTTACACCGATGTTTACTTAGATGTGCCTGCTTCTTGTCATTTGTATTTATAGTAGCAGAGACACTGAGATGGATCAACAGCCACGTCTTGAAAATGGATGATGGGGAGGCCCAGGAGTTCAATATCTCACCACAATAAGAGAAAGATCATCCTGCATCTGTCACCCTCTCCCAGGCTCAGAGATTCTTGCGGAAGATTAGTGGAAAGACTATGAGAGCTGGAGGAAGGGGTGGAGTGTTAGGTAGACATGTCCTCTGAGAGAACTAGCACTGAACCCCGAGAGACTCAGAGGGGGAGCATTTAAGGACAGATGCTGAGGAAGCTGGGAAGCACTGAGGAAGCCAGGAAGCGGGGAAGGTTGCCATCTTGGCAGGGCACTGGCGGGGCATGGGGTGCTGGTGGCGCTGATCTCAAAAGCTTAGCTAAGATGTAGGGAAAGAGCTCATGTGTGTATGCCTTTGTAAGTAACTTTCTTCCAGACTTTATACACTTTATACAAAAACCCAAATGGAATGCATAATGTCAGTTGTGTCAGTCAGCATTAAGACCTCATTTCCCTGGGATCCCAGAGCATACACCCAGGTCTCCTAGGGGAAAATTTGGTGTTACAAGTGGCAGCAGAGATCACTGACCTTAGCAAAAAGCTGAGTGGTCACATCTTCAACCACCCACAGAAAGAGAGAACAAGTTGTAAATGGGGAAGAGCTATGAACTCTCAAAGTCCACACCCCTGCGAGATGTTTCTTTTTTTATTTTTATTTTTATTTATTTTATTTAATAACCACATGATTAGAAGAAGCATTTCATTATAGCTCTAACATATTTGGTAACAATTTCCAGAGCAAGGATACATCTCTTTCAAAAGTGGCTGTAAATTTTTAGGTTCACAGTTGAATTAATACAGTCATACAATATTGAACTCAGTATAAACTCTGTAAGACATAAAATTGAATGAGTTCTTAACCTTTAAAGAAGATCTCCATTTCATTTTAAAATATGCTGTTTCCTGTATTTTTAATGCTACTAGCGCTTAGATGTTTGCACATGTGTCTTTAATCTCTATGTATCTGATTATTACTAATCACAGTTGGTTACACTTGGCTCCTTGGCACCTCAGTATGGAGATAAAGTCATCAGGTAGATTTCAATGGTGATGTTTATCACCTCTACTAATTAACAGGAAGTAAATTTTTATGCTTCCTCCTCAAATATGTCTTTTCTTTGTAATTTGTTGATTTTTGTATGTGTATCTCATACAGAACATCCCACACAATCTTATTTATCTACATACCTACCCACTTCCCAGATGGCACCCTCCCATAGCCCCCCCCCCCACTGGAGCCCATATACTCTGTCATCCCTATTACTGTCCATTGTGTTGTCGGTGGCCCCGGCCATTCCCCAGTGCTGTCCATCTGCTGCATCTAGTCAGCCTATCTAGAGGGCCTTGTTTTAGGAAGATCAGCTGTTTCTCATCTCGCAGCAATCAGTTGTCAACATTCCTTTAGATAAGATTGCAGTCTGCTGTTCATTTTCCCAGTTTTATGCAGGATTATCGTCTGTGAGTCTCTTGGGCCACCCTGGCCAATAACTCAAAGAAAGGTATCTCCTGTCTGGCATTGTTTCTTGTTATGTAGCCCTTAGCTATACATATGGACTCTTAAAAGATTATATTGACCTCATTAACCTTCCCCCCCTTAAAATAACCCCATTTTTATCCATATCTTCCTTAGTAACACCTGTTTCCTACAGGTGAGTCCGTGTTACTTAACTTAATATAACAGCTTCTAGTTCCATTTACCTGCAAATTTCATGATTTCAACTTTCTTTACTGCTGAGTAAAACTCCATCGTATAAATGAATCACATTTTCATTATCCACTTGTCAGTTGAGGGACATTTAGGTTGCTTCCCTCTCTTAGCTATTGTGTAAAGAGCAGCAACAAACATGGATATACAAATGTCTCTGCAATAGAATGAATTCTTTGAGTATATGCCAAGGAGTAGTATAACTTGGTCAGATGGTAGGTTCATTTGTAATTTCTTAAGAGTTCTCCATGCTGCTTTACATAGGGGTTGAACAAGTTTGCAGTCCCACCAGCAGTGGATGAGTGTTCCCCTTTCCAGACATCCTCTCCAACATTTGGTATCGCTTGTTCTCTTGATCTTAGCCAATATGACTGGGTAAGATGAAATCTTAAAGAGATTTTAATTTGCATTTTTCTAATTACTAATGACGTTGAGCACCTTTTAAGATGCTTCTTAGCCATCTTTATTTCTTCGAGAGCTCTCTGTTCAGCACCTTAGCCAATCTTTTAATTGGGTTACTTTCTTTCTTTTTTGGGGGGTGTTACTTCCTTTCTTGATTCTTTGTTTTTTGAGTTCATTGTATATTTTGGATGTTTAAACCTCTGTCAGATGTGTTGCTGGTGAAGATTTTCTCCCATTCTGTGGGTTTTCTCTTCACTTCCTTGGTTGCTTCTTTTGATGTACAGAAGTTTTTTAGTTTAATGAGGTCCCATTTGTTGATTCTTGACCTTGTTTCCTGAACAATTGATGTCTGGTTTAGAAAATCCTTTCCTACACCTATGTCTTGTAGGTTTTTGCCAATGTTTTCTTCTAACAGTTTCAGAGTTTCAGGCTTCACATTGAGGTCTTTGATCCATTTGGAGTTGACTTTTGTGCAAGGAGAACGATAGGGGTTTAGTTTCATTGTTCTACAAGTGGAGATCCAGTTTTGCCAGCACCATTCTATGAACATGCTGTCTTTCCTCCAGTGAATGTTCTTGGCCCTGTTATTAAATATCAGGTGGCTGAAATTGCATGTACTCATATTTGGGTCTTCAATTTTGTTCCATTGACATATGAGTCTATTTTTGTGCCAGTACCAGGTTGTTTTTATGACTATAGCTCTGTAATACAGTTTAATATCTCATATAGTAATCCCCCCAGCATTCCTCTTAGTGCTCAGGGTTGCTTTGACTACCTGAGGTTATTTGTGCTTCCATAAGCTTAGCACAGTTTTTTCCAATTCTGTGAAGAATGTCATGGGGATTTTGATTGGCATTGCATTGTCTATAAATGGCTTTTTGTAGGATGGTCATTTTCATAATATTAGTTCTTCCAGTCCATGAGCATGGGAGGTCCTTCCATCTTCTGATGTCTTCCTCAATCTCTTTGAAGATTTAAAATTTTCATTGTAAATGTCTTTACTGTCTTTGGCCAGGTTTATTCTGATATTTTTATTTTATTTTTTTCTACAGCTATTGTGAAGGGGAGTGTTTCCATGTACTCTTTCTCTGATTGCTTGTTATTGGTATATATAAAGGCTACAGACTTTTGTAGATTAATTTTGTAACTTGCCACTTTACTGAAAGGGTTAATCATTTCTAGGCATTTTCTGGTAGAAATTTGGCATCCCCTAGATATAATATCATATCACCTGCAAAAACGGATAATTTGACCTATTCTTTTCCAGTTATTACTCCTTTAATTTCCTTCTCTTGCCTTATTGCTCTTGCAAGAGTTTCAAACACTATGTTAAAGAGGAGTGGAGATAGTGGACAGCCTTGTCTGGTTCCTGAATTCAATGGGAATGCTTCCAATTTTCTCCTTTTAGAATGATGTTGGCTATGGGTTATATATGGTATGTTCCCTCCAGACCAATTCCCTCTAGGACTTTGAACATAAATGCATGCTGAATTTTTTCAAAGGTCTTTTCTGCATCTATTGAGATGACCATGTGGTTCTTGTCTTTGAATCCATTTATTTGATTTCTGACGTTTATTGACTTATGTATATTGAACCATCCCTGCATCTCTGGGATAAAGCCAACTTGATCATGGTGGATGATCATGTGTGTCTACATGCAGTTTGCAAGTATTTTGTTGAGAAATTTTTGCATTTATGTTCATTAAGGATATGGGTCTATCATTTTCTTTTTTGATTGTATCTTTACCTGGCTTTGGTATTAGAGTGATGATGGCTTCATAGAAGGAATTTGGAAGTTCTCCCTCCATTTCTATCTTTTTGAATAAATTAAGTAGTATTGGATGTAGATCTTTAAATGTCTGATAGAATTCTTCTGTAAATCCATCTGATCCTGGGCTTTTTTTAGTCAGGAGGTTTTCTATTGCTGTTTCAATTTCCTTATGTGTTGTGGGTTTGTTTAAGCTGTTGATCTCTTCTTGGTTCAGTTTTGGTGGTTCCCATGTTTTTAGTTACCCATCCGTTTCTTTTAGGTTCTCAAATTTAC
>NW_008346098.1:378431-378575 GCF_000622305.1 Nannospalax galili | reverse complement strand
CTTATAATGTTTTGGATCATTTTGGTGTCTGTTGTGATGTTTCTTTCCCCTTTCATCTCTGATTTTGTTGATTTGGAGGCACTCTTTTTTTCTTTTCGTTAACAGGGCTATCGGTCTATCAATCTTTGTATTCCTTTGAATTCT
>NW_008346098.1:376699-378176 GCF_000622305.1 Nannospalax galili | reverse complement strand
TCTAGGAATACTTTTATTTCTTTCTTAATTTCTCCTTTGACCCATTCATCATTCAGGAGTGTGTTGTTTAATCTCTATGTGTTCTTGTGGTTACTGGGGTTTCTTCTGGTGTTGCTTTTAAGCTTTATTGCATTGTGGTCTGATATAATGCATGGAATTATTTCAATCTTTTTGTATTTGTTGATGTTTTTTTGTGCCCCAGTACATGGTCGATTTTCGAGAAGGTTCCATGGGGTGCTGAATAGAAAGTATGTCCTTTGGTACTTGGGGGGAATATCTGGTAGATGTCTGTTATGTACATTTGATATATGGTATTGTTTAATTCAGATGTCTCTCTGTTAGTTCTCTGTCCTGTTGACCTATCTAATGGAGACAGTGGGGTATTGAAGTCCCCTAGTATTAATGAGTTGGGATTGATCTGGGTCTTAAGTCCTGTATACTGTTTTTATGAAGTTGGGTGGACCAGAGTTTGGTGAAAATATGTTCATGATTGTAATATCTTCTTGGTTTATTTTTCCTCTGATCAGAATGAAGTGGCATCTTTGTCTCTTCTCATTAGTTTTAGTTTCAAGTCTATTTTATCATATACTAGAATTGCAACACCTGCTTTTTTCTTAGTACCATTTGCTTGGTATATTTTTTCCATCCTTTCATCTTAAGGTAGTATCTATCCTTGAGAGTGAGGTGAGTTTTTTGCAGACAACAGAAAGATGGGTTTTGTTTCTTTATCCATTCAACTAGTCTGTGTCTTTTGACTGGGGAGTTCAGTCCATTGATATTTACAGTTATTAATGAAAGATGTGTATTGAAAGTGAGGTGAGTTTTTTGCAGACAACAAGAAGATGGGTTTTATTTCTTTATCCATTCATCTAGTCTATATCTTTTGACTGGGGAGTTCAGTCCATTGATATTTACAGTTATGAATGAAAGATGTGTATTGAATCCTGTCATTTTTATTTCTGCTCATATTCTTGATATAGTTATGCATTTCCTCAGTTATACCTTCATTGAATTTCTTTCCATAACCCCTTGTGTATAGTTATTCCTTTATTCAGCTCTTTGTGTTGCTTCAAGAACTCTCTGAAGGGCTGGTTTTGTGGACCTGAATTCTTTCAGCCTATTTATGTCATAGAAGATTTTTCTTTCCCCTTCAACTATAATAGACATTTTGGCTAGGTAAAGTAATCTGGGTTGGCATCTGCGGGCGTTTAGAACTGGGAGTACTTTGGTCCAGGCTCTTCTGGCTTTCATAATTTGCACTGAAAAGTCAGCTTTAATCCTGATGGGTTTTCCTTTATATATGGCTTGTTGTTTTTCTTTTTCAGCTTTTGGCATTGTCTCTTTGTTTTGAGTGTTTAGTGTTTTTACTATGATGTGCTATGGAGAGTTTATTTTCTCGTCCTGTCTCTTTGGTGTTCTATATGGTTCTTGTATTTGTATGGGCATGTCTTCCCTTAATTTTGGAAAATTTTCTTCT
>NW_008346098.1:371912-376542 GCF_000622305.1 Nannospalax galili | reverse complement strand
TTGCTTGAGTGGTCTAGTTCATCCACTTTATCTTCCAGTCTTGATACTCTGTTTTCCATTTCATTCATCCTATTGGTGAGGCTTTCTCCTGTTGTTTCTAATAGGCTTTCTGAGTGTTTCAGTTCCTTATTCGTTTCAGCCTGAGTATTCTTCAATATTTCTAACTCTTTTCTGAATTCATTCAGAAGTTTATCCCTATCTTCCTTCAGTTCTTGATTTCTTTCTTTGTGTGTTCTTTAGATTCTCTGAATTTTTATCATGTTTATAATTGTTCTTTTGAGTTCCATGTCCGGTGGTATCTCTAGGGAGTTCTGATTGTACTCCTCCCGAGGACTGTTGGTACTTGGTAGGATATATTATTTGTGTTTTTCATGTTATTATTTTTTCTCTGTGACTTTGACATGTGAATTTCTTTTGTAGTTTCTGCTCCTTGTGTGAGACTCAAGCCTTCCTTTGTTGAGTTTAGGTCTGATTCTTTTTTAAACTTTATGTTCCTTTGTGGTTTACTTTTTGGTTATGAAAAGCTGTTTGGCCTAGGCTTCAAGTTCTCTCTTTTGCTTTTGTATTGGAGTTGGCCAAATTGCTTTAATCTTCAGGAGTCACCAGAGAGGCCCAAGTCATATCAGGATTAGATGCTCTCAGGCTTTCTCCTAAGGTCTGGATCCCTCCAAGAAAGATGCTTCCCTCAGGAATTTGGGGACTGGGCCAGCCTGGGAGCAGAGCCCAGGAAAGATGCTGGTCTCAGGAAGCTGTTGGCTGAGCCCCCCAGGGAAGCAAAGGTATGTGGGGATGGGACCAGGCCCAGACGGGTTCCTGGGGACTGCAGGGAGGAACTGTGTTGGTGTGGATGCAAAGGATCACGAAACAGTGCTGGCTCTGGGTTGCGAGGTCAGCCCTGGTGTCTGGGGTGGCAAGACAAGAAATGGGCCAGTACCCAGGCTAGGAAGAGAGATAGGGCAGGAGAGGTGGGAAGATGAAAGAGGCTGGAGGAGTCAAGGCGATGTGGGCACACTGAGCTTACCCAGGAAAGGTGGTGTCACAAGTGTACCAGAGGCTGTTGCCAGATGCTTCTTCCAGCAAGGCCATGCCTCCTAAATGTTCCATGACCTCTTCCAGTGCAGTGCCACTATATGACCAAGTGTTCAAATACTTGAGCTTATTGGGTAACAATTCTTGGTTAAACCACCACATCCTCCTAGACACTTGAGGTCTCCAGCCTTGTGTGGGCAAGAGAAGCAACTGCTATCTATATTACAATGACTTTGCCATCCATGAGCAGACTACCTGTAAAGTGTGTTAGTGACTATCAGCTATACTTGTGTTAGCGGATGGCAACATGTTAGCACTTGTGTGCTCCAAAGGTGGTCTCCAACATTAGAAGCATCCACTATCTACATCAGAAAGGATGTTATCTACCATGAGTCATATCATTTGTGCCAGAGGATATCAACGTATTGGCTTTCATCTGCTTCAAATGGTGCTTGAGAAGCAGCTGATTGCAGGTTGCCCTTCGTATTGACTTTCTTCTTGTCTATCATGTTCTATTATTATTAAGAGAAAAATGTTAAATTAAAATGTGTGTGTGTGTGTGTGTGTGTGTATGTGTGTGTGTGCACATGTACCACAGTACATGTGTAGAGATCAGGAGACAACTTGTGGGATTTGGTTCTCTCCTTCTACTATGTGGGTCCCGGGAATTAAACTCAGTTCATTAGGCTTTGCCCACAGAGACATCGAACTGGTCCAAACAAAGTAAATTGAGCAGTTGGGCATGAAATGAAAAGATTTCATGTATTTTGTAGCACTAAGATACATCCAGAACAAAATAAAACCCCAATTCTGTTCTTAGCCTTTCTATTACAGTGCGGCAATAGTACGAATCTGGATCACTGTCTGTTTTTCTGACATTCGTGGTTGCTCTGATTTTAATGTATTCCCTGAAAGTCTCCAAATTCACATGTTATGATATTTGGAGGTATGGCCTTTATGCAATATTTAGGAGTTGATGTGGTCATGAGTGTGGGAAATGGCATCAGTGCCTTTCTAAGGTGAATAAGAGGCCCAAGGTAGCATTCTTATTGCCCTGCTGTCTGTTGCCCTACACAGTGCAGTACGAAGACCTTCAACAAGTGCTAAGCAGATGTGGTTGCCACATTCTTGGACTTTTCATACTCCTAAAGAAGACTTATACCTTTATAAATTATCCAGTCTGTGGTATTCTGAAGACACACCAGAAGGCAGATGAAGATGATGGGTGTATTTGCTCAGGTTGCAATAACAAATTATCATGAACTGAGGGCTTTACTTTATTTTCTCTTAGTTCTGTAGACCGGAAAGAAGTCTAAGATCCAGAGCTGGCAGTACTGATTTCTGATGAAGCGTCCCTTCTTGGTTTGCATGTTGCCATATATCTGTTTTCTCCCAGAACATTCTAGCTGTCTCTTCTTGTAAAGATGTTAGCCTTTTAGACTTGTCCTTATACAGATTGCTACATTTAAGCTTAATTGCCTTCTAAAGGTCTTCAAACTAGATCAGATATAGTGACAGGGAGGTATAATTCAATTCACACAAGTGAATTGTAACTTTTTTCAATGTTGTTTGGATGGAGTAAAGAACTTTTTTCTAAAAGTATCTATTTTGTAGTGCTACTGTGGTCTGTGATCTAGAAAATGTGGTCTTTTGGGATTGGGGATTTTCAGTCTTTGCCCACTGTTGTTTCTGGGTTTCCAGCTTTTCCACTTCCAGGCCTGAAATACATGAAGCAGAAAGGAAATTTAGGAAGCTAAGTACTTTGAGTCTCCAAAGTCCTAACTACCCTGTCCTTTTTTTCCTCTTTAACTTTCAGAGTCTGTTTCGCTCATCCTTAATATCCCGGAGATATGACAATGTGAGGAACACTGTAGACTCTCCCAAGAAAAAAACTATCATAAATGCTAAAAAATCAGAAGAAAATATCAGAAGTAGATTGCGACAAAAATTGAAAGCTGTGTAAATTATCATACAGAAAAGGCAGAGAGTTATTAAAAAATGCACTACATCTTGTTAAAAGATTCTAAGGCTCTGTCAGGAGCATAGCATATCAGAACCATAGATCAACACATTTATGTATTTCCATAATATAAGAATTTGTTGTATAACAATAAATTCACAAGATGGCAGTTTTATTAGGTGAAATTTGCCAAGGAGTCCTAGTTACTCTTGATAGCTTGCCATTTTTTTAAACAGTCTCATGTCTCATATATCCCAGGCTGACCTCAAACTTTTATGTAACCAAGGATGACCTTGAATTCTCAACCCTCCTGCCTTCACCTTCTGAATGTTAGTATCATAGACATGTACCACTTTTCCTAGTTTATGTGGTGCTAGTGATTGAACCACAAACTTTTTGCATGCCAGAAAAGCACTCTACCAACTGAGCTACATCTCTAACTTCAAATGTAGACTTTTTTCTAATCTTAACTACTAGTATTAATACTCAGATCACACAGTAATTATATCTGTATATGTAAGATACACAATGGCTACAAAGGAGTTAAAGAAGTTTCAGCAGAGTTCAAGAGCTCTTACCAGAGGTAGAAGCAAAAGGCTGTTAGAGATGCAAGGAGATTCACCAAGAGAGCTGATAGCAAACCTTGCTAGACAGCTTTGGCCCTGCAGCAGAGCCAGTCGCCAGGGTTAAAGATTTGAGCCCTGCGTTCAGGTTAAGTCAAGCTGACAAAGTTAGGTGCAGATTGTAGAGGCTGTAAAGGTGAAATGCTGCTTCAGGTCCAGGTAGACCTGGATAGATGGACTGGGTAAATGGACAGATGGCAATTCTAGTGGGTTGGAGTAGGCACCAAGTCACGCTGAAGCCCTGGGGATAGTCAGGAGGCCTCTGCCTGTCAGTCCCTCGATGCACACACTGGGTGGTCAGATGATAGGTCAGGGTGGACTGTTGCTATTGCAGTGTTAGTTAGATGTTCTTTGTATGAGTCCAACTGAGGATGCTGAATGCTTCTATAGTTTGTTGTGTTCAGTAAGTTCTCAGGCCTGGTTTTCCTAGTATGATATTAATAGCCTCATGTTGCTCATATGGTCTTGATTTGCAATATGTTACCTAAAAGGTTTGATTTTCAATAAAACATAATGAGACATGAAAAGATCAGGAAAGTATGACCTATATATTGGAGAAAAGGAAGGCAATGGAAAATGCCTTTAAGATGATGCATATGTTACTAGTAACTTCTGAGTTACTAGAAATATGTTGAAGGGGTTGGAGAGGGCTCAGTGGTTTAGAGAACTGATTGCTCTTGTAGAGGACCTGGAATTGGTTCCCAGCAATCACATGGTGGCTAACAATTATTTGTAACTCCAGTTTCATGGGATTCAGCACCCTTTTCGGGCCTCCTCCGACATTGCATGCATGTACTCACATACAGGCAAAACACTAATATATATGAAAAAATAAAAGGAAGAAATATGTTGAAAGGGGAAACATATTTTCCCCAGGAAAAGGGGAATTGAAGAAGTAAAGGAAAATAGTTTTAAAAATGGCAAAGTGGTATCAAATAAAGAACATTTAAAAAGATACTGAAGGGTTAGGGATGTAACTCAATTTACTTAGAATAGAATGCATAGGGCTTGTTTTCAA
>NW_008346098.1:358842-371847 GCF_000622305.1 Nannospalax galili | reverse complement strand
AAAAAACAAAAAAAAAAACGGACTAAATGGAAATTACAGCAGAGCCAGAATGTAGAACAATAGAATTGAAGACCCAGATGTAAACCAACCTAGTTATAGCTATTTTATTTTTGTCAAAATGATGAAAATACACATTTGAGAAAAGATAGCCTCTTTAACAAATGGTTCTGGGAAACCTGGATATTCACATGTGGAAGATGAAATTGGATCTCTGTATCTCACCCTGCACAAAAATTGGCTCTAACTGGATCAAATCTTAATGTAAGACTGGAAACTTTGAACTCTATAGAGGAAAAAATGGAAAATATTTAGATACAGGCATAAACAATAGGATGGGCAACAAGGACTCCAGTTGCTCAGGAAATAAGGCTCCAGTTGACAACCAGGATCTCATGAAATTAAAAAGCATCTGTAGAGCAAAGGAAACAGTTAAATCAAGCGGGGAGACAGACTATGGAATGGGGCAAAATGTTTGCTATATACTTCTGACAGAAGATTAATACCAAAGGATTAAAAGAACTGAATAATAAGTCATACAACTGAATCAATAAATGGGCAAATGAAATGAACTGTTCACTAGCCATCAGAGAAATACAAATAAAAACTACATTCAAGTTCTATCTTGACCCAGTCCAATCAGAATGGCAGTCATTAAGAAAATAAACAGCAACAAATGTTGGTGAGGATTTGACTACTGGTGGGAATGTAAGCATGTCCAGCCACAATGGTGGTTGGTATGGATTTTTCTCCAAAAAAAACTCTATTGCTCCTGGATGTTTACTCGAATTACTCAAAGTTGATATATCACAGAGGCACTTGTACAACAATGTTTATTGCAGCAGTTCACAATACCTAAACTATGAAAACAACTGTTAACCAACAAAAGATGGACAGATAAGAAAAATGTAGCACATACACACAGAATGTAAATTTCTAGCCACAGAGAATAACGAAGCCATGCTGCTTCCTGGAAAATGGGCTGGAAAATGGATGCAGCTTGAGGTAGTCATATTAAGTGAATTAAGCCTATTTCAGAAAGATAAATGTCATATGTTCCTGGTATTTGTGGTTCCTAGATTTTATATAAGCATATGAAATCATATATAATATATTTGTATATATGAGACATTAAAATAGAAACAAAATTGTCTAGGAGGACATGGGGGCCACAAGGGAAGGGGAAAGGGGTAAGAACAGTGAAAGTAGGAGGTATGAAGGGGACACACCCAACATACAGTATTTACACAATCTACAGAAGAGAAAATCACTACAAGAGTCCAGTAACATTTGAACTGGCAGAAAATCACCAAACATATGATAGATTAACAGCAAATGTGAATCTAAAAAATGGAGAGGAAAAACAGAATGGGGAAAAGTGACCAGAGATTCAGAGATGTGGGGTAGCATTAAGTACCCAAACATGAAATGTGGGGTAACAGGTAGGGAGGAGAAAGAAAACGAATCAGAAAAAATATTTGAAAACTAGGGAATGAAGCTTTCTAAAATTGCTGAAAACTACTAATCTATGTATCCAAGAGACTCAATGAGTACAAGGTATGCAGCCTAATAAAAATATCGAAAAATAAAGACAATCTTGAGAAAACTAGAAAAAAAGAACATTTGTATACAAATACATATCAATAGGATAAACAACTAACAGAATCAGAAACAATGGAGTCCTTGAGGCAGTAGCTAATGTATTTATAGTGCTAATGAGAAGAAAAAAAAAACTGTATCAGCCAGCCATATCTGGAATCTGAGTTTAAAAGAATGAACTGCCTATAATTGTATTGGAAACTTATAGAAAAATTTTTAATAAAATGGCAGAATCTGGACTAATGATTTTTAATTAACCTTCGCAAACTCATTGAACCATGTGTTCTTATGACCTGGGCACCTGACCTTGATTCCTAATTTGCTACTCCATCCCAAGATAATGAGTGAATGTGGGTATGCTTGAGAATTAGGATATCAAAGTGCTGAAAGGCAGTGTGCACATCTTCACTGTAAACTATTCATTGAAAATGACGAGGATTGAAAAGGACCTTGATATTGTGTGGGTAAGATATACTAGAATTAGGGATGAAAAGGCAAAGTTGTCTGACAGGATAATGGTGGGTTCAAGTTTGTAGTTCTCCAAAGGAAGTGAGAGAAATGGTTTAATATGGGTGAAGTTTGACTCAGGAGCACAGTTCTAGGCCATAGTTCTGAGAGAGATAAGGGGGAGGGGATAGTGTCCTCTGAGTTCAAGCCCACTCTTAAAAACTAAAGTTAAGAGTCAGGGTGTTTTATTCAGGTATTAACTGTAATGTGGCATGGACCACAACAGTGAGTTAGGATAAAAATCACAGAGCCATGGAAAGACAGATGCTAGAGCTGGGTAGTGGTAGAGATCTCTCATAATCCAACATCTTAACATAAAATTCTCACAGATTATAAGTTTTCAACCATGCATACAAAATTTCAAAGAGAGTGAGAGCGAGTGAGTGAGCGAGCGAGAGAGAGAGAGAGAGAGAGAGAGAGAGAGAGAGAGAGAATGGGGTAGGTGGGGTCACATATTCTTATAATCCAGCACTTGAGAAGCTGAAAAGGGAAGAGTGTGAGTTTGAGGCTAGCCTGGACCACATAGTGAGACCTTCTAGAAAGACAGAGAGAGAAAGAGAGGAGGTAGAGAGAGAGAGAGAGAGAGAGAGAGAGAGAGAGAGAGAGATTTAGTTATCTGCTGAAGGAATAAAATAAACCTGAAGCCCTGACATACCAGAATGTATGTGATAAAGTATTTGATTGTGGGGGTCAGAAACATTTACCTGGTCAGGGTTCACAAATGCTGAAAACAACCAACTGAAGGTGAACTGAGTGACGCAGAGAGTCAGGAAAGTGACTTCCCTTATTTACGCTCTCCTAGAGGTCTCTTCATAATTAAGGCTTTCATTCGTTCTGCCTTTGGATTCAATATGTAAAACATGAATTTTAAGCGTGATGCTGGTACTTCTGAAGTTAAGTTTTTATAATCCCTAGTGTAGTGACAATCTACCTGGGCACTAAATAGCTTTCTTTGGTAGGTAAACATTGATTGTCCTTAGATTAAACAACTCATTTGAACTTCTGAACATTTTAGCATCTTTTTATGAGTAAGAGTCAGGAAAGCTGAAGCAGAAATCAATGTTGCATTTGGCTGTAGGAATCCTTTGAAAAGTAGCAGACAAGCTGTGTGATTGTTTTGATAGATTTCTGGAGAAATTCTGGACTGACAAAAGTGCTAAACCAGATTTTGATTAAGGAAAGGATATAGGAATAGTTTTCAAGTAAGATGTATAAAGATCTGTTATTTTGTATTCATAATCAAGAGTTCAGAGGGACGCCATGGAAATGTTTGGGAGTGGACAGAATGGTAGATCTCCAAGAACATGGGAAACTGTGGAAATTGGAGTTTGAGTGACAGTGAGAGTAGAGAAAGTCTTACGCTTTTGTCAGGGGGTAAAGAAGAAAGAGACATGGGGCAATTATTGTGTTCCCCTGGGATGGTCTCACTCTCTTTGATTCTTAGGGGTCTCTTTTCCTGCTGTTTGGACTAGAATCAGAGGGCTTCTCTGGAAACTTTTCCTATTGTTACCTTACGTAGAATTCTAGATTTCGGACTGTTTATGAATTTAAGGCCAGAAAATAGTAAGGAAAAAGAGCAGGAAACTCCCAATGGATTGATCTTTGAGTTCTATTTTTGTTTCCTCTTAATCAGCTTGCTCCAAGTATTCTATGCATATTTTAGCTGCATTCAATTGATGAGACAAGATGGGAGGTGCTATCTTCATCATAGCTGGAAACATCTGGAATCATTGCAATTTAGTTAAAATCAGCAGTTTTGCATATTGTTCTGCCAAAGTTCTTTTTGTTCAGATAATATGGAGCCAGGATATCTTTTTTTTCTCTTAGCTTTTTTGATAGAGGGATAAAGCACACATACACTCTCCTAGCACATGGGCAGAAGGCACTAAAAACAGAGGGATCTGTTACATCAGTGTACACACATGCACTTAAAGGCCTATCCTAGTTTGTTCTTCATTGCTGTGACAAAATACTCTGACCAATACCAACTTGGGGAGGAAAGGGTTTATTCAGCTTACATCTCCCAGGTCGCAGTTCATCAGAGAGCCCAAGGTAGGAACTCAGGGCAGGAACCTGGAGGCAGGAGCTGGAGCACAGGCCATGGAGGAACGCTGCTTACTGGCTTGCTTCCCTGGCCCCTGCTCAGCCTGCTTTCTTATGCAACACAGGCCCACCTGCCCAGGGGTGGCACCACCCACAGTGGGCTGGGCCCTCCCACATCACTCATCAAGAAGATGCCCCTCAGACATGGCCACAGGCCAGTCCAATAGAGGAAATTCCCCAATTGAGGCTCCCTCAACCCAAGTGTGTCAAGTTGACACTAAAGCTATCCACCACAAGGCCCATTTGAAGTTTCTTTTAAAAAGTTTATTTATGTATTATACAGTTTGGTTTTTCAAATGGAATGAGAACAACCTGAAAGACTCTTCTGAAACTTCATTTTAGATTTAGCTCTGAAAGCATGGGGTGGCACTCTGGACTCTGTACTTGGCCAGGTGTAAAGACTAGCATCACATATGCCACATGGTAACCTTGGTTTTGAAATTGTTTTTACAATTTCAGAACACACCTTGAGAAAGCCGTAGTGTATTCTCCACTTAAAAGTAACAAAAAGCTTCCATACTCTACTATCTCTGCCACTGTCCACTGTGCTGTCAGCACCCTCATCCATTTCCCCCTATCTGCCCTTCTGGTAAATCTAGTCAGCCAGAGGTCCCTGTTCCAGGAGGCTCTAGTGGGAGAGGAAGGCTGTCTACCTGACGAGTTTGTATTCATGCTCAGATGCCAAGGAGCTCAGAAGGTGGGTAACTGTGACCAGTGATAGTCATGTATATAGAGATTAGAAATGCATGTGAAAACGTCTCAATGTCAAGAACCCTGAAATGAATTTTTCTGTATGAAACTGTGTGTTTTGACAATGCAGTGGAGATCTTTTTTAAACATTGGAACCTCATTTAATTTTATATCTTATAGAGTTTATAATGAGTAAAAGATTATATAAGCGTAATAATTCATCTGTAAACCTAGAAATGTACAGCCAATTTTGAAAGGGATGTACCCTAGCTCAGAAAAATGTTATTGAATAGGTTAATGCTGTTGTAATGAAATGCTTCTTTTAATTAAAATAAATTTAAAAAAAATAGTAACAAAAAGAAAACTTCCTTCTCATTTTCAATGGAACATGATTCTTATGAATAAGAAGTTCAAAATCTGGAAAATGAAAGTAGAAGATCTTTCCACATGTATGCCAAGTGATAAAAATAGTCTTTAATTTAGTATAGTATAATTTCTTGACAACAAAGAAATAGCCATCGTTATTATTACCACTGCCAATAACAGAGAGAGAAGGGAAGAGGGGACACAGAAATGGACAGGGTACCCATTAATTATGTTTTCTTTAGATTTGAGAAATGATCATTGCAGTTTGTTCTTAAAGCAGCAGGTGGCCCCTTGGAGCTGAAATTGTTGAGAACATTTTGTTAGAACAGTGTAGAAACAATTAAAAATAAAAAGATCTAATGCCAAGTCTTTTTACTAGAAACAAAATCTATTAAATATTTTGCGGTCAGGCAGTTAGAAATGTATTGTCTGAACTTCCCAGAATTGGTACTATTGTTGAGGGAGAATCAATGCCAAAGTCTAATTTTGTTACTGCCTTGATCTGGCATAGTATTGTTGGGGTTATTGTCATAAGTGCAGTTGATCTGGGGTCAGAGGATGCTCGTGATCCTAAGACTCAGTAACTATAACAGATGAACTAGGAAAAGTCAACATTGTGCAAGATACTTAGGAAGAATTAGAATTACATTGGGGAAGGTGGAATAGGAGGGGCAATACTAACAAGTTAAAACTCGATGACACTGCGTTTCCCGAGTGAAATGCAGAGTAAGCAGAATGTTTGGTTTTAAAGGAAGTGTCAGAGAACTTTTTAATAGAAGCCCAGAAGGCAACAGAGCTGTTTCTGATGAAGAGATCAATACAATTGGTGGTGGGAAGTCCATGCAACCCTGGAAATAAACAAGTCTCTGGAAAAACAAGGATGGAAAGCTGAATCTGCAATCAACACAATAGTAGTGTTTTGTTCCTTATTTCACTCACTCAGCCTCTGTCTGCCTTTTCGGTCCCGAGAGAAAACATCTTGCTCCGCTGCTTCGTATTTTCCCCAGCCGCTTAACTTTTGCTTACTTGGTTTTGTTTCCCCATGATTTTTGCTTAAATATGGCTGCCATAGCTGCCTTGACCCATTTCTATAATTAGACCATCTTTTGGTTCATTTTCACCTGTCCCCTTTTGTTTTTCTTGATTAAAATGCCCAAGGAAGAGAAATCAATTAGTGGATCTTCAATCTTGTCCCAGACCACACTGTATTTTGTTGGTCCCTTATAGCTCAATCTGCTTCTCCCTGAAGTATCCTCTCACATGCCTATCAGCGCAGAAGCTTATAAAACTTGTCTGGAGTGTGATGTGCAGGGAAGAGGCACAAAACTAGGTCTTGGTTTCTTTAGAGACAGGGATGACCATATGTCCCAGCTTTACTGGAAGACTCACAATTTGAATCTCTTGCCATGTATCAAGTGCAGGTCTGTTTCAGTGTTTCCTTTTTTGGAGGTAGAGTGCTGGGGACTGAATGCAGGACCTTGTGCATGTTGGCAAGCACTTTGCTGCTGTGGTATAGTATCAGCTGGATCAAATGTAGTAACTCGCACACACTAGTAAATGCTCTGTTATTTAACTAACTCACCCCTTTATTTCTCAGTTAGGTAGCAATTTAGAGGGATGATAGAAGATGGTGGACAGCATACAGGCACAGTCTGCTAGACTCTCAGGGGGAAGTTGGATAGTAGTTATCAGAAGAGGGAGGCGATGACTGACAAGCTCTAGTTTCAACAGAAAAGTAAAATAGGAAAATTTACAAGGCAAAACAAGAGAAAATCTAGTCTATCCCAGAAAGATTGATGCTGTTTGGGAAGTCTCCCCTCTCCGTGACAGGGAAAGTACAAGAGCAGACAACATGTTGAAGACAGAAAGCCTCAGATATATACACTGTACTTTTAGTGACAGAATTTAAAAATCAGAAAAAGAATGAGGAAGGAGGCAAAAGTTGTACAGTACCAGCACTGAAAGAGTGAAAGGAAACACCAGGGAAAGCCCTCTGTTCTTGGTGCTCCACCAGCAGAGCAGCAAGAAACCAATTTAAAACTGATGTCTCCTTAGTCTGCACTCCTCCTAAAAAATGGAGCCTCCTTAGTTGGTGAACCACATTTCAGGAAATTAGAGCAAGTGGCATTGGACTATGTGTTGAAATCTGGCCAGCAGAATAGTTCTAAACCATGGGAAAGAAAGTTTGAGTCAGAACAACACAGTTTTTCAGCAAGACAGAAACCTGGCAAGAGTCAGAGTCTTCAGTAGAAAACAAACACATGCTCCAAGGGGCTTTAGGAAGAACCACCCAGGGGCATGTCTAGCACTTGCAGCCTGGCCCATGAAGGACTTCCCATTGAGATCAGCCTCTGTGATGAACCTTGCAAAGGACCTTTTAGGATTTTACCAGTATTTGCAATGTGACCTGTAAAGAAATACTGAAAGATGGAACCAGCATTCATAATCTGAGCTCTGAAGAACCTCTCACTGATGGAAACAGCATCTATAACCTGACCTAAAAATTACCACCCAGGGGTGTGACTGGCATCTGGAGACCTGGGAAGGAATAAGAAATAGGGATACCCAAACCAGAAAAGAACCATACCACATCATATTTTAGCTAAAATTCTCAATATATAGAATGCAAAAGTGTATTGAAAGTCATGAAAAGAAACACAAAGTCACATACAAAGGAGTGCCCACCAGAATAATAGTAAATTTCTCAATAGGAACTTTAAAATCCAAGATGGCTTAGAATGATATATTTCAAGTTCTAAAAGATAATTACCAACCTTGATTACTATATCCAGCAAAATAAATGGATATATCACTATCTGTCAATTATCTATTATATTTAAAAGAGAATGTGCAATTTTCTGTGATTAAAAACAAACTAAAAGAATTAATTATGACATAGGCAGTAGTACAGAAGATGCTGGGAGAAATTCTCTTGACTGAAGAGAAAACAGACACACCCATGAGGATAAAGGAAAGAATAGATTATGCTAGAACAGAGGTCAACAAGTGAGGAATAGGAAGACATAAACACCACAAAACCAATTTCATAAAGCAAATACTACAGTTTAAGCACAGCACAGTAATACTGAAATGCTTCAGTAACCCACTGTCACCAATGCACAGGCTGTCCTGACAAAAAAAGAAACAGAGTTAAATGACTTCAAAGAACAAATGGACCTAACAGATGTTTACAGAACATTCAGTCCAAACATAGAATGCACATTATTTTAACCAATGTGTGGAACTTTTTCTAAAATAGATCACACATTAAGATACAAAGTAAACCTCACAAATAAAATTAAATAACTTCTTATATTCTACTCAACCACATGGAATAAAGATAGAAATCAACAACAAGAGAAACTGCAAGAAATACATGAACTCATGGAGATTAAATAACACGCTGTTGAATAAGGACTGGGCTGAAGAACTGAGCAAAGACATAAAAGAATTCATAGAATTGAATGAAAATTGACATGTAATACACTGATGCCTATGGGATAAAATCAAAGTGGTCCAAAGAATGAAGTTCATAGCTTTAAGTGAATATATTAAAACCATACAGAACTCAACTAAGTAACATAATGACACACCTTAGGGCCTGGGTTAAACAAGAACAAGCTAGACCCAAAGGCAGTAGACATAAATAAATATCAGGGCAAAAAATAAAATATAAACAAAAGAAGAAAGCAGCATAAAGAATCAACAAAACAAACTTGGTTCTTTGAAATGATAAAGACTGATAAACCGTTAGCCAAATTAACAACAGGGTATTATTGTGATGGAAATGACTATGTGGCTTTTAAGTCTTGGACTGCTTTTATGAGAGGAATGTGGACTCATCTGGAACTTTGGGCTGGAACTGTCATTGAGTGCGGTGGGCAGAGCTGAATGGACTGCTCTGTGGGAACTTGGAAGATAAGCATGCTGAGAGAAATGCAGACAGTGGAAGCCTGGCTTGTCAGGTATCAGAGGGAGCATAGACTCTGAGTCATTTGTGTAATTTTTCACAAAGAAATTGTAGTTATTAGCTTGGACTGAAGATTCATCTTTAATTGACAAGTAATCAGCGTCACTGGGTTGAAACCTGTGCTTCACTGGGAAAATAGAATGCTAGCCATGCCAGAGCCAAAAAATCAGTTGTACTTAATAAGAGGTCAGCACCACTAAAGTGAAATCTGTGATTCATGGGGATAACAGGAAAGTGTTTCCTCAAGGTCAGTACAGAGGAGCTGTGTCCAAGGGGGATAAGGCTGCATTTGAAGCTGGCAGCCAAACATGGAAATGTATGAGTCATCCACATAGTCCTGGTTTTGAAGGCAACAAAGACAAAAGATTGAGGGGGTCATGGAGAGTGGCTGAGGCCTGGCAGTATGTTGCAGGGTCAGAGACCATGAAGAGAGGCCAGGAGAAGCCATTGGTGAAAGGGTGAAAGTCACCTTCATTGCCTCAGTTGCAATGAAACCCCTGGGATATTAGAAATCCAGGACTGTGAGATGTCCATCAAAGACAGCAGCTACCATAAAGTGGAGCTGGCCTAAGCCCACGAGACAAGCTGTATGTGCTATGGATATCTGAGCAGAGATGGGGCTGCCCAAGTCCTTTGGAGGCTAGAAAATCATGAGTGAATCCAAGATGCCAGATCTGAGCTGCAGGTTTTAGATTTTCACTGCTGAATTTTGGTTTTGCTTAAATACGATTGCTCATTTGGTATGCCCTGGTCCTACCTTTTTGGAATAAGAAATGTGTGTATTTCCCTTACTATGTTAGATATGCCCTTTGTGTTCCTATATTCTCCATGACTTTTATCCTAAAGGGATGTTGGCAAAGGTTCTTTTTTCCTGCATTTATGAGATAATTGTGTCATTCCTGTCCTTGAGTTTATGTGGTAGATTACATTGATGGATTTGCATATGTTGAATCATCTCTGGGATGAAGCCAAACTGATCATGTGGAGTGATAATTTTTAAATGTACACTTGTATTTTATTAAGAAAATTTGGGTCTGTGTTCATCAGAGAGATTGGCCTATAATTTTCTTTATTTTGTTGGCCCTTTCTCCAGTTTTGGTGTCAGGGTAACCGTGGTTTCACAAACAGAATTTGGAAATGTTCTTTCTTCTCTGTTTTATGGAATAATTTGTGGAGTATTGCAGTTAGTCCTTTTTTGAAAGTCTTGTAGAGTCTGCACTTAATCTGATCCTGGACTTTTATTAGTTGGGAGATTTTAATTACTATTTCTATCACACTGGTTTCTATGGGTCTATTTAAATTGTTTATTTCATCTTGATTTAATTTTGGTAGGTCATACATATCTAGAAATGCATCCATTTCTTTTAGATTTTCCAGTTTAGTGGGATGTTATTTATTTATTTTTATTTTTTAAAATTTCTTGTGAAATACAGATTTTTAAATTATGTCCTTAAGAGTCTCTGACTTTCCCCTGTATTTGTTGCAATGTTTTCTTTTTCATCTCTGATCTATTAATTTGGATTCTCTCTGTCTCTTTTGGTTGACCTGATTAGAGGTTGTTAATCCTGCTAATCTTTTGTGTGTATGTGTGTGTGTGTGTGTGTGTGTGTGTGTTCTGTATGAGCACATGTGTGCCACACTGTACATGTGGAAGTCAAGGAACAATTGTGAAGACTCAGTTTTCTCCTTTACTGTGGGATCCAGGGATTGAACACAGGTCATCAGTCTTGACCCCAAGCTCTTTTGTGTACTGAGCCATGTCTCTGGTCATTTGGGGCATTTTTACCTATATGCTTCATACTAATACATACAGATTTTACAAGATTTTCTGCCAGGAAAGATTACTCTGTTCTTTTGGAAGTTCCGAATATTGGGCTTCCAATGGCATGTGGTTTCTGTTTCCTTTATTCTTAAATTTTATAGATTGTTTTCTTATTTTTATTGAATTTTTTTGTGCATTTCACACAGAACATCCCAATCTTGTTCATCTTTATACCTGCATCCCAAATGGCACCCTCCCATAGGCCCCTCCCCCATTGGAGCCCATATACTCTGTCATCCCTGTTACTGTGCACTGTTTTGTCAGTGCCCCTAGCTGTTCCCCAGTGCAAGTCCATCGCTGAGTCTAGACAGCCTATCTCGAGTCCCTTGTTTTAGGAGGATTAGCTCTTCCTCATCTAGTAGCAATCCATTGCCAACATTCCTTTAGATAAGATTGGAGTCTGCTGTTCATTTTCCCAGATCTATGCTGGGTTACTGTCTGGGAGTCTCTTGGGCCACCCTGGCTAACAACTCAAAGGAAAGTATTTCCTGTCCAGCATTGTTTCTTGCTATGTAGCCTTTAGCTATTCACATGGACTCTTAAAGATATATACTGATTACTTTAATCTTTGGTTATACTTTTCTTTTGGGTGTTTAAGACCATACAGTTGGCCCAAATCAATTGATTTTTACTCTCAAGGTTGTTTGAAGATCTGTACCTCAAGGGTCACATGGGCTTGGGAGGAGCTCCTGGCTCCTTTCTTTTACCAGTTCCATCTATGTGAAGATAAATCAAAGGTCCTGCTCGATCTTGGCTGGCTTCACTTGGAAGCATGAAGGAAATGTTTCCTCTGTTTGATCCTCCTCTTTGTAGACTGGACATTGGTTCAAGAGTATCTGGTGGGGTCTCTATGGCCTCCCTGAACAAGAGGACAGGTGACTGCCCATAGTTACAGAACATTTTGAGAGGTTCTCCATAGTCTTCTGGAACTTAGTTGACCTTGGAGGGCAAGGAGCAAAAACTGTCCTTTCAGTCCCTCTGATCAAATTAGTATAGGCCTCGAAGTATGTCTGTTAAACATCCAAGAAGGTTAGTTCCACTAGTCTGGTACTTTTAATTACCATGTGCTATGTGGATAAAACTTGGGAAAAAACCAAATGTTCTCAGATAAACCTTGAATAGACATATATTTTGTTCCTTGAACTAGTTGTATGTATACTTTGTCAATAGGTTGTTGGACTAATATGGTTCCCACAGTTTTGTTTTTTTTTGTTTTTGTTTTTTTTTGGTCTTTTTGAGACAAGGTCTCCCTGTAGCCCCAGCTGTCTTGGAACTCACTGTGTAGATTTTTTAAAACTAGCTAGACTTTATTAATTCTTTACGCTGTCTAACCCCTCCACCATGGTTTCCCCATTTAAAGTGCTCAATTTTCCCCATTTCTCCCTTGATAATACCCTTCTCCTATGACCCCACCTCTCTTGAGCTCCTTCTTTCCCTTTATCCCTGATTTCTTGTATAGCTCTCCATCCCCCTTCCCTTAAAATAACCCCATTTTAAACCATATCTCCCTTATTAACACCTGTTTCCTACAGTTCTTCTCTTTTAGAGTCCTTTTTTTCCTTTACCGTCCCGGTTCCTTTTCATTATCCTGATTCCTGTAGTTATGTCTGGATACACACTCACTTATAAGGATTTGGTGCTAGGATCCACATATCAGGGAGAACAAATGTCGTTTGTTTTTCTGAGTCTGTGTTACTTTACTTAGTGTAATAGATTCTAGTTCCATCCATTTACCTGCAAATTTCATGATTTCATCTTTCTTTACTATTGAGTGAAACTCCAGTGTATAAATGTACCACATTTTCATTATCCACTTGTCAGCTGAGGGACACCTAGGTTGCTTCCATCTCTTAGCTATTCTGAAAAGAGCAGCAACAAACATGGATGTACAAGTGTCTCTGCAATAGGATGAGTTCTTTGGGTATATGCCAAGGAGTGGTATAACTGGGTC